>NC_049228.1:7853630-8153630 GCF_011100685.1 Canis lupus familiaris
TCAATGTAGTTCTGGAGGGAAACTGATAATTTGTGCCACATTTATGGGACACTACATGTCAGGGACAGAGCTTAGCACTTCCCATGACTTCTGACCTCTCCCCATGCTGGCACAGGCAGTAGGTCTTACCACTCTACCCATTTCACAGGTGAGGTAACAAATTTAAGGAGATCAACTAAAAAAAAAAAAAAAAAAAAAGGAGATCAACTAACCTGCTCCAGGTTGCTGGAAAGTGGCTGAGCTCTGAGCTAGACCGAGTTTTAAGTTCAGGCTGTCAGCGCTGGAGCCAAAAGCTACAATGCTGTGTGGCCAACATCCTCTCAAAGCCACTTCATTTCATTTCAATTCTATTCAGGAAGCCTCACCACACCGTAACATTGACACCATTCAGTAAATTATATCTCGCTCTGAAATGTCTTTCTTTGAAGACTGCACTTTGAACACAAGGTCGTCAGGATTTGATGAGCAGGGGCTATCAACCTAGATCTGAGGGACCAGGTGGGAATGGGCCAGCCAACCAAAGGATATGTGGCACTTCCTGCCCTTCGTGTGCTTAGGATCATCTCTATTAAAGCCATTTTATTCAAAAGAAAAACCTAACATTGATTTGGAGCCGACATTCTTCTTAAGGCAACTCGACTACATTTCCCACTTTATGGCAAGATCTTAGAGCCAGGCTGCCAACATCACCACCTTCTCTAGTTCTCAGGTAAAAAGTGCAATCTGAATCTGACAAGTACTGCTGACCCTTGAACAACATGGGGGTTAGGGGCACTTGCCCCCCACCCCTCAACACAATCGAAAATCTGCATAGAACTTCTGATCCCCAAAGCATTGATAACAGCCTACTGTTGACCAGATACCTTACCAATAACAAAAAATAATTGGTTAACACAGATTTTGCATGTTACCGGTATTATATGCTGTCATGGTATCATAACAAAGTAGGCTAGAGAAAAGATAATGTTATTAAGAAAATCAAAGGAAAGAAAAGACATTTAGAGTACTTTACTATAAAAAAAATTATTACTGGGGGAAAAAATAGCGACGGTGTAAATTAAGACTATCATTAAAAAAGCAGTTGGCATTATCTTGAACATTTAGCAATGTGTATCCTACAACACCAAATTTCTACCCCCAGGTACATTCGCTAGAGAAATTCTTGTACCTGAGGACCAGAGGTCATGCCCATGAATGTTCCTAGCTGCAGCGTCTGTAAAAACCAAAAGCTGGAAACCATCCAAACGTCCAACAGTAGAAACAATAAATAAATTGTGGCATATATACACGAGGGAACACTCTGATCTATTGAAAATGAATTAATTACACTTTCAATGCATGTATCAATGCCAATGAATCTTGTAAACCTAATGAGCTAAAGAGAGAAGTAACACAATGAAAACATATTATATGATATACAGGCCTTTCAAAACAGGCAAAACCGAACTATGTTGTTTAGGGATGCATGATAGATCATAAGGCTATTTCTGAAAAGGCAAGGAAGCGGTCATCACGAAAATCCGGAGACGGGTCATTTCAGGGAGGAAGGAAGGGATCTTGATGGGAAAAGGTGCAAGGCAGGAGTGAGGAGCTTCTAACGTAATGGCCATGTTTCAATATTAGACCCAGATGGGGGCTAAATGGGTATGTATTTTTTTAATATTCATTAGACCATATATATCGCAACCCGTATTTGTCATGAAACATGGTCTTATGTTTGTATGATATATGGTATATGAATACACTCTTGCGTAGATGATACGCTATCAAGAAAGGATGCTGCCTGGCTCAGTCCGTAGCATGGAGGAAGCCTCCGTTTTCATGCAATTATAGAAGTTTTGAAGTCACTGACACAGTCTCCTCTAATCCTGAAATTCCTCCAGGACGTGCCACCATAAGGCTGTCCAGCTCCTGCTTGGATACCTATAGTTATGGGAAACTCAGGACCTCTCATAGCAGCTCATTTCTTCTTTGGGTTTTTTTTTTTTAAGTTTGATTCTGGAGGCAAATGGAAGTCCCGGATTTATTAATTTTTTTAGCTGCAGTAGGGACGTCAATGGTATAAAATATCGCCCTCTTCACGGTTTTTAAGTGGACCGTCCTGTGGCAACTAAGTACATTACAGTGTTCTGCAACCATCACCACCACCCATCTCCAGAACTTTTTTCATCTTTCCAAACTGAAATTCTGTCCCCGCTAAATGACAACTCCTTATTTCTTGGCAACCACCATTGTACTGTCCGTCTCTATGAATTTGACAGCTCTAGGAACCTCACATAGGTGGAATCCTACGGTACTGATCCGTTCATGACCGGCTTATTTCCCTAAGCCTGATGTCCTCAAGGTTCATCCATGTTATAGCATGTGTCAGAATCTCTTTCCTTTTTAAGGCTAATTTTCCAGTGTATGTATATATCCCATTTTGTTTGTCAATTCATCCATCTGTAGACGGACACTTGAGTCGCCTCTACCTACTAGCCATGTGACTATGATCACGAGTGTAAGCCCATTTCTTCTTGACTATTACTGAGTTTTTCCTTATACTCAACTAAAACCTGTCTCCTTGTAACTTCTGCCTGTTGTCTTCACTGTATTGCTTAAGTTCTTGCAAGGCAAATCCTCCGCCTTTTCCTCACAAGGACACCTCAAGTATTAGAAGACGACCTTGCATTTAGTTACCTCTACTTTAGTCCAGATATTACAAGGTCTTTTGTTATTTCAATCATTCCTCATATGATGTATTCTCCAGTCTTCCATCAACCAACAGGCTTCTTTAGATACAGTTCAGATTTCATTAACTTTATGAAAACCACATCCTGCTACATTTTCATCTTCTGCTTATCGTCCAATAGAAAGTTCTTCCCCTGGAAAGCCCTCTTTCTTTCAGTATTAACATCTGCAAAACCAGGGTCTCCTGATTTCAATGCCTGTGTGATTGATTTTTGAGTTTCAATGCAACAGATTAACATTTTAGATGTGTTAAATCTCATCTTCTTGAATTTGGTCCAGGACTTCCAGTCTACTGAGATCACTTTTAACGTTATTCCATATGACTCTTTGTCATACAAAGAAATTGAAAATCCTATTTGTTACTGTGTCCCTTCGGAGTATTGATGCAGTAGTGATAGAACACAACATGGTTAAGGTGAAGGTAAATTTCACTGACCTCTCCTTCCAGATTATCATTTATTAACATTCTTTAACTGCATTAATTCAAGAACAGGAAGCCCACTGAACTACAACATCGCTTAATACACCTATTGGGAGTTTTATCCACTAAGATATCACAAAAGACTTTGTCGAACATGTTGCAGAAATCAAGACATGCTAGGTTTGTGGACCTTCCCAGATTTGCCAATGTGGTTGATCCATAATAGGTCCATTTATGGCAGCAGTATCCATGCTGGCTGCCAGACATCACTTTCAATCTTTTCTAAGCATGCCTAAAGCAATGAGTCTCCACATACTGCTGAAGAGTTTTATCAGATCTGATGTCAAGTTTTTTGGAGTTGGCTCTAAAACTTCCTTTTTGCTCTCTCTGAAAATTAGAAGACTATTTTCCTATTTCCTGTATTCTGGAAAACTTTCCATCTTCATGATTGCTGAAAATAAAGAGTTTTTGTGATTTTCATCTGCCAGTGTATTGAATACATGGGGATGTAAGCTCCTGGACTTGGACACCGTGAACTGATCAAAAGACTGCATATTAATATCTCTTACCCACTCCTAATGCACATATTCCAACTTTTCTCATTTGACTTCTCTCTTCCTGATGAAGAGTGAATTTAAACCCCCATTGATCTTCCATCTTCTCTAGTTTATCCATTACCTTCACAATTTCCTCAAAGCAACTGGCTTCATCTGTTCTTGGTCATTTTAATTTTCACTGTTCTTCTTGCACTATTAAGCCCTTCCGTTGGTTGGGAAAACAAGACTTGCAGTCCCCACAATAGACAAGGAGGAAAAAAATAGATATCCCAGGTACCAAGATGCACAGGCTTTGATTGGTTCTCTCACTGTATGGTGGAGAAGGTCTCTTCACACCAGCTGTGCAACTACTATTAAAATTGGCATAAGAGGACAACAGAAAAAAAAACTGGATTATTTCAAAGACATGTAATCAGACCCACTCACTGCCAGCTTATTAACCTGGGGAATATCAGGCCTCGATGTTTTTATAATTCAAATGATGAGCTGGACTCCATCTCCTAAACATGGGCACAATTGCCCCTCTGGACGGGGAAATTCTCAGCTGTGTGAAACTACACCAAAACATGTGGTGCGGAAGCATGTAGAATGCTTAGCATCCATCATTTCAGAACAGTAAACTCAATTGCGTCCTCAGTCACTGTGACATTCTAGAACAGCCATATGCATTTCCAAGTGCCCCTGGTTGAGACCCACTGACAGAGGATCTTTAAAGTCCCTTTTAGCTTTGAATTTCTGGGTCTATAATTCTTTGCAGACAGAAGCTTTGAAGTTTTAAATCATTAATAACTCTATGTTAAGTTTTAGTCAATAACATATTACATTATTGAAAGTCATTTTCTGGATGAAATAGAAGTCTGCTTTTTTTTTTCGGCAGGCACACAAAATTTTTCTCCATTTTTTTAAAATTAGCAGGAGTAACTAATTACAAATCTAGACATTCAGAAAAACTAGTACACAATTAATCACTTCAGCCGATCGGCTGAAAACACTAGATGAATAAAAAATGTTGACAAATTCTTATCACAGTTCACAATATAGGAAAGCACGTTGCTAAATCTATATGTCCTTTCCCTTTGTTTTAAAGGAGTGGAAGCTAAACGAGTCTCTTATTCTCAACTGTACCTGGAAATTCTCCTGCAGATCAAAGGAATTTCCCCAAATCCAGGAGAATTATCATCCTGCTCAGAACTGTATATTTGCCTTGTCTCTGAGCAAATAATTTGGTTCATTAACACTCCGCCTTCCAAAGAGGCTTATTCTTTATCCTTCCCCTTCCCAGTACCTTCCTGTCCCCACCTCCCTCACACACACACCCCAGTCCCTTCCCTCACCCCCATCACCACCACCACTGGCATGGCGTACACCACCACCCAAGGAGAGCAGAGCCATGGCCGACTGGCTTCCCCTCTGCAGAAATTGGCACAACTACTCCTAGTGCAATGCAGGGGTGTCTGCAGCCAACAAGCGCAGAAAGTGTTTTCCCTCACAGCAGAAGGCTAACCTCCTACAAAGATACCTGGCCCTTCCAAGTCTTCGGAGGTAGCCCAGACAGAGAGACAGGGTTGTGAAACTGAGGACGCCTCTTTTCTTTGCTTTTTCCCCCCCCTTTTCTTGGTAAGAGAGTAAAATGGGGACCAAGTGATTTTAAAACAATGCATTCTCTCTGGCTTCCTTTCCCTTCCCATCAGCTCAAGGATCTAGCATCAGCAAAACATGTCATGTCATGTCCTGGTCTGGAGACAAAGAGAGGAGAGAATTCAAGCACTTTGCAATGGGTGAGGCTTTGAGGCTCTTCATTTTTCCCATTGCTCTTTTCTTCCTGGTTTGGGGGCAGGGAGAAAGAGTGCAAAAGCTTCAGGGGCTGCACAGATAAGAGATGGGACAAGGGAAGTATGTCCCTAGCTACTCAGAAGACATTGGAAGTTGGGCCCAAACCTCAAATTCATTTTTAGTTTTGTGCTGATTATTCAGCAGAGACAGCCAGCCAGGGGCAGCTCTTCTCCCAGCAGATGGATTCAGATCACCAGCCTGGATGGGCACCAGACTTTGGACAAAGGCTGTGGAATCCCTATGGCTTCTGCCACATAAAGAAGAAATATGATTCGTTATACTTCCTTGATGACAAAGCCAGTGAAGACGGGCTTACACTGTAGCTGTTGGGATCTAGGTTAGATAAGGAAGTCACTGGCAAGGAGCCCTGAAGCAAAGGAATGTTATGAAGACTTCCAGCCAGAGCTCTTAACATCTGAAGAGCTTCTCATCTCTCTCCTAGGTCTGGTGTGGTCTCTCCAAGAGGTGGTCATTGGTAATAGCTTCGTTTGTCTTTCCTTCCTTTCTCCATTTCTCCCTTTAGCAAACTCACCTTCAACATCTATCATGTCCCTGTGCTTGGAACTCGCAAGAGGGAAAGCGAAACCTTCTCATTTTGCTCCTAATCCAGGTAATTGAGATTTGTGGTCTGCACCCATCTAGTAGCTATGGGGATGGACCAAAAGTGGTGGGTTTCAAGACCTGTTAAGGGTCTTGAACCTGATGGGATTTGCAGACGAAGAGGTTGTGGAGAGTAAAGGATAGAAAAGAATCAAAGGTGACTCCTAAATTGCTGGCATGAGTAACTGGGTGAAAGTTGATACCATTTACAAAAACAAAACAAAACAAAACAAAACAGCGGGGGACTATTTAGGGAGGGGGACACAGGTTTGAGGGACAAGGTTGGGGGAAATCTGATTAATCCAATTTTAGACAGGTGGAGTTTGAATTGCATGAGAGATATCCAAGTGGGGATGTTCAACAGAAAGTTGGGCAAATGGGCCTTAGACTTAGAACAAAGACTGAATTTCAGAGGCACGCACTCAGGGAATTTGTTAAGTGGGAAGAAAGGAAGTGTTGGTGAAGATCCGTATATCTTTCCAGCCCCCAAAGAGATAAGAAGCGCCACATGAATATCCCCTGGTGCTTTGGGAATTGATCACCGGCCTAGATTTCAAAGAAAGATGCTTAATTAATGAACACTCCATGAAATCACAAAAGGCAGCCTTGGTTGGGCCCAGGGGATCAGCACCTTTCAGCAACAGGCAAACGAACGGCCTTGAGCAGAGGCAGCCGCACAAAGCCTCTCTTTCCATTTTACCAGGCCAAGCCAGTGATGGCGGGAACTTGCAAGCGTCATAAGAGCATATGGTAAAGAAGGCTTTACAAGCAACATCCCCTGGGCTCCACTTAATGGCACCACCAAAACCAGCTTCCCCAGAATGATTTCACAAGGTAGGGAGTTAGCATCAGAGTCAATACTTTTTAAATTGATTTGTTGAAGGGAAGTTGACCTGGCTCCATCCCAAGAGCTTTGATATCTCCCCGTCTCTCTTGGCCTTGCCTCCACTCGCACAGCAGCACCACCAGAAGCAAAGAGGTTCTTCCCACGTCCAGCACGGAGTTCCCCACAGCATGTTTCCTACAGGTAGAGAACTTTGGTGGGTGCTGTTGGAAAAAACGCCATTAGTAAAGGAGGTGGAATGAAATGGCAGGGGCAGAGCTGAGCAAGAGGAAGAAAGAAGGGTGGGGTGTTCCCCACCACCACCACCACCCCCCCCACCACATGGCAGTGTTAGGGTGTGGCTGAGGCTGCCCGCCAAGCTGTAAACCTACTTCAGTTCCAGCTGCTTAGATGTCACACCAAGTCCCCCCTCCCCTTGGGGGCTAAATGTGTTTATTCTTGGCTGAGGAAGATTTCAGTTTTTCAAAAAGGAGAGAGGAAATGAGAAATCAGAAGAAAATCCTTAAGATCTTGTTATTAAATGGCACTTAAATTTTTCTGTCAATATAAAAAGCACCAGAAACAGAGATGTTCCCGCAACATCCGACGGCAAAAATAGGCTTCTAGGTTACCAGGAAGTTTTTCTACAGAAGAGGCCATTAAAACATTAACTAATAAAAGAGAAAAATAGCAAATCTCTTTGCAGGATTTCATTCAAGACCTATCTCTTCCCAACTTCTGGCCAAATTAAAATACATGTATATAAAATCTTCAAAAAAAAAAAATTACACCAGAAAGGAGCCCCCCTGGCCTGACTGGTGACAGGGGCATGGTAAGAGTCCCATCATTTTTCTTCTCTTTCTTTTCATTTTGCATTTTTAATAAAGTTTTTACTTTTCATTTAAAAATAAGGTTTGTTTGGGTTTTTTAAAGATTTTATTTATTTATTTATTTATTTATTTATTTATTTATTTATGAGAATCACAGAAAGAGAGAGAGAGAGAGAATGGCAGAGACAACAGGCAGAGGGAGAAGCAGGCTCCATGCAGGGAGCCCAATGTGGGACTCGATCCTAGGACCCCAGGATCACGACCTGAGCCAAAGGCAGACGCTCAACCACTGAGCCACCCAGGTGCCTTAAAATAGTTTTAGATTGACTTTTCCTTTCTTTTCAATTTCCTACAATACTGTATCATCAAGTCCTGACTTTGAAAAACGCAGGAGTTGAGGGGGGAAAAGTTGAGGGCTGACATGAGAAACCAGCCGTCAGCCTCCCAAGGGTATCAGTGGCCTCCGCGACAGCATTGTTGGTAGGGCCAGAGGAAGCCAAACTCTGGATATTTGCACAAATCAGAAGTGCCATAAAAATATCCCTCATTTTTAGCACTCCACAATTGAGAGAAAGAGCTTCCACGTGCTTTAGTTCATTCTGCCAGCCATGTGACGGTGACCATGCTGTGTTACACACAGGCCCAGAGAGGCAGAGAGACCCAAGGGAATGACTCTCAAAAGGCTGGAGCTATGACTGAAATAGAGGTGTTCTAAATCCAAGCCCATTTGTCATACCCCCGGTACTGAAGAGGGATTAGGGGTCCTGCTCAACAGGGCAAAAGACAGATATTAAGAAGCAGAAATGCCTGTTACAGTCATGCTAAGCCAGCATCTGCAATGAGCACTTCCAAACTGGCCACATGAATCCTTCTTCAAAATGCTGTGCCTCCAGCATGACCCGACACACAGTGTGCAGGCCAAGTGGTAGCCCTCTCCTGCCTCCTCAGCTAAGCCTGAAAACAAGCCTTGCGGTTTCCCATGGCTGGTTCCCCATCCTGGGGATGACTAATGCACTGCGGCAAGAAAGAGCTATGGCCCACACCTCCAACCCCAGGCGACCAGGCCCACGTACTTCAGCAAAAGAGGTGATGTATCTCCCGTTGGGTCCTCACATCACCTAGCTCTCCAGGCCACAGAACGCTGATACAGAGCAGTGCTTCTCAAGCTTTGACAAATCACCTGGGGATCTTGTTAATCTGGGGACGCAGATTCTGCTTCAGTAGGTCTCAAGAGGGGGCCTGAAATGTTGCCTTTCTAACGAGCTCCCTGGTGCTCACTCACTGCTGGCCCCAGGACCTTTGAGTAGCAAGGAAGGGCTGGAGACTGTCAGAGCTAAAACAGTTAATAAAGATGATTCTTCGCAGTTCTTTTCACACTGGGTTCCTGGGAAGCTGGGATAAGGTATTTCACAGGATAATTTCAAAAGCCGAGAGGAAACCAAGAACCCCTCCGCACCCCTGCTTCAACCAGAATGGCCCTGCTCTTCCATTCCGGAAATTGAAATGCTTCATTATATCTCATTTGATAAAAGAGTTCCTTCGTTTTATAAAAGTTTGAAAGCAGGCAGCCCGGGTGGCTCGGGGGTTTAAGCGCCTGCCTTCGGCCCAGGGCGTGATCCTGGGGACCCGGGATCGAGTCCCACGTCGGGCTCCCTGCGTGGAGCCTGCTTCTCCCTCTGCCTGTGTCTCTGCCTCTCTTTCTCTCTGTGTCTCTCGTGAATAAATAAATAAAATCTTTTTGAAAATAAAAGAATAAAAATTTGAAAGCTACTGCGTTAGTACAACTGCCTCAACTTACAGAAAAGGAAGCTGAGAGTGGGTGAGTCATACAAGATGACACAGCTAGTTGGTGGCCAAGCCAAATCGGAGCCTTGGCCTCTTCTTCTCCACCCTAATGTCGCTCTCTTTGGGCATTCAAAAATGCCATGATTCAGTGGTTTCTCTTTCTTTTGGGTTTACCAAAGTAAACCCACCAGAATCCCACAATGCCCAGGAAAGTGGATGTCCTGCCTCTCCCTACCAACGGTTGGCTGTTCAGAGTTGCCCTGCCATCTACACCTGACAAGTCAGGGCAGCCAGTGGAGGAGGGAAGAAGCTTACCTGAGCAAGGTAAAAGTCAGGAGCGTTCCCAGAGGCAAGAGGAGGGTTAGCCATGGAATCGTTCCACAGATGGGCAGGCATGTGCTTGCAAGACCTCAGAATTCCTTGTCTCCTAGGAGGGGCCCTGACTGACTCACCAGGGCACTTACAGACAGCTTACTTCAAGCTGATTTGCAGCAGGCATGCTAGGGCAGCTGCAGGGCCCCAGCCAAAGAAGAAGGCTTGTCACAGGCAGGAGCTGGGGGAGGTGTGTGGGGGCGGGGTGGGGACACCCGTCTCCAGTGAAGAGCATGTCTAGTACAAAGCCTGTGACCATGAAAGTTCAGACTCCCTGAGGCCAGTAAGGCTGGGGCCGGTGGGTGATACAAGAAGGCCAGAAGCCCTGGTCCCTGGCTCCAGGAACCCCACAATCTGGAGGGGTTGTGGGGCGGTAAATGGTATATGCGAAACAATTAGAGAACAATACAAAACAGCATGTAATTAAAAGCTAGACTGAAGGATTCAGAAGGTAACAGCCAAAGCAGGTCAGTGCAAGAGATCACCACCGCAGGCGGGAGCATCTGGGGGGGAGAAAAATGTGGTAAAGACCACACAGCAGCACAGAGGATGGGTAGAGCAAGACCAGGGGGGAGAACGAAGTCATCAGTGGTGATCCATGTGGTCAGAAGAATCAGTGGCTGCTATAAACAGCACGTGGAAGGGTGCAAGGTGCATTAAGATCTTCAGGGCAGCAAGGGAGGGCGTGGCTGACTTGAAACCAGACTCCTCTTAGCAGAACCACCACTGATCCAACCCAGGCCAGCCCGATTTCAATCTTGCCTCCACCTTTCCAACAGAACTTTTCTCATTTCTGAAGCTCTAGGGCAACTCCGAGAGCTCTGCCGGGATATAGGCAACGGAAGAAACTCTGCAATGCCACCTCAGGGTGGTCCTGAGCCGAGGTCAAGATCTCACATCCAGAAAAAAAAATCAATATCTGTGCCTTATTTCTGGCTCCAGCTGAAGCCTCTCTATCCAAAGACTTGGATACACCCAGAGAATAAGATCAGGTCAACCCCAGGAAGGACACCTACCCCAGAGATTCGGAGAGACTAAATGCTTTGTTGGAAACCGCTCAGTTGGTTATGAAAGGGAAATCCGTCACCATTTCTCTTCTGTACACTCCCATCTTTGGTCTGACCTGAACGGAAGAGCCAGTCTGCTTAAAATCTCAGCCCCGACGCACGCACAGTCTTCACACATCTACATTTCTAGGTAGGTACGTTTGGGTGAAACCCACTGCCCAAGGAGGCACTGTCCAGTCTATAAAGCTAAGTAAGAATGGAATTGCAAGGCCTTCTACTTCCCGTTTCACCATCCCCCTGCCCCACCTCATGGTACCATCTCCTGACCCCGGCACTGTGTTCAGCCCAAACTCAGCGGCCTGGCATCCTTCCAGCTCATTGGGGTCCCCAAGGGTTGTAAAAGAACAAACCAGAGAATCTGTTTCCTTGTCCCCAGCCTCTCTCTGACCCATCGAGCCCAGTAACTTCCCTCCTGTCCCACAGCAACTTGACTAGGGTCCTTCTCAAACTCTCTCCACAGCCTTCTGAAGGTTAATAGTCTTCTGTTAGTAGTCACCTAAGACTGATAGAGCCGGAAGGAGCCTCAGAGTCCATCCTCTCCAGGCCCATCTTTCAACAATTGAGAAAACAAAGATCCACAGATGTGAAGTGACCTGTCCAGGGTCACACACAGCCTTGGGAGTGGGTGTGGGCTGGAATTCTGGTCGTCTCTCTCCCAGACCGTGGGGAGTCTGAATCAGCTTATGAGAAGATGGCAAGGTTGCCCAAGACCTCCCTTGGCCCCCACCGAGCCCTTGAGCCATCTGCAAGTGAAGACACATGTCTGATGACTACATGGTACATAAAAGATCCTGGTGGTGGGAAGGAGATGAGGCTGGATCAGCTATTTGATATTATTTTATTTTGCTTTAAAGAGCCAGCCAGAGGTGATGATGGTGCCGACCTAGATGTCACACCTTTCCTGCACGGTCACCTCAGAAAGGATGGCAAGGCCTACCCGAAGGTGAGTCTGTGCAAACCGCCTCGTCAAAGAGCGACATGGTAAAGCAGAGCTTATTAACACCCTGGCGATATCTCGCAACAATTGTGTGATTAATTCAGGTCACTCCCTCGATGCTTCTTTGCAGACATTCAAACCACTCATTGTCCGCAACCGTTTTGTCAAGCCCCAAGCAACAGAAATCCCACGCTCGCTGCATCTTCAGTTCTCCTGGAAAGAATCTGTGTGGGGCTGGCAGGCTGTCCTGAGTGAAATGAGCACTGGGCTGAGAGCCCAGGACACCTGGGTTTATTTGTTATTCACTGAGTTACCTGGAGCAGATAGGTTTACCTCTCTGCAGTTCACCTGTGTGAGAAGGTTAAGGTGGAGGCAGAGAAGGAAACAAAAGAAACTCCCCAGCTACCTGTCGTTGACTGATACCAACATCCTCTCTCTGCGTCCCGTCAGGGCGGAATGAGAACATGGGAAACTAGTGGTTATTGAATCCCCACCTTGTGCCAACAAGGGTTGTGCTGGGAGGCTCACACCAGCCTGTGACATGGTGCCATGTGCGTCCCAGATGTGGAGAGCGGGATCAGAAACGTAGAGTTGGCATCCAGAGTAACACAGTTAGAGAACAAGGGAGCTAGGATTTATAGAAGTTTCTGGAATTCGGAAGGCCTTCCTTTTAACACTGTATCACACTGCCTTCAAAAAAAGATCAGCTCTTATTACAGAGAGACTGGGGGTGGTGTTGAGAGACGGAGGCTCAAAGATCCAAAAAAGACAAAGGCCAGTTAGTGAAGACGGGTAAGTGGGTGAGTGACGATGGCCAGAAGGTAAAATGGTTGCCTTCTTTAAAGGGCCTGAGATTCAGGCCCAAAAAAAGTGTTCTGATGCAGGACCTCAGGCCCTGGATTGACAGATTTTTTTTTTCTTCCTTTTGAGGGAAAGCTGAAATCCAGAATTTTATGTGAAACTGTCTGATTTCAATCTGTTCCCCTCAACTCAAAAACATCTAAACATCTTGCAAGCTGAATAACAAGAAGCCCAAGCCCAGATTTAACCCACAACCCGCGGTTTGCAAAGTCTGGGTATTTAGAATAATCTCCTAACCAAAAGAGTGAGAGGGACTGGAACACTTCATGTTGGGGCCCTAGGAAAGCCTCATCTCTGGATTTCCTTTTTATTTTATTTTTTTAAGATTTTATGTATTTATTCATGAGAGACACAGAGAGAGAGAAGCAGAGACACAGGCAGAGGGAGAAGTAGGCTCCCTGCTGGGAGCCCGATGCGGGACTCGATTCCAGGATCCTGGGATCACGCCCCGGGCCGAAGGCAGGCGCTCAACTGCTGAGCCACCCAGGCGTCCCTCTGGAGTTCCTTTTTTAGAGACAGTGAACTTTCTGGAATGTTCCAAGCTGGGATACAAGGGTACTGTGATTCAACCAACCCTTTTAAATGACCAGAACTCACAGCAGCAATTCCTTTCTCTCTTGTGGAGTTTGGGGCAGCCATATACGCATGCCCCTAAAGCCAGTAAGAGTACCCATTTTTTTCTAATAAGCAACAAATTATTTGAGGGGACTTGGTTGAAAACTCGTTCTAGCCCTATAGTTAAATTCAATTAGACAGTAATTATAGGGAGTCTGCACACATCAGAGCTTAGCTGGAAGAGAAGAGGAGCGCCACAGTTTCTTCAAAATGTTGGCCTAAGGTAAACCTATAATTTTACCTGCTGTCGTTCTGGCGGAACCTTCATGGGAAAGCAGACATTCTGAGCTTTGGATTTTCCATCAGAGGACAACCCAGTGAATGCCTCCTCGCCACTGTGTGGCGTTGGCTCTCTTGTGGTTCAGAAAAGACATGAGCAGGTCTCTTACCTCCCTTCAAACTGGCTGGAAAATAGGGTGGGCTCGTATTTCCAAGCCCAGATAGAATGAGGCATCAGGCCTGTGGAAAAAAGAGGAAATTCTCATTGCTGTATCCTTACCACTCCCTACAGTTTTTTTTTTTTTTTTTTTTTTTTCCTCAAGGTGTGGGAAAGAGGACACCCAGATGCATGCATACAGACACACATGAGAGACTACAAGGAAATCCTTCAGGAATGTCTCTCATTTTTGTTGTTGGTTTTGGGGGGGGGGGGCAGTGTGTTTTTTTTTTTATTTAAATTCCATTTGCCAACATATAGTATAACATCCAGTGCTCATCCCATCATGTGTCCCCCCTTAATGACAATCCTTAAAAAGAGCTTATTTCCTTGTAGACTTTGCATTTTCACATGGGCTCCTGGCTCTCCAATTTGAGGGAAACTGTGAATTGGTGTTGTTGCTGGCTACAAAGCCAACAAGAGGCAGGAGAGCTTTGCTAAAGCTTGGAAGGTTTGATGTGTGTGCCATTAGAACTGCAATTTATTTATTTATTTATTTATTTATTTATTTATTTATTTATTTTAGAACTGCAAATCTTGTTAAATAGTCTTCCTCGGCCAGAAGTCCACAGGCTTGTCCCTTTCAATAGCCTTTACACAAACTCAAGGCTTTGCTCTGAAGGGAACATCTAGGCGAGTGCCTAGTGAGGGGGATGTATTCTCAGGGCTTTCCAGGGGGCTGGGTTGATCTTGTGGAAGTAATATCATGCTATAGCTCCTCCCTGATCCCCATCTCATTTTCATTACAAAATCCATTATTGAAAGGAAAGGAAGTTCTAGTCAACTCATCAAGCAGGCATTTAACCCTGACACTGTGGGGCACTGTGCTAGGTTCTTGGTCCGGGAGAGAAAAATGACCCCAACTAGGGAAACATAAGGGAAGAGGCAGCAAGAGCCCAGGCCCAGGCCCACGGAGTCAGAAAAGCCTTTTCTCAAATCTAAATTTTCACACTTACTGGTTCTATTACGTCTTCTGAGTTACTTAACCTCAGTTCCCGTATCTGTGAAAAGTCTATGCCCTGAGGATGCCAGGAGCAAACCATGAGGACAAACCCTGGTATAATTATTGTAAGAGAGGCTATCGGGACATGTGGATGGCATCTGGCCCTGCCTCAGGAGGACGCCCCAGCCCTGCGGCGGTGGGGGGCCGGCACCCACTTGCCCACCGCAGTAGGAAGAGGTGCCACGGAGAGGTCCACATGGAGGGGTCTGGGAATTCTCGAGATCAGGGAACTTTAGACACTTTGGGAAGGAGATGCTGCTTCAAGATCAAGTATATTCAGAATTCAGAAGAACATTCTGGGCGGAGGGAGGAGGGTAACCGAAAGCACAAGAGTACAGAACCCTATAGATGACATCCAGAGACAGAAAGCAGCCGGGTGACACAGGAGTTTGGGTTGCAGGACCAGACCCAGGCCCCTCCAGGGTCCTCAGCATCCCTGCTCCAACGCGCGGAGTGTCCCGGGCAGCTGGCCCTAGGGAAGCAGCACGCAGCACCACGGAAGGCAGAAAAGTGGGGTCGGGCCTGTGCTGGTAAATGCCTAACCGCTGCCTCTCAAGAGGCCCCTGATTTCTGGCGCAGGGTTAAGTCCTCCCGCTGCGGCTGATTCCCCAAAAAAAAACCAACGTGTTCAGCAACCAGATGGCAAACTATTTTCTGGAATTTTAATACTCGGCTCTCATAAGCCGGGGTGGCAGCCAGCTGCAAAACATCTCTGGGTTGGCTTGAGGAACACGGGGGACGTGCCCCGCATCAAACACTGAACCCGGACACTGGATGCACCTCGCAACCCCCAAGTCCATAAAACTCTGCGTTTTAACATTTTTGAATCTTAGCTGTGATAAGCCTTCATGATGACTGCAAACCTCTTCAGAGTTCTGGGGAGACCGTTCCCACGCGTTACCTAGGCATTACCCCTGTGCCCATCTTACAGACGAGGAAGCAGAGCGGCAGAGGCCAAGTGATCACGCTGCATAACTAGCCTTAACGGAGTCTGGGCTCAAACCTACCTCTGCTCCCTTCCCACCCCTACCCCCCATCCCCCCGCCCCATGGGCTGTGTCACCTGACCCCCAGTGTCTTTCAGTTCAGTGAGAACAGGAGTCCCTTCCCTTCCTCCCCCCATCCTGAGTTTCAAGCAGTGCCCAACCGACTTAGGCTATCATGTGTCCCAGCCTTCGGAATGAATCCCAGGGTTTAGGCTCAAGGCCGGGTCCTCTTCTTCCCCAGCTTCCCCTCATGCCATCCCCCACCCCAGTAACACAAACCCCAAACACCTTCGCACCGCTTCCCTCCTGATCTGCCGAGAGACGACAATCTCATCACCCAGGAGCAATTTGCTTCAGCCCTGCCGCATGTTCCTGCTTATTAAATTGTAGGATTATCCCATTCCCCTGCAGTGAAGGCTCCTGGCCTGTTTTATTGCTGTAGTGCTCAGAACTGCTGCACTCAGCAGCAGAGCTTGCTTCCCCAGGACTCGGGCAAGATGGATGAGCTGGCACCTGCTAGCACCTTCTGAGAGCCCAGCCTGTGCCCCGCGCCCCCCCAAATGAGCCCCCAGATGAAAGTCTGGTTTCTCGTCGTTTCGTCCCATTTCTAATTGTTTTGTTTAAGTGTGTCAGGTCCGAGAAGAGACACCCAGACTGGGATCACTTCCCCATCCAACAGCTCGGTATGTGCAAACGCACCTTCAAGGAGAAGTTCTGCGACTACCTGCCTCCCCCCCTTCTTTTTCAGCCATTCTGCCCACCTGACCGCCCTTCTGCGACTCCTGGGAAGCCAGCCTGGAACAGGCTTGCATCCTCGTTAGCCGTCGCACCGCGTCCGCATGCACGCGCACACGTGCACACATGCAGGCGTACATGCACACCCTAGCCCGCACCGCATCCGCATGCACGCGCACACGTGCACACATGCAGGCGCACATGCACACCCTAGCCCTCCCGGGCCCTGAGCTAAGCAGCCCGGTGGCCTCGAGCCTGCTTGTCTCACTTTACCAGCTCACCAGTCGGTGTCTCCCCGACTGCCAACCGTCCCTCTTTATTTAGCAAATTCGAACTGGCATCTCATGAAACAGAGAAAACACGACGACAAGGCAGCCAGCAGAGATTGCCAACCGCGATTACCTGCGCAGGGCCATCCTGCAGAGATGCTCATGAAACAGTCTGGCTTACGTTTTTTTTTTGTTTGTTTGTTTCCTCCCAGGCAGAGTGGGCTCCTTCAATCGCCTCCCCTGCGTCACTCTAGGCCCCCCAGGTGGTACATCTGCCTCTGTCCAATGACCCACCCGTTTTATCTTTTACTTAGGAAAAAGACAACCAGTCCATCCCTGCTTGGGGCCCTCTGGCCCCCAAGAATCCCCACAACAAATCCCCTCTTTTCTCCAGTTGGCCTATTTCCTCTTGAATTTCCGAGCTCAGCCGGTGGCACCTCCTCCATGAAGCCTCCCTGATCTACTGGGCAGGGATAGAGACTCCTCTCTGACTCCACAAGGCTAGTGCAGGGGCTCCCAGCCTTGCCCCTCCGTGTCACCAGGCTGTCTCCCTCACTGCACCCAAAGTCTTTGTGCTCAGGGACCGAGTCTTAGCCACCCACTTATTCCCAGCACCTGGTGGAGTGAGTGTCTGCACATAGTAAGTGCATGACATTGAGGGAAGCTATGACTTAACAATGACACCCATCTCTCCTCTGCACTGTCCACACCCTCGAATTCTCCTAAAGGCGGGAACCATGAGTTAAAGACAGAAGAGGCAAGTGCTCTGAAATCTCCTCCCTCTTACTGTTTAATAACTTGGACTGTTCCAACTTATCAAAGCCTCTTCAATTAAGAATGCTCCTCTCTTCCAAAAAAAAAAAAAAAAAACCCTAAACAAAACAAAAAAAGAATCCTCCTCCCACTCCTCTGCTTCCTCTGCTTTTCTAAAGGAGTGTTCAGATGTTAATGTCGAAAACTAAAATTTCTGGCACCTGGGTGGCTCAGCAGTTGAACATCTGCCTTCGGCTCAGGTTGTGATCCCGGAGTCCCAAGATCGAGTCCCACATCAGTCCCAAGATCGAGTCCCACATCAGGCTCCCCGCAGGGACCCTGCTTCTCCCTCTGCCTGTGTCTCGGTCTCTCTCTCTGTGTCTCTTATGAATAAACAAATAAGATCTTAAAAAAAAGAAGAAAGAAAAAGAACATTTGCAACAACCATTCCCCGAGGAAATGGAAGTTCCCCAAACCCTGAAGGCCTCCAGGCAAGTTGCAGAGATTGTTTGGAGCAGATAATAGTGGGAAATGTCCAGAGTGGCTGAGCTAAAGACAAGAGGGCTTCCCTAAGATGTGTCTTGGGGTTTTATCCTCATTTGAGGGGATAAATTAGGCCTTGAGAGAGAGGGCCTGGAAGAAGAGACCATCCTTAGCCTCCAGAGAATACGCCCACCTCAGGAATGGGGCCTCTAGCCCAAGCCCAAGAAAGGAAGAGCAGGTGATGAGCTCTCAGATCCCATGGAGCAGGAAAAGCTCTGGTTGCAGCTGCTGGTTCTGATCAATCCTTGAGGAAACAGTGAAACGAAGGCGGGGGGTTAGACCCAGACCCCAAGTCTCCTCGGTAGCAAAGGGCCACACTCCGCCACGCAGGCCCCGCTTCATTTGCACCCACTCGACAAACACTGAGCACCTATCACGCGCCAGGAGCTCCTAAGCATAAAGCATATAGGACTTTCCTTTCTTTTAAGAATGTCACGGTCTCTTGAGAGAGAAAGACAAGAAATCAGTAAGTATAGGATGATGTGTGATGGAGGTGTGCGCAGATCACAGGACGCCCCGTGCAGAGCGGGGGTGCTGGGGAAGCGCCCCGTGTGCGGAGACCTGGCTAGGCAAGACCAAACCCGGTTAAACCGCCGGCTGCACAGCCCTGCACCAGGCTCTGGTCAATTAAAGAGAGAAGGATGAAATGGGAGGGAAGGTGGGGTCAAGATGGGAGGAAGAGACCTCGGCTTGATTTATGGACTCGGGTTGAGGCTTTGCTCCCACCTGTTCAGACAGGTGTTCTGTACCACCTGGTGGGAGTGTATCTGCTCCTTCCACTCACCCCTTGAGGAGAGACTTCGCCCTCTCCTGGGCCCTCGATTGCCTCCAGAACCATCAGATTTCTTTTGCTGCCTGCCCGCATCCTCCCTAGTCTGTTGCTAAAAAGGCACTTCCCTGGAGAAGTGGGAACAGGGAAAGAGATTGCCCCTAATTCTACCCTTTGGGGCCACTAAGAGCCAATATGAGCCTCCCCTACGTGGCAACCTTCATATCATTGAAAATGGCTCTCACATCTCCCCCCGCATCCCCCAGGCATCACTTCTTTAGAATAAAAACCCCATTTCTTGATCTTTCCCCAGAGTGACATATGATCAAAGCTACTCAAGCATTTTTTTTTCTCACTTTGAGATTTGTCTTGGCCCTTCTTAAGGTGGGAAACCCGTAACTGAATGCAATGAACCAGGTGTGATCTGATCAGCCCAGAGTAGAAGAGGAATCTCACCTTCCTTATTTCCTGTCTCATATTTCTAATAACACAACCAAGATGGAATTTGCTCTTTTGGGCAACTATCTCACGTTCGTGGGGTTTCTTAAAGTGTATCATAAGTTCAACCTAGGTTGGGTTTGTTTGGTTTTGTTGTTTTTGTTTGTTTGTTTCCTATTTCTGCTGCTGCTAAACCACATCGTACCCGTCCTACCTTTGTACAGTTACTTTTTGGACCAAAGTACTGAACCTAGACAGTGATGAAAGAATCAACATGCAAGCTGGCTGACTTGGGGCCCTAACTAGAAACCTCCTGGGGCGAGGTCCTCCTGGCTCTTCAAAACATGGTGCAAAGCTAGAAGCAAATGACCAGTGGGAAGCTGGTGATGAAGGCTCCACACACACTCCAGGCCATGGGTGCTGAGGTCCCCACCAGGTTTCTGGGGACAAGCCATCTCCTTGGGTCACACTAACTTTCCTGTCTCACGCCAAAGAGATCAGCACATTCCAAATGTTGTGCCATGTCGGGGCGTGGGGGGGTCTTGGAAGCCTCTCCTCAACCCCCTCTCCAGTTGAGAGAATGACGATGGATTCCACAGACCTTTACGAAGGACATCAGGCCTGGCGTGGAGGCAGAGCCGCCCAGTTAGAGGAGCTCACAACCAGAATTCAGTCCAGGGGGACTGATGGGTAACACTGAAGTTCAGCAGGTGTCGGAGCGCTCGGGGGACTTTGCAATACCTTCCTTATTTCCTCAAAAGCCAAAGATGGGGCAGGAAGCTATGGGGCTGGAAGTCAAAGCAGAGGGAATGGTGGTGGGTTTTCAAGACCCAAGGATGCATGTAAGGACCAAGGATCTTCCAGCGGAGAAACCATGGCTCCGGCCTGTTGGAGGGAGCGGAGGATGGAGGAATGAGGAGGAAGGGGTGAGACACCAGTCAATCTGAAACGTGAAGCCCTACTTTAGAGAAATGAGTATGCACCCTTCTAGTGGTGAGCTCCGGCCTGGAGATTGGAGGCAGCCTGTGCTCCTGGTCTAACCACCCCTCCCTCCCAGCTCCGTTCATCTCTGCCCACAGACACCCTCAGAAGAGCCTGGCAATGCCTCTTCAAGCCTCCGCCACTAGATGTGTGGAGGAAGGGAAAGCATCTAGGTCTTTTGCCTCTTGAGCTGACTTTGGAACAAAGAACCAGACTGAGTGGCGGGGGGACAGGTGTCTTCCAGCAAAGCCACCCAAATGTGCTTCCAAACCCTTCTAGACCCACCATACAAACCAGTGTCCAGATGGTTCACAGAGCAACCTCCTGGACCTTGTTGAGTCAAGTGGAGAGGAATAACAACAATAATAGTAAATATTTATTATTATGATCTGATGATGATGATGATGATGATGATGATGATTTAGGACAGGGGAGCCCTTCCTGGCTGTGTCAACTGGGCTATAGTCTATTCCCATTTTTCAGAATGAATGGAAAGGTCAAAGATGACCCTTGGAGGGAAGAGTATAACCAGTGGGACTTGTGCTACTGTGCTCCCCTTCCCCCTCCTTTCTTCTCCTTTTGGGGCGGTCGGATTCCTCAGGCTTCCATCGCCCCACCTCGAGTCCTACCCTGGACCACAGTGAGCTTCGGATCCACAGCGTGAGGGCTCCTTCTCAGCACTTCCACTCAAGCTGGGTCCTTCCCGGCCGCCTGTCCTCCCTCATCTTTGCAGAATCAGCTCAAACGTCGCCTTCTCTCTGGGACCTTTCCCTGCATCCCGGAGACAAAACTTGGCCTTTCCCTCTTAGGGGAGCACTCACGGCGTTTTTCTCAGTGGCCTGTTGCTGATGCCTGTTCCCGTATGCATCCACCCCAGTCGGGAGCTCCTAAAGGGTGTGATCTGCATCGCCTGGTCCTGACTTGATGCTTTTAGGGCGAGAGTAAATGAAGGAATGAGTGAGTGAGTGAATGAATGAAACACAGCAAGGGACAGACAAGGCCTCTAACCCGTAAGTGTGCATCTTGGCCAGGGCCTCTGCTTCCGTCTCTATGCTACTCCCTGCAGCGTGGAAGAGCTGCGGCTCCATGAGGGCACAGTGGGCCTGGCTGGCGGGACGTCTCGGGCCCTGACAGTGAGGGGGGTCTCCTATTAGGGAAGGGATCACCTGGAAAATCTCCCTCCCCCCCACCCCCAGTGGAGCTTTTTCTTTTTCCACAAAGAGTACAGGATATTCTGGACAAATGTGAGGCCCTCCGGAGGCAGGGGTGCATGGGCTGTTTGCTCCCAAGAGCCCTTCCGCGGGGGCAGATGCAGATAACATGAAATTCTTGCCCCCTCTCGGGCTGCGTGAACCCGAGACCGAGGGCGTCTCTATCCCCGGGTGCCCCGGCGGTGCCCTGACAGGTTGGGATCTGCTGATTTCTAAAGAGATTTTGAGCAGAGAGCACGCAGTTTTAGGAAGGGCCGTGGGAGGGGGGCTGCCTCAAGATGCCCTAGATCCTGGCCTCCTGAGTCCCCTGCTTGACCAGGAGAAGGGAAGGGGTCATCCCGGCTGCGCCCCAGGAGATCTGCCAGGAGAACAGGTGGAAGTCAGGCTAAGATTCTCCGCAGAAGGCACCAGCCATGACCCCAGGGCGCCAAGAGGGCGAAGTGCAGAGAGGGAAGCGCGGAAGGGGCAGGAGGAAGGTGGTGGAGGGCCACAGCTGAGCAGGGGAAGGTGGAATTAAAATAATCAGAGCCCGAGAGCCCCCCCTCTCTCAGGGTCCCTGATGAGTTGGCTGGCTCTTTCTGCAACGCCCTGCATCTCCCCCCAACTCCCTCTCCTACAGGGTCGGGGTTTCCCACCCCCAGGAATAGCAGGGAAGCAGATCACAAAGCCTCCTGGATGATAAAAGCCACTTGCTTCTCACCCTGTGCTACCTTCCAGGAAAACCCACTTGGTTGGGCCCCTGCTCCCACCTGGGTCCCCTTTCCACGCGCCCGTCCCTTCGTGGGCTGTGGGCTCTCTGCTGCGTTCCTGAAGTGCGGGGCTAGGAAGCCAGGTCGCGGCTCAAGAGCCCAAGATGCCATCGATCGGCGCCCCCCGATGTACAGCTGAGTGGATTCTTGTGCCCACAGGGTCTCTCCCAGCCCAGATACCACCTGAGCCTTCCCCTTCCCTCCTTCCTCCTTCCCCAGGCCTTCGGGACACCCCAGCCTTCAGGGACAGTGCTCGGTGACCCCGCAGTGGCCCTCCAACGACAGAGATCTAACCCCCCTCACTCTTGGTGGGTGTTTACAGAACAATAGGAAAGCAAGGTGAGTGTGCAGGAGGGCCTGGCCGTCCTGCCCCCCGGGGTGTGGGTTCTGAGGGGCGGAGCCAGGCGCCCGAGCCCTCGCTCCATTGGTCGGACCCGGCAGGTAACCCGAAGCCCTGCTGAGAGGTGCATAAATAAAGAGTGAAACTAGTACCACCTCCTTGAAAGGGGCTGAGTCCTTCTTCACCTTTGCCTTGGAAAAACCCGTTTCTCTCTCTTTCATTGTCTCTTACCTATTTCTCAACCTTCTATTTCCAAAAGCCCCACGGAGCCCTCCCACATGCTGCAAACCCTTTCTTCCAGCTACTTCTGCTCTCTCTAATCCAGTTCCACTCTTCCCTGCTTCCATGTTCTTTTTTTCTTAAAGGGAGGATGACTCTTCAGGACCGGCCCCCACCCCACCCCCCTCAGGAACAGGCCTGCTCAACTGGATCCGACACAGTAAGTGTTTCTCCTTTCTTAGCTCCAGCCGTCCAACCCCAGGAGTGAAAGAACATTCCGAGACTCGGAATTCCTTCTCTTCCTCTCATACACCTGAGTCTCCAGCCATCTCTTTGTTCTGAGTGATCTTATGGGAAAAAAAAAAAAAAAAAAGCCTATTTATTATTTTGCATCAAGCTCCGAGAAGGTACGGACACGCATGCTTCCAGGTGAGTCTGAAATCTGTGATTTGGGGTGCTTCGGAAAACCCAAGCCGAGTGCCTGTACCAGGAGGATCTCTGGACAGTTAAAGAGAAGATTATGGGCTGTGGAAAGAAGCCACACTCACTGGAGGTTGATTATCCACTTCTTCCAAAGCTAAAATAGGAGGACCTACTTCATTTTACCCAAATCCCAGGCCAGTTCTACGTTTGGGGGTGCGGGGCAGTTTCCAACGGTCTCAGGCAATAATTGTCACCGATAATGGGAATTGGGGTGGTAAGGTGGGTGCCGAGCAGTTAAGTACCAAGATTACAGTTCTTTCTAGATTTCACAGCAGCGATGTGCCCAACTAGAGGAATGGGGTGGGGCGGGGGAGGGGTGCAGTCCTGGCCTCTCAGGGCAGGGCTGCAGGGTAGACCATAACAAGAAATTTCAGGACCTGACTCCATTCTTCGGTTCTTGTGTCCACGTTGGTCTTATTGGGAAGCCGTGTGGGGCACAGGTCCCGGGGCAGTTGGGGAGCAGGAGAGCAGTCATCGGGTGAACTTACTCTAAAACCAGCACAGGAACAATTTGCTTCTCTGACCCAACCCTACAACTGCAGGTGGCCAAGGAGAAAGCACTGGGCCATCGAGTTGACAAAGGCATGGTGGGTAGAGAATCTTGAACTCTGGGGATGGGGTCCAGGCTGGGTCTAGGCTCCTGATGCAGGTTCTAGGCTCATCTTTCCTTGTCTCTGCCTTGCTTTGCGGCAGGTCTGTAGGGCAAGGGTCAATGATACCTCCTGTTTGTATGGCCTTGCACAGCTAAAATGCTTTGACAGACACTGTCCTCTCTGGGGGATCCACCGTAGAGGCTAAAAACCCTACATGAGGGTGAGAGTCTGCACCCTCCAAGTGAGGCCTTGAAGAATCTGGTGGACCGTACATGTTGGGAGGGTAAGAATGGCGTCATGAGGGTCTGAAAGGAGACCAATGGGGCCCTTTGCTGTCCGAGTTGGACTGAAATCCAAGGAGAAAGCAAAGGATCCTTCCATTCCCCAGACTATTTCCTCCCACCATCTTCTGCTATCACTTCTCAGAGCCAGCCGGGCCAGTCTGGTTTCCCTGGCTGTGAAATGGGCCACAGGCAGTTCAGGATTATAAGGTCCAAATAATGCACAGGCAGGGTGCGTGTCTCTCTCGTGATTGAGAATCGTGAGTATTTATGAAGAACGCTGAGTGGGGGAGGATGGGCCCTCCTTCTTCCCCTTGGTACCAAGCTCCCTGCCCCCAGCACCACCCGTGTTCACCCTGACCAAGGACAGCCAGGCTCTGCTTCAGCAAGAGCTGCGACAGCCTAGCCCTTGTTCCAGAGCCCTCTGCAGAGGCCCTATGCCCAGGGGGCTGGATCTTGAGGGAGGAGCTACATCATAAGCTAGGGCCTCCCTGTATCGGGTCAGGACAAGCCCCAGGAAGAAAGTATTCCAAACAACAGGGTGGATCTGCCCAAACCCACCCAGTCTGTACGTTGGTGCTGAGAACAGCCTTTTATGGGGCTTACACTGAGCCACAGGCGTGCCCGAACACAGCAAGGAAGAGGCCAGAGCAGCAACTAAGCAGCAACTGGAGCATGGGCATTGCTTTTAAGAGGACAGAAAGCCTCTGAAGCTTCCATCCTCCCTGTCTGGGTCAGCTTCCGCGAGCCAGGCCACCGCCTCCCGCCCCACATGCCCCAACGCCATGCCCAGAGAATATGGGATTGTTCCCATGATTTGGCCCAGGATGTGGAGTCACCGGAAAGTAGACGTCCTAGATAAGTCCAAAGGGGCGAGACCAAGGAGTCTCCCCCTGCTTTGCCCACCCCTGCCCTCAGGAATGGGCCTGGCTCCCCACCCCACCCCACCCCATCCCCCACCGCCACCCAGGCATCCTGGTCCCTCCACAGCTCCGCACCCACCTCCACTGGGTTTCCTACTGGCAGACGAGCCTACAGAGTACAGTTCATGCTCTTTGGATGCTGCATTCTGGAAAGAATACGTCCCATCCCCTTGGTAAGCAAGTTCCTTAGAGATGGATTTTTCTCGAGCAATTTCAGAGCACCTGCGCCCCCCAGCCAGGACCAACCAGATGGAGCTCAGGTCTGACACACACAGGGGACATAGACGAGGGAGACGATAACCCGCATCCCAACCTGGGAAATGCAGAGAAGGTTCTCCCGTGGACTGCCCTGCGGGTGAGAAAGAGCAAGAGTCCCCAGCCCCCAGCCCCAGCCCTGCCACTCAGCCTGGCCTGCCTGGGCAACGGGCATGGGGGTGTCTGGGTCCTGGGTGGGCCGGCTCTTGCAGCCTCCCTGGTGATCCGGGGAGGGCTGCACATTTGCACGTCCTCCGCATCTCCCCACACTGTCCCGGAGATCCTGCAGGCCCTTGTCTGGGCAGTACCCCGCCATGCAGAGGCCAGGGTGGCCATGTGGCCCGCCCCTGAGAAAGAGCCCCAGACAATCCATGTGTTTCTCTTGTCCTTCATTCCACCGGAGTCTGTCTCGTACCCAACCAGATTTCAGTGGAGTGAAGTTCAGGAGGCGTGGACCTGACACCGCAGCGGCCGCAGCAGCAGCAAGAGTAGCTCTGACTTAGAAAAGGAAAGTGCCAGGGAGGGATGTGGGTACGGAAAGGAGACATCTGGAGCGCATCTCCCCCTGCAGAGGGGCTGGGGGCTGGGCGGTGGGCAGATTGCAAAAGACACCCCAGATGGGAGCCGCGGATCCCTTCTTGTCTCAAAGTGATGCGATGGAAATGTGTGGTTTTTTTCTGTAACTTCTACAAATTAAAAGTTGTCTGTGTGCTGGAAAACCTGCCTCTGTGATTCATGCTGTGGGATGAGGACTCCCTGGCCTTCTAAGTCACCTCCCCTTTGGGCTAAAATGGACACAGGCCCCCCTCTCCTGGGGTTCTCCAGGCAGGTGGCTGGAGCCCTAGTCGCAAGCCATAGGGGACCCCTGTTGCCCTCAGGCTCTGGAGGCGCCCGCAGGACTTGCAGCACTGGGTAAAAAACCCGATTAAGATTTCTTTAAGCCCATTTATATTGTAATAAAATAAATGTAAATTAGATTTAAGTGAAGGCAGATTGCAGATCTTTCAGATGCTATACCAGCTATATCTCATATCGTACGGGTGTAAATTCTGCAAAGGTTAATGCACTTAAACATACTTGACACATAAAAATGTCAGATCCAACATTAATCATTTACCAATTGTAATTGCCTTTATATGGGTCTTTTCTCCCTAAGACATATGCTTAAAACACCAGGCTCAGTAGAAATCTGGGAGGAAAAAAACAAATAATACTTCTCAGCTGTCAGGGTCTATGATTTGCTTTGATAGATTTAGCACTGATTTCATTGGCTTCACAAGCCTGTGGATTTTCTTTTTAATCCCATATCTCTCCTTTAGGGAGGGAGAAGGTTGTGGGGAGGAGGGAGTGACCCTAAGTCCAAAGGAAGCCCCCCAAGTTATAGGGGAGATGCCCAGGCCTTTGTGTTAATTGTCAGTTCCTCAGGTAAACGAGGTCTCCTTCAGGGAGCCAGTCGGGCTAAAGAGACAAACTGAACAAAGCCTTGCTCTGACAAGTCTTCAGAAAAACCGGTTTTCACCTCCAGAATGCGCCCGGGGCAGCAAAACTCAATAGCTACCCCTCCCTGAGTGGTGCTTTTCTTAGGAGCCAGTGTAAAGAAGATTCCAGCTTTGCCCTTAGTTACCTGTCACTGGGGTCTCAGAGCCCCTCCCCCAGCCACTGACCTCCCAGGGCCTCTTCACCCTCCCTGGGACTCCGCCCCTGAGGGATACAGGCCCTGGGCGGGAGCCCAAAGGAGTAAGCATTTCCGCACCATATCTTCATGCTTTGAGTTCATATGGATCCAGACAGGCCCTTGCTCCTGCCACCCTTGCTTGTGCAACCTGAGGCCCATGGATAACAGCAGGGGGAGGAGGCCAAGCCATGGGCATGTTTTTAGTAACAGGTTTATCCATAAAAATTAAA
The DNA here is from genome assembly GCF_011100685.1 of Canis lupus familiaris. Lineage (NCBI taxonomy): Eukaryota > Metazoa > Chordata > Mammalia > Carnivora > Canidae > Canis > Canis lupus. Next base: position 7,880,933 of record NC_049228.1, read on the forward strand.
AATTTTTTTAAAAAATTAACAATTGCCACAAATGGGGTAAAGATTGGGGAATGGGTCACTCGGGCTAATGAGCCAGCAAACACCTCCTATTGGAGGTTCTTTTTTCTTTTTTTAAAGATTCTATTTATTTATTCATGAGAGACACACAGAGAGAGGCAGAGACACCGGCCGAGGGAGAAGCAGGCTCCATGCAGGGAGCCCGATGTGGGGACTCGATCCTGGGACCCCGAGATCACACCCTGGGCCGACACTCCACTGCTGAACCACCTGTTGGAGGTTCTGAAGGAAAGAAAGGGGCACAAAAGCAGGAGGGAGTGGCATGTCCATTTACAGCTTGGTTTGAGCCCTCTGACCTGGATTCCTTTTCTAGGAAGAGGGTGTGTGTGTGTGACCGTGTGACTGTGTGTGAGCAACCTTCCTCCGGCCACGTGGGGCCTAGAACCAAAACCAGTGGCCCAAGGGCCTCCTGTCAAACACCAACCAGGGCGTGATGCCTGGATTGCAGAGGACACTACCGGATGCCTTGCTGGATACCCACCCCAGCCCCAAATCCCACCACGATGCGACCTTCGCAGCACACACAGGCCCGGGCCCTGCATTTGCGACCCCAGGGTCTTCACTGCCCACCCCGTCCTGCCCGCACAGCAGACTGTCTGTTCCCCGTCGTGCAGGGAGCAAACCCTGGGCCTGGCCCACAGCAGCTTTGCTGGGCAAGCCAGTGTGCGCCTGCAGCCCGAGCAAACTGCCCCATCCATCTTCCCGGTCCAGCCCCCGCTATTTTATGGCCCCTTATCTTCATTGCAAAGCGTGGCTCGCTAAAACCCAACACAGAGAAAACGATTGCATCAAAATTCCCTTGCAACCACCACCACCACCACAACAAAAAAAAAAACAATATCGCCCTGCTTTCTTTATTCATGATCTGTTATTGAGGCGAAAGGCAAATATCATTGAGCCAAACCCGAATAGACAAATACATACAACCACTGGTAATTTAATATTTTGTGCTAATGGTATACACTATAGATACAACCCGAGAGGAGTAAATTACAATCCTATCAATAATACATCGCATCTGGGCCCCAGTTCCCCAGTTCGCTAGAAGATATGTATTGGCAAAAGGCTCTCCGAATATTAAAAGCTGTGCATATCATCAGGCGGTGGTTACAAAAGCTAGACGCTCCCGGAGGATTGTATTCCGGGCTCTGTTATCGAGGTCCTCTATGGGGGAAATATCCCACGTTGAGGTTCCTAAAGCCGGTGCTAAATGAAGATATCCTGTCCACATCCCCAGCCGCTCTCTGGGTGACGTTTCAATCACAGAATAACCCATAATCAGGCCCACCCCCCATTTGCCCGTCAGAGCACCGCATCTATCTGGATGCCTCTGCTCCCCTGGGAAATATGTGGGGTCTGTGGCGGTGATCTACAATCTACGATCTATGATGATGGCCTGCAGAGAGGCCTGGTGCGGACAGCAATGTTGGAGATAGCCACCACATGGCTTTGGAGCTCTCTCTCATCCAGGACCTGACCCCAGCTTCCCCAGTTGTGTGGGGTCCTCCCAAAGAAAGCAAGAAAGGAGGGAAGCCTGATGATGACAGGCCGGGAGCCAACCACCTGCAAGGAGGGGTAAGAGATTTATTCTGGAATTTTAAATGCCTCCAGTTCTTAAAACTGAGTGGATCCGAATTCCCTTCCTCCTCCCACCAGGATTACAGGTCAGAGCAATGAAGACTCAGATGAGCCACCAGGGTCAGTACCTTCCTTATCTCTTTTCTAATCAAACCCTGGAAGTAGGAGGAGGATCCCAGGAGGGAGGGGAGCCGGTCAGGGGATTTCAGGCAAAAGGAAGGGGATGTAGACAGCAGCCCCAGCCCCAAGCTCAGGGAGGCCGGACACCAGTTTCCCGATGGAAATAAAAGCTTCCTACATTGTAACAAACTGACCAGGCTTTCTGCAGAGAGACACCTCCGCATCAAAGAAAAACAATGCAAAAAAAGTTCCCTTTGTGTATATTAAATCACCAAAAGCAAGAAGAAGCATCTGGAAGTCTTGTCACAGTCTCCCTCCCTCCCTCCTCTCTATACTCCCTCAACCACCTTCAATTCCTTTTTCTTTCCTCCTTGGAGGGGTGAACAAGGCGGGTTTTCCTTGCTGCCTGTCAGATAGCAGGGCTGGGTAGGACACCTGGTGGGCTGTAGGGGAATCACACCCACATTTGCTGCCCTTCGTCACTGCCCAGGTCTGAGGGAGGAGGCTCGCCCCTCTGCGATGGTGGGAAATAACAAAGCAAGCAGCCTTCACCCACCTCCCCACCCCACCCCCACCCCCCGGATGTGGTGTCCACATGGGCTTTAAATATAGTAGCGGGTGGGGAGATGCTGGCCTACATTTCTGTAAAGTTCAACTGCGTTTGGGAAGAAGTGGTGGCCAGGAATCACTATCACCAAATAGAATCCATAGATACACAGATACACACTCTGGTTTGCGATGCAAGTCCCTCGTTATTTAAACTTTACTTAAGACTCACATTGAAAGTAGATAATGGGGCCACTGGGTAGCTCGGTGGGTTAAGCATCTGCCTTGGGCTCAGGGTCCTGGGATCAAGCCCTGCCTAGGTTCCATGCTCAGTGCGGAGCCTGCCTGACATTCTCTCCCTCTGCCCCTCCCCCTGCTCTCTCTCTCTCTCTCAAAAAAAAATAAAATAAAATAATTATTTAAAAAAAGAAAGAAAGTAGGTACTGTCCAGCCCAAGCTGAACAGTTGGGAGAAGGGCCCTCCACCCACCAAAGATAACATATAGATCAGAAACTCTCACCAAAGGCAACCAAACACTGACTGCTCAGGGCTCATGGTGGTTCTTTGTTTGCACCCCAGGGCCTTGCCAGCAGCAGGCGGCAAGTTTCTGAGTCAGCGTGTGAAGTGTTTAAGGGGAAGTCAGATTAGATCTGGTGTCGATTTGATTTGATCTGATCTGGCTAGGGGGCTTTGGGTCAGCCACTTAACCTCTCTGAGACCCCATTTCCTTATCTGTCAGGTGGAAATAATGATAATTGTGGCAAGGACTCACAAGGGCCAGACATGGCGTGCTTTGTGTATATTAAATCACAAAATGCGTGATCAAGGTGTAAGGTATGGCTGATATTTCACTTTTATAGATAATAAACCTGAGACAGAGAGAATCTAAGGGACTTGCCTAAGGTCGCTTGGTTTGTGAGCAGTAGAGACGAGCTCCAAACTTGGTCTCCCTGGCTGTGGAGTTCACACATGGGACTGTCGCTCTTATCTTCTCTCTTAATGTTGGTGTGGGCATTACATCAAATAATGCATGCAAAGGGCTTAGCAGGTGCCTAGTAGAATCTAGGCTACTCAAAAATAGTATTTACTATTGCAAGCTCAGTATCCAGAAAAAGTTTCTTTGAGAAACTGGTGTAATGCCCGCCGACCAGGAATAAGTAGCTCCATGCACAACTTTGGCTGCCAGTAGCTTCATATTAAAGCTACTGTGTAGGGGACCTGGGGTGGCTCGGGAAGTTAAGTCTCTGCATTTGGCTCAGGTCATAATCCCAGGGTCCTGGGATCCCAGCCTCCCTTCAGGGTCCCCGCTGTGCAGGGAGCCTGCTTCTCTCTCTCCCTCCCCTCCACCACCGCCACCCCCCCCCCACTCATGCTCTCTCTCCTGTTCTGCTGTCTCTCACATAAATAAGTGAAATGCTAAAAATAAATAAAAATCCCTGTGTAACACAGTCCCAACTATGCTCCAATTTAGCTTCTAGAATAATGATGTCCTCCTATCACCTTGATTTTAGGTGATTTTCATTTTTCAGCTTCACATTCAGTCCATGTATCATACTGTGGGACTTTTTTTTTTAAATAGGTGTGGCATAAATCAGAAATACATAACCGTTTTTCCAGGATAAATGGCATTTCCATTTTTGATGACATCTTCCCGGAGGCAGGTGGAAAGTACTCGTGGAAAAGAAACTGGTAGAGCGCTAACAAAGAAAACAAGTTCTGAGCTCCCAAGAAAGTGGAGCAATCAAGAGAAATAAATCAAGAAAGAGCAAACAGTTGCTCGGTGAAGGGGCTGCCGTGGCTCTGAGCTCAGCACCCTGTGCTTTAAGGAGCAGTGTCATACGGGGGCCAAGCTCTGTGGGTCCCATTGAAGAGATTTCCAGAATCCGAGCCTGCCTGATACCAGGCATGCCATCCCCAGGCTGGAGCTCACCTGCAGGGGTTTCACAGGTGGGCATGGGGCAGGGTGGGCCACTCAGGCCCCCCAGGGTCGTGGCTGGAGACTGCTCACCTGGTGGGCGCCCACACCAAGGAAGGGCTCACCTGAAGCTGGACACAGAGCAGGCCAGAGGAGAAACTACAATGTTTATAGGATGAATTCCTTTGTCGGATCGCCCCACTCCTACCATCCGCCTCCTCTGAAGAAAGAGGCTGGAACAAAGCTAGTGTCCTTTTGTATAACATCACCGTATCAATTACGTTTCATGACTACCCCATTATGGCCCATTGTGCTATAATCCAACTGTTAATGGCCTCACCTCAAAAGCCCACATCACTCCCCTTTGCCCTCCTGAAAGCTTAGCTTTTAGCTAAGTTACTTTATCTACTGTAATGAGGTCCAGACTTCTTCTCAGTTAAGCCCCTGCCAGTAATGGCAGCAACTTCCCTGGGCCCCTCCAAGGAGGTTAATTTTTAAGCGTTTCTACAAATTAATAAACCCAGTAGCGCTGCTTTAATGTGCATACAAGTCACCTGGGAATCCCGTACAAATGATTCAGCAGATGTGGGATGGAGCCTGAGATTCTGAATTTTTAACAAGATCCCAGGTGATGCCACTGTGGTGCCAGGCCCACACTCGGAGTAGTGAAGAAGAGCATCCAAGATTCAAAGCCCAGTTGCCCCCACCCACCCCCCCTCCCCTCGTTTCATCAGAAGACCAGGATCCGCGTCTCAGCTTGACTTTGCTCTTCTTCCTCTGGTTTTCAAGTCATCGTGTCTTAGCTGGCCACTCTGGGGAGACAAGAGAGGCCCAGAGGGCTTGTTATGGCAGCCCAGGCTCTGAAATGGGAGGAAGAAGTCAGAGTCTTTTCTGGAAGTGAAAGTGGCCCAGGTGATTCCTGCTTATAAACACACAGCAGTTTAAAATAGTAATAGTACCCCCCAATGCCTAATACATGAGGTAGATTATTTAGAAATGAAATCTCTGTGATGTAGGAATAAGATGAGACAGCCTCAAGTATCGTGGCCAGTGACCGCTGATCTGGAACCAGTAACCATGAGCATACTTCAGCGGCCGGAAAACTCGTAGGTGAACCTAGTGAGCAATTTTCAAAATGAAGAAAGAGAAGAGTCAAGTCATTTACCAAATAGCAAGATTCTCAGCCAGCCCTCAAACTGACCTGTCTCCTGCCTCTTAATCTAGTGGTATTTTCAACAAATTATCCTATTGCTCTGTTAGGAAACTCCTGCTTTCTTGCTGACTTACCATCCATGTGACATGTCAATGCCCTAAAATTCAATGTCTCAATTCATTTTTTTTTTTTTTTTTTTTTTTTGTAAAATGGGAACCATGGAGCTGAGAAAATTTCACAATTTGATATGAACATTTGATATTTCACATTCGATATGAACATACATTTATAGGGACACATGGGGGGCTCAGCAGTTGAGTGTCTGCCTTCAGCCCAGGGAGTGATCCTGGGGTCCTGGGGTCCTGGGATGGAGTCTCACATCAGGCTCCCTGCATGGAGCCTGCTTCTCCCTCTGCCTATGTCTCTGCCTCCCTCTCTCTCTCTCTCTCTCTTTCTCTCTCTCTGCCTCTGTATCTCTCATGAGTAAATGGATAAAATCTTAAAAAAAAAAAACCATACATTTATAGAAGTACAGTTATAAAGCTCAGCCACCTTTTCAGTGTTTACTAGAGAAATGAATACCACAGATAAACAGCTGTTCTGATCTGCAGCATATTGGCTCATGAAGTCCATGGCTGGAAAAAATGCAAACCAGAGAAGGGCAGATTTGAGTTCAAATCCAGTCTGAGGCCTTCCATAAAACAGTAAGCTTCTCTGCACTTCAGTTTACAAAAAGTTACAAAGCAAATCATAGTGTCTGCCTCTCAAGGTCATTACAGGCACAAGAAGTGCTTGTGAGTAATAAATAGAAAAATGAGTATTTGTATGCATCTCCATGACACTAGGACACAGAGCAGATGAAAGATGGAAAGACCAGGAGAGTTGAAGCAAGTCTGAGGGTTCATAGACCTGAGATTATCAGACACAAAAGGACCAGAAGCCTCAACAAAGTAGAGGTCTAAAGCCCAATGGGCAGACGAGTGTCTGTGGATTCAGAACCAAAGGACAGAATAAGCCCATAATCCATGGGTCCAAATGGATGTTGGAGGTATAGGTAGACACACTGGACCTATAATCCAAATAAAGTAGCAATTTGGCACATCACATGCACACAGTGTACCGACTGGAGGAGATGCACTTCCTGCAGTCAAGGTGAGCTGATGAGTCGGAAAGCCAGGCAGGTCGGTGGGCAAGAAAGGCGGCCTCTACAAGGAAAGCCAGTGACGAGAGGCGAGGAGCCGACCTTGCTGGAGGCAGGTGTCTGGTCCAGTCAAGAGCTCCCCAGCTCTTCGTATCAGGGCGCGGACAGCTCAGAGCCTGCAGGTACAGGCAGGGAAGTCACGGTGTCTGGCTGGATTGCACAAGGCATAACAGAGCAGCAGCTGACAGCAGATTCTGACAAAGCACCATTAACATATTCCTGACCCACATTCATTTTGTCAAAAGATGCTTTTCAAAATTGAGTCTTTATTGAGAAGACATGCACCTAACTCTGATTTGAACAGGTGACATCGCTGCATGCAAAATAAGAGCTCAGAGAGTACCTGTTTTGTGCCATCACTTTGTATCTAGAAGCCAAGCACCCTGTTTTGTATTCATATTCTGTGTTCCAGATAAACTGTCAGGTCCTTCTGCCAGATTTTTATGGATAATTAGAAGGTTGCAAGAAGCAGATGTTATGAAACTACCTGTGACTAGGCCTTAATGGTGGATGACAAGAACCCAGCACCATTTCTTAATTACATGAGACACAGCAAGATATATATATATATATATATATATATATATATATATATATATATATATAATACAGGAAGACTTTGTGGAAGCCTGACAAGATATCAAACGGTTAATCACCCACATTGAACCCGAACGTTTCTTTGCTCTGCAATTTGGAAATATGGGTCCCACCCCCCCTTAAGCTAAATAATTTTATAACTTGTGCATCCTCTGATGTTGCTTCATTTCAGATTTTAATAACTAAAATATGAGCTCCTGCCTGAAGTAGGTTGTCTCTCTGGGTAAGACTGTCCCAACAAGAAAATTGCATTTTATTAAATACAGACACAGTTTTGCAACATCAGATCCTACTCAGTAGGATAATATAGGGAAACAAGCTTCTCATTCCATGAAGACGATGGCCACAATTAACATATAAGAGCTTACTCTGTGGCAGGCAAAGCATATTCTTACTTGCCATGCGTCCTATACTATCCTGGCAGCTCTGAGTAGGGGGGCATTTTATTAGCCCCTTTTTACAGTAAAAGGAAACCAGTAATAACAACAATGATGGCAACAAAAACACCACTACCTACTACAGCTGGAAGTTGTTGCGTACTTACTACATCCTCACATTCTACACGTATTTGCACACCTCATGTCATTTAATAGGGCAAAAGCCATACTTATTTTTATTGCAGAGGAGAAAGTCGAGGTTCCAAGAGATTTTAAGTGTAAAGTCAGAATTCTAACCCCAGTCTTTCTTTAAAAAAAAAAAGTTATTCATTTATTTTAGAGAGAGAGCAAGAGAGAGAACACACATGCGCACACGCACACATGAGCAAGTGGGGGGGAAGGGCAGAGGGAGAGAGAGAATCTCAAGCAGACTCCCCACTGAGTGCAGAGCCACCCAGGACCCTGAGATCATGACCCAAGCTGAAATCAAAAGCCAGCAGCCCAACCGACTGAGCCACCCCGGTGCCCCTAACCCCAGTCTCTCTGACTCTGAATATAGTCTGTTTAACCCCTGGGCTATACTATCTTTATTTGGCTGGGTAATTGTTATGGACTAAACTGGGTTTCCCCAAAGTTTATCTCTGGAAGTCCTACCCCTCTGCACCTCAGAATGTGAATAGGGCCTCAGAATGGAAGTAGGGCTTTTGAAGAGGTAATTAATGTAAAATGAAGTCATATGGATGAGCTCTAATCCAATACCGAGTATAAGAAAGGAGATTAGGACACAGACTGGCACAGAGGGAAAATCACGTGGAGACAGGGAAACAGGCCATCTGCGAGCCAAGGAGAGAGGCCTTGAAGCAGCCAATCCTGCCAACACCTTGATCTTGGAATTCCAGCGTCCAGGACTGTGAGATAATACATTTCTGTCGTTTAGGGGCACCTGGTGGCTCAGTCTGTTAAGCATCTGCCTTCTGCTCAGGTCATGATCCCAGGATCCTGGGATGGAACCTAGAGTGAGGCTCCTTGCTCATTGGGGAGCCCATTCTCCCTCTCCTGCTGTTCCCACTGCTTGTGCTTTCTCATGCTCTCTCTCTGTCAAATAAATAAATAAAATTTTTTAAAAAAGCTCTGTTGTTTAAATTACCCAGTCTATAGGACTTTGTTATGGCAGCCCTAGAAAACTAATGGAGTGTCCTCATTTAAATCCCTGACTTCTGAATATCTCAGTTTCTTTAGCTAGAAGATGTTGAAAGCACTTACTGAGCACAGCACCCCATGTGCTCTCTTTAACATTCTTCACCTTCTGGAAAATTTTCGCAGGTGTTTGCTTCCCATGGTCCCACGGGCTAACAAAGTTCCTCACTCCTCAGTTTCTCCTCCTCTTCCTACTCTTCCTTTGGTCCTTCCCTGAGCTATAGGCAAAGTAAAAGTCCCAAATCAGAAACAGTAGGGAGTGGGCTTGGAACAGATGTGTAGGTAAGAACCAAAGATATAAGCTCAGTGGCAAACCAACAGGGGGGAACTGCTTCTTACAGGGGAGAAAATATTTTTTACTTCTTCCCTTATAGGTTTTTTGGCTGAACTAATAATTAAATTGACATAAGACAGATTAATAGGAGAAAAACAAATTTGATTATGCACATATAGGAGCCCCACAAAGACATGAGAGGCTCTCCACAGTCAGGCAATTGAGGTTTATATGCCATCCTGAAGCAGGTGGGGGTCTAGGACTTCTAAAGAGAGGAAGACAATCCATCCAAAAATGGGAAGATCAAAAATGGGTAAACAAATATTTGCCATGGCATGTGGATAAGATTTTTTTCTGTTAAAAAAAAAAGAAAAAAGTTTTCTTCGGTAATAACTCTCTTCCTGGTACAGGCTCCCTATCTAAATTCTTTTACTCAATTAAAGAGGAGGAGAAATTTCTTCTTAAGTGTGGTGGGCCTTGATTGTATTCATCTTGGAATATTGCTCCATTATTTCACTGAATTAATCTCTTAGCCTTGAAAATATGTCAGTTCAGTTAAACAGTTGTGTCTCATTTTAGAAGGTGGTGATGCAGCTGGGATCCCAAAGTTAGGCCTGCATGATGCAAAAAAAACCAGATATTTAATAAGGCATTTCTATGGAAACAAACAAACAAAAAAAACAACAACAGCTAATTACTGGAGCAAATTATAAACCAACAGAGTTCTGCGGGTCACTGGTTGAATAGTTGAAAAGATTTCTAGATGTCAGACTGGAAGCATCTTCAGATGGAGTGAGAACGGACAATGGCAACTGGACAGATTTTCCTGGTTTGTAGTCTGAATGCCTCTGGTGATCTCAGAGTCGCCCACACAGCCACAGGCACAAAGACTGTTCATACATGAGTTTCTGTGGTGATTTCTCCGAAGTTTATGTCAAGTCGTCCAATGTTAGTTGGCATGGCCTCGGAAAAAGGGCAATTTTAGTTCTCAACGATCCTAAGTCAGCAGGGTAGAAGAAAAATTGGAAATGTTAGTTTAAAGAGTTGTAGCCCAAATATTGGAGGAAACTGAAAGAACCCAGAATCTGGTCCAGTTTACAGGTAGAAAACAAAACCTCAAAGACAACTGATAGAACTAGAATTTAATCATGAATTTTATCTCCATATATTATAATATCTACTGAAACACCATTTTGCCCTCTATAATCACCCCATTGCCATTAGAGATAACCAAAGTAAGATTAATTTGTTTGCAAAATAAGTCTAGTTTTAATAAATTTAATAAATCTAAAAATTGGCTTGATTGTTAATATAACAAGAATAGTGATTGACCACATAGAATTTTTTCATCTGCTTTGCTGGAACTTTTTTTTTTTTTTTTAAGTTTTTAAGACTTTATTTATTCATGAGTGACAGAGAGAGACACACAGAGAGAGGCAGAGACCCACGCAGAGGGAGAAGCAGGCTCCATGCAGGGAGCCCAAAGTGGGACTCAATCCTGGGTCTCCAGGATCACACCCTGGGCTGAAGGCAGGCGCTCAACCGCTGAGTGCTGGAACTTTTTTTTTTTTTTTTAAGGGTTTTATTTATTTATTCATGAAAGAAAAAGAGAGTCAGAGACACAGGCAGAGGAAGAAGCAGGCTTCCTGCAGGGAGCCCGAGGTGAGACTGGATCCCTGGTCTCCAGGATCCCGCCCTGGGCCCAAGGCAGTGCTAAACTGCTGAGCCACCTGGGTTGCCCTGAGTGCTGGCACTTTTTATAAGGAATCTCAGATTGCACTTTCAAGAATCTTATTTTATTATATTTTTAAAGATTTCATTTAGTTATTTGACAGAGAGAGAGTATAAGCAGAGGGAGCTTCAGGCAGAGGGAGAGGATGAAGCAGGCTGTGGAGCTCCATGTGGACTTCCATGAGGGGCTGGATACCAGGGTTCTGGGATCATGAACTGAGCCAAAGGCAGACACTTAACTGATGAGCCACCAGGCACCCCTCAGATTGAAATTTTAAAAGGTTCTCAAAGCTAGGAAGCCAAGCTAAGGACGCACCATCTGACTTTTCTGTAATACCTATAGATTTGGGTTACTTCCTCTCTTTTCAAGGTCCCTGAAATATACTGAATTTTTTTTTTAATTTTTATTTATTTATGATAGTCACACAGAGAGAGAGAGAGGGAGAGAGGCAGAGACATAGGCAGAGGGAGAAGCAGGCTCCATGCACCGGGAGCCCGACGTGGGATTCGATCCCGGGTCTCCAGGATCGGGCCCTGGGCCAAAGGCAGGCGCCAAACCGCTGCGCCACCCAGGGATCCCTATACTGAATTTTCTATACTTGCCAGGAAGTACTTGCCTTTCTCACTCACCTGGTAAAGTTTCTGGAATTCCTGTAAGTAAGGTACCAGGACATTTTTCCCCAAGGGAATTACTGGTTCCAGTCAACCTTAGCTCCTTAGAGCTGTCTGGTCACATCTGAGTCTTTGTACATGTCTCGTAACTACGACATTCAGTCAAAGTCTTGGTAATGCAACCAATGTTTTCAAGTGTGTGTTGTTACAAGAAGGACAGATTCTTATTGAACTTAGGCAAATAATTATCACCAGGAAAATCAGAATACCCACTAAGAGTTTATGAATCCTAGAGGCATCAAGTAGGGAGAGAAGGATAAAAGTTCAATCTTTGTTCACAAAGCTATCTATTACCAAATTGTTCTAAGTCATAGGTAGCTTAAAGGAAAAGTGAATAAAGTTTTCTTAACTCTGGAAAAAAAAATTTTAATTGGCCATGTTTTAAATAACAAAAAATTATAAGCATACTCCCCAGTTCATTCAATATAATGCAATTGGTATTTGCTCTCCTTGAATCTAGTTATTCAATTAGCTTTGAAAAGTCTTACCCAGTTCGGTTTTCTTATCTCAAAGTTATCAGAAATCTGTATTCTAGAGTACTTTCCATAAGTCTTCTCGAAGATGAAGTACTTTTGCAGGAACAATTTTGCAAAAGCATCAGAGAAACCATAACCATCTGTAAATGACAAAAGACTTAAAAATAGCCATGATTAAAGATCTGATGAAAGTCTACTATAATGCACTTGACAAGGAAATCTATTTATTTTTGTGACACATAACATTTTAAGATAACTGGGATTATGACTGATGTTATACCAGGACATATTAGATTTCTAGAAATTTCATGCAATTTGTAGAACACTGGTAACACATACTAAACAAAACAACACGAAAAAGGCTTAGTATTACGTTTATTTCTTTTTCTTTTTAAGTAATCTCTACATCTAATGTGGGGCTTGAACTCATGACCTGGAGATCAAGAGTTATAGGTTCTCCCAACTGAGCCACAGCCAGATGCCCTGGTATTACTTTTTTGCTTGACAATGTTTCCCATGGTAATTTAACATAAGAAATAAGCCTAATTAGTTTAATCTCCCTTTTAATAAGGAGAGAGAACAAATATTCTGAGATGTTCCCGGGACTCTCTAAAAAATCCTCAGTTAGTTTGAGCTCAAAAAGACTATTTAGAATCTTTTTTTTTAAGATTTTATTTATTTATTCATGAGAGAGACAGACAGACAGAGAGAGAGAGAGGCAGAGACAGAAGCAGGCTCCATGCAGGGAGCTCGACGTGGGACTCGATCCCGGGACTCCAAGATCACGCCCTGAGTAGAAGGCAAACCGCTGAGCCACCAAGGGATCCCCCCTAGAATTTGGTTTTTGAGAAGTTTGTCAAAAATCGCAAAGAGGTTTTTAAAAATTTGGTGAAACAGGATTACATGTCACTGTGAAAGAATACTTAGCTATCCATTAACTATATTGTCAATTAAAGACTTCACAGGCAAACCTGGAAAGCTAAATAGTTGTTTTAAGAAATCTTAGTTCTTGGGTACCTGGGTGGCTCAGTCGGTTAAGCATCTGACTCTTGATTTCAGGCTCAGGTCATGATCTCAGGGTCATTAGATGAAGCCCCAATCCCATCTGAGCTCAGCAGGGAATCTGCTTGAAGATTCTCTTCCTTTGCCCCTTCCCCCGACCCTCAATCTCTCTCTCTCTCTCTCTCTTTCTTTCTCTCTCGTTAAATAAGTAAATAAATAAAATCTTAAAAAACTAAAAACCTTGGTTCTTGGTTGTTTTTCTTTTTTCTTTTTTCTTTTCTTTTTTTTTTTTTTTTTTTTTTTTTTTTTTACCAGAGAATACTCAGCTTTCCTAAGTAATCAAAGACCTGATTAAAAAAAAAACAGGAAATTATTTGACAAGAGACAAAAATCTTTGCTTGCCAGGCAAATTACTTTAAGAGGTAAAGGAAAACTTTTTACAATCTTTTATCAGGAGCAGACCAATAGTTCAAGCAAACTTTCTTTTTCCTTTTAACAGAAAGAAACTTAAATTCTGATTTTATACCAGCTTACTATGGATATTAAAATTCATTTAACATAATTAAACTTACTTTAATCTTCACTAACTTGACTAAAACTCCTTTCCCAAGATTTCTTTTCTAAAAATCTATTACAAATTTCTTTTTTACATTCCAATTTTGTCCTTTAATTTTTCCTTCCCATTTTAAGATAATTAGCCTGTCTTCAGGACAACATTATTTTCCCTTAACAAAAAATGAATTTTCATTTCTCATATTTAATTTAAAAACACTCATCTTGCTTTCTTCACACTCAGAGGTGTTTCCCTTATTATTTCTAGCGGCATTTATTACATATGTTAGAGTTTTTAACTCTTAAAAACCTTCATTTTTGGTGAAAGTAAAGAAGAAAACTATTATAAACTGTTTTCTCTATTAGCATTCTGTGGGTTGGCAAGTTTATAAATACTTTTAGAATATCTAGAAACATCTTTTTCATAGCAGAATTTTCAGTATGACATAGACATGTTTCCTAATGGACCCCAACTACCTTTAGCATCTCTGCAAAAGAAAACCTATGTTTAGTAACTATTGTTCTAGTATTTTATCCTATTTGGAGCTAGCCTAGACATTTGACGACTTCCCACCATTTCATTTTAACTGAGACAAATTCGAAGGGTGAGGTTACCAAGGAGATTTGGTAAACTTTTTAAGTAGACATACCATAAAACAGCTATTACTGAAAAGTTCACCTGAAAATTCTTATCCCACTTATGTCTATTTACTTGTTCTTTAACAATCATACTTAAATTACTCATGAAAATTTCATAACACATTAAAGCAGTTAGCCATCATCTTAGGTTATTTTTTTTGCAGCCAGACTTTATAAGAGAGATAACATGAGCTTATTTTACTTGCAGTAAACCATGGTAGATAAAAGTATTATACTTAATGCTGATAACTCTAAAGCTACGTCTGTATGAATGAAACCAGCACACCTCAACTTGTTTTTTATGTACCAAAAATTATCTCTGATCACCTGGGCTTGAAAAATGGTTGGATTTGTTTTTATTATATTTCTGAGATTTAGAAATACTTAGCTCAAATGCACTTGTTTTTAAGCCAATTAAATAGAGCGATTTTAGAAATTAAATTTGGCACCACCACCTAGAGGCAAAAGAAATCCGCCACTTCTATCATGTATACATATAGACGTACATAAAGAGACACACACAAACAGAGAACTGGTTGCTTTTGTCTTAAAACTTTAGCCATGAATTAGGTACAAAACAAAACCCACTAGTTTATAAATAATTGTGTTTCTGGCAGACAGAACAAGTTAAGATTACTCACTTAAAAGCTTTTTGCCAGTATTCATGGAGAAGACTATTAAGATTTGTATTTGTCCTTGACAAGAAATCCTAAGGATGCTGTGCTCCAGAGTCTGGGCAAGAGAGCCTTTTTAGCAGGTGGTATTTTAAATAGGTCTCCTCTTTCCCCACTCGCACACCCTTTTTTTTTTTAATAGTTTCAGGCCATTGTTTTAGTTACCTCCCTGGGTGTTTACATTTCAAAGACACAGTAAGATTTATATATTTAAGAAATGGAAAAAGAATGCAGGTTTTCTCCTAGAAGTTCTCTATTATCAGAAGTCTAGGGTCATTACTATTTAAATTTTCCCTCTTTTTCTTAAATATGGAACCATTGTATTTCAAGGTCCTGATTTTTTTTTTTTAAACAATATCTGGAGGCAAAAGAAAGGCTCTAATGGGCTTCTAGTTGCTCTTGGAAACTATGCTTTTATTTATCTAAAAATTCAAGCTGTAAATCGAGAATTGTTCATTCTAGCTTTTTTTGGTCTGCATTCTTGCAAGTTAACTCCGAAAAATTTGGTAGCCTTTTTTGTGAAAACATGTAGAGGTTGATTTGCCCACTCCATCAACCTATTTTAAATTTGCGAAAATG
The DNA here is from genome assembly GCF_011100685.1 of Canis lupus familiaris. Classification (NCBI taxonomy): domain Eukaryota; kingdom Metazoa; phylum Chordata; class Mammalia; order Carnivora; family Canidae; genus Canis; species Canis lupus. Next base: position 7,896,273 of record NC_049228.1, read on the forward strand.
TTTATTAGAGAAAATTTTCAACTAAGATGGAAATTCAAAGATTTCTATATTTTGAATCTTACTGGTTTAGTGCAGTACTCCTTTGAAAAGTCCATGTAAAGCTTTCAAGAAAGGCCTTTGGATAACCATCTTCTTTCTCAGTGTATAATTTAACCTTAGACCAATTTATTTTAGGGGGAAAAGTCTCCAATATTGTTCCTATCAAATCTTGATAGGAAAATAACAATTGAGCTATTTTCTGGTCATTTATAGAAGGCCCCGGGAAAAATTCTGTCCGTCTGTTACCTCTAGGATGGGGCATTAATTTTTAAATGTTTTCTTTAAACTTGGTAGGATCGGGGATCCCTGGGTGGCGCAGTGGTTTAGCGCCTGCCTTTGGCCCAGGGCGGATCCTAGAGACCCGGGATCGAGTCCCACGTCGGGCTCCCGGTGCATGGAGCCTGCTTCTCCCTCTGCCTATGTCTCTGCCTCTCTCTCTCTCTGTGTGACTATCATAAATAAATTAAAAAAAATTAAAAAAATTAAATAAAATAAACTTGGTAGGATCTTCTGAAAGTGGAGGTAAAAGAACTTTATCATTTAAAAAAAAGGTCACTTGTTGTCCAAGGGATGTGAATTTCTTGGGTGGGGTCTAGGATATACCTGCAAAAAGCATTATTGCATAGGAAGGTCTGAAGCTGGCAGGGCCTGATTCCAGAGCCCACCAAAACAAGTTTTATGTCTGAGCTTTATGTCCTTTCCAGATGCTTCTGTTAAATTAATTTCCTGGCTCTTAATATTTACGTGAGTAACCTGTACATTCTGGGCTTACAGATGAGATGAGAGTGCTCTCTGAAAATCGTGTAGGGCAAGGGAGGCTAACATGGTGTTGAAGGGATTTCCTGGAGAAGGTGGAAGACTTTGGGGAGCTCGAGGAATTTGTTGAGGAGACAGGGCAAGATTTTAAGGAGATTTTATGTTGGATGGAGGCTTTAATTCGTGTTCTCTCTCTCTAATTCTCTAATTTCATCTTGTTACGGGAATCCCTAAGGCTAGCAGTTACATCTCTTCATATCTATCTTCTAATGAGGTCTTTCCATAGACACCCATAAGGCAACTGTTGAGGATGAGAGCTCTCTAAAAACTTTTTTTTTTTTCCAAATATGGAAATCTTTCTGATTCAAACAATTTATCATCCTCTGGCCATTGATGAGTAGATCTTACCTTTATCTCAATAATGACTCAAACCAATAAGCCTCCTTATAGCTGCTGACCCAAGGACACAAGAGGCATCCCATAAGAGAATGCAAAAGATGTAGCGCTCACAAGATCCAGAATGTTCACTCCCAGCGTTAGCCTAAGAGAGCAAGGGCCTTCTTGTCACCGGTCTTAAGAACTGTGTAGTGAAAATGGTGTCTCTCGTCTCTCACAGGAGTGTGGGAAGCCTCCAGTCATAGGCACACTACTCTGTGACCAGGCAGGTGCTGTTGGAATGGGACTTTCCAACACTAACAGAGCAATGGAGGTTGAGATGACAAAGGCCCCTGTGGACTGGGACCTCTTCTGATAAACTCCCCTAAGGGGGAACGCCTGGGTGGCTCAGCGGTTAGGCGTCTGCCTTCAGCTCAGGGCGTGATCCTGGGGTTCCGGGATCAGGTCCCACATTGGGCTCCCTGCGTGGACCCTGTTTCTCCCTCTGCCTGTGTCTCTGCCTTTCTCTGTGTCTCTCATAAATAAATAAAATCTTTAAAAAATAATAAAAAAATAAACTCCCCTAAGAGCTGGCACAGCTAGACAGAGAGAGCTTTGACTTTGTGTCTCCTAGCTCTAGTCCATTCAATTGGCCACCAGAGGCCCGCCAATATTTGTACCTTCTGGCTAGTGGATACCAGAGAGAACACTCTCACTGGTCACAAAGCCAAGCTTTCAGGACATAGAACAAGATGAAAGGAAAAATCTCATCAGATCTATGGTTTTCCTCCTTCTGATAAACAACATAATGGGCAAAACCAAAAGAAAGCAAGGATTACCTCTGGAGGAAGGGAATTAATAGAAATCAGGAGTGTTCATAACAAATCTTTATTAAAATTGTTAACCCTAAGGAACTAGTTCACACAAAGTTTTCTTTTTCTTTTTTTTTTTCCTGTAATTTAAACTTATGAAAAGCAAATGACAGTCATCAGTCTTACTTCTGATAGACCCTTCAGGCAGAGATCCAGGAGACTGATGTGGTAAGAATTCTCACCTTTGGGACACCTGGGTGGTTCAGTGGTTGAGCATCTTCCTTTGGCTCAGGGCGTGATCCTGGGGTCCTAGGATTGAGTCCCTCATCAGGCTCCTCACAGAGAGCCTGCTTCTCCCTTTGCCTGTGTCTTTGCCTCTCTCTGCGTGTGTCTCTCATGAATAAATAAATAAAATCTTTAAAAAAAAAATTGTCACCTTCTGCCAGTGCGGGTCATAAGTCCCAGGACCTCTCAGCAGCAGCAGCCCTATAGTGAGTGGTGTCCAGCCAGCAAAGAGCCCCCTATGGGTGCCAAAACAGTAGGGAAAGAAAATGTTTCCTTTCTTATCTTCTAGGTTCTTTGCCTTGTCTAATAAATAAATTGATATAATTTAGATTAACAGGAGAAAAAAACAAATTTAATTATATATGGATGGGAGCCCCACAAAGACAGGAGACCTTCCGACAGTCAGGCAATTGAGGTTTATGCACCACCACCACTGAGCTAAGGAGGAGAAGGAAGGATCTGGGACCCTTAAGGGGGAGAGGATGATCCACAGGAAGATGGGAAGAGCAACTATTTGGTAATCCAATGTTTTCAAAGCCCTGAGAAAAAGACTTTCTTATGAAAAAAAAAATTATCTTTGATAACAGCTCTCTTCCCAGTGTAGACTTTTGGCCTAAATCCTTTTAGGCAGTTGAAGTAAAAACATTCCTCTTAAGTCTTTTGGGCCTTGATTATCTTCAGTTCAAAATTATCCACCTGCCAGAGTGTCACATTCTGCCCTGAATCCCATCATCCTTTTACCCCTAAGACATTTTCTCAATTACAACAATTATTTAGAAATGTATACATGCTTATATAATTATTTTTAAATTTATATTCAACATTACTTCTAAATTGCAGCCTACCAGGTAGTATGCTGGCTGCAGAGATGTAGAGTCAAAAATAAAACCAGGGCCCTTGGTTGCATATACAGTTGTAAAGGGAAATAAATATCAATCAAATAATTATACTGCAAATTGAATATCCACTTTGTCAAATGACGAAACAGAAACAATAGTAATGAGTCTGATGTCCTTGACTCAAGGGAAAATAGTCCATGGATTGGGGGAGTGCAGAGCCTACAAGCAGCAGAGGCTGTTCCCAAGGGGTTTTGGGTAAGAGTGAGTTTTAGACAGCCCTGGAAGGACAATGCAAAACAGGGTGTGATTGGCTAGGAGGGCAGGGATTTCCTTTCAAGGCCAGCAGGTTCTGTTTTCTAGGGGAGGCGGGCTAGCTAAACCCAACTTGGAAGGTTGTGATTGGCATTAAGTGTCCTTGACAGTGAGGCTTCTCCATGAGAGCAGGCTAACGTGAGTTAGTCTCTGATAGGCAGTGTCACAGAGGTTGCCTCCATTTTGTGGGTCTCAACCTACAAGTTAATGCTATCAAATTTAAAGTAAAAATAGATACTTTGAAGAGGGAACAGAGTATGTTAGACTTGCTATAGAATGTTTTGTTCCCAAAACAGACCATTTTTTTTTTCCTCAAAGCAAAAAACGAGGCAAAAAAAAAAATCACATTTTTTTTTAATGCATCTACTCCAGGAAGAGACAGCAAGGAAAGAGAGGTGATGTGGTGCAGACTTGGGAAAAAACATGGCAAAGAGATGCTGGAGAGCTGAAGACAAATGTTTGTTGCTTTGTAATTTAGCCCAGGGCCAAACCTGACTGTTCTATGCTGGGTGTCAGGGAGTCTGGTAGCATTTACCAAGCTGCTACTGAGAAAAGAAAAGAACCTGAGAACACCAGGCTCTAGAGAAAGATAGAAAAGTAACTTTTAGATTTAAAAAAAAAAAAAAAAGTGTCCCTCCTCTGCGACGTCAGAAAGCTTTCTTTTAAATTGGATAAACAGCAGCGCACTCAAGAAGACAACCCTACTCAGACTACCTGTCCTTGTTTTCACTGCAGTAAAAACCAAATGCATTTCATTCTGCAACAAACACAGCATGTCTCGGGCAATTATTCCAGATGCATGGTCACTTAACCTCCTAAGGTCTAGTGTTCCCTCTGTCCTGGGGCCCAGTGCCCCTCCATGAGCTGTTTCTCCAAACGGGCATCATTTTCTGCTGCAGATGGCATGGCCTTGTTTGAGAACTGTCCAGGTGTCTATGTTGCAATTTTCCCACTGGGACATTCCAAAAGTGTCTGGTTTCCCATCACTGACACCCTAGTGCTACTGAGTTGGCTAGATTGTCTGGCTCAAGCATCGGTTGCCAAGACCTCCAACATGCTCATCCAGTCTGATTGACAGGATGTCATCCATATAGTGGACCAGTGTGATATTCTGTGGGATGTCTAGATGATGCAAGTTTTTTTACATAATATGATGACAGAGGATGGGGCAAAATCATAAATATATACTAACGTCCATTCCAAGTGAATATCAATTGTTTCTGATTCTCTTTTTTGATAGAGATGGAAAAGAATACATTTGCCAATCCATAACTGCAGGGTCCTGGGATCAAATCCCACATCAGGCTCCCCGCAGGAAGCCTGCTTCTCCCACTGCCTGTGTCTCTGCCTCTCTCTCTGTGTCTCTCATGAATAAATAAATAAAATCCTTTTTTAAAAAAAATAGAGATTGGATCCCTGGGTGGCGCAGCGGTTTAACGCCTGCCTTTGGCCCAGGGTGCGATCCTGGAGTCCCGGGATCGAGTCCCATGTCGGGCTCCCTGCATGGAGCCTGCTTCTCCCTCTGCCTATGTCTCTGCCTCTCTGTATCTCTGTCTCTGTCTCTGTCTCTCTCTCTGTCTATCATGAATAAATAAATGAAATCTTTAAAAAAATAAAATTTAAATTAAAAAAAAATTAAAAATAGAGATTACGAGAAAGACCACAACCCTTGCATCCCGTAGCTCTTTAAGACGAGAGCTAATTTCTGCCATTTGCACTAGGATGTGATATTGTGATATTGTTTGTGATTTAGTAGCTTGGCCAGCAGTGGGAGTAGTGGAAGATTCAAAGGCTCTCACTTAGCCTTTCTCAATATAATAACTCTTACCCCTCAGGCCAAGAATCTAACGGATAGTTTTGCCAAATACCAAGTACGCCTATCCCCATTATACATGGAGGAACCGGGGAAATGGCCTTTGGGTGGATGGGCAAGCCTATTGGACACACTATGCGCCAGATTTGGGCCAAACCTCCGATTATCAGCTTGCCTCTATGTGTTCCTACTATATCAGTGAGGACACAGTACTACTTGCAGTTTCCAGGTATTGATATCTACGCAGATCCTATGCCCAAGAGTCCCTAAAATGCTTGAGAATCTCCTTTCACTAGTGGAGTAAATGGCTGTAATTCCTTCAGGTGGCTGTAATTCCTGCGGGGAATAACTGGTAGACCCAATACTATGTACACTAGCTATGGTATTTAGGGTCCTTCTTCCTGGGAACTCAAAAGTCTTCCCCACTGAATGAGTTCCAGCCCGGAAAATTGGCTCAAATCTGAAAACTGACCAAGGAATCATGACATTTCCTTGGAGTAACTTGCTCTCAGCCTCCTAATTATCTATTCTTGATTTCTTTCTTTTTTTTTTTTTTTTTTAATCGAACAGATTAGGCGGTACCTTTGTTGGCTGCCCATATATTTTGCCACTAGGGGTGCTGTGTACCGTGAATACCTTCATAACTGCAGCTCCAGTGCCCTTTGATTGTAGCTTTGCTGTTATTTATGATAATTGTACCCACCAGGCTTCTGACGGCTAAGCACTGCCACTTAGCCACTGTTAGAGGGTTTATCATCCCCATTGTCACTAGGGAGCCTATTTCTGCAGCCGTATCTCCTATCCACGCAGGCCTACAGAGAACCATCATTTACCTTCCTATTGACGCGGGTGCTCCTCTCAGCACATTCTCTATTGTTTCTTCTGGGCACTTGCACAGGACATAGTCATGCAGCCATAAATGTTAGGTTCAAGCTAACATGCCCACTTCTCTGAGCTTTCTAATCCCTTTTTCAACCATCTCCCATGACAATTCTGGTATTTCTACCTGACTTAGTGCGAGCCATCACTTTTGCCATGCTTCTGGGAGATGTCTTAGGAGCAACTTTGTACCCTCTCATGAGCTCCTTGCTAGGGAGTTTAAAAAAAAAAAAAGCTTCCATATCAAATTTTATCTAAATTTGTGTTCTGCTTCCCTAACTCCTTGGTTCAGAACTATCAAAATATACTCCCATGCGTCCTTTCCTGGCTAGGTTCTGTAGTTCCTCCGAGAATACCATCTCATTCCTTCCCTGGCAGGCCAAGCATATCTTTGCTTGGAGATACTTTTGTATTGTCTTCATGAAAGGAGTGCGTCTAACCCTTAATAGGAAAGAATGGTCCTCTTATTCAGGCTCAGAGTGTTTAAAGAAATATGGGAATTTAAGATGGCAGGAGCATTAATCCAGATGTCTCCACCTCATGTGTTAGAGTCCCATTCTTTCCCACCAGAACCTTGACTTTGGCATAGTTTGGAATGAAACTTTCTTTGGCTGCTCTTCTGATTGAATCCTGGGCCAGGTCTCCAAAATTCTATGTCCTTCCCTCTATGGTTGAGTGTCTCTTTATATGCTCCTGTGAGGAGATGTAGGGGAGAGTGGATGTCCATGTTTTCATTGAAACCCAAATACAAATTTCAAGGGGATGATTCAATGAATAAAATAAATGAGGCTAGACATCAGAATCGCATGTGGAGGGGTAACTAGGTGGCTCAGTCGGTTGAGCATCCGACTCTTAGTTTCAGCTCAGGTCAGACATGATCTCAGGGTCGTGGGATTGAGCCCCATATCAGGTTCCACACTCATCATGCAATCTTCTCTCTCTCTCCCTCTCCCTCTGCCTGCCCTCCCTGCTAGATCACTTTCTCTCGCTCCAAAATAAGATAAATAAATAACATCATTTTTAAAGAAAAACAACCAATGTGGAGCTTGTAAACATGTATTTTTGCCCTACCTCTCCCACACTTCAACAATCTGAGTTTATGAATCTTGGAGTGGAGCTTGGGAACCTTTAATATTTAGTAGGCCCTCAGGTGAACTTCACAGGGCTCCACTTGAGTTATTTAACAAGGCAACCACTCAGTTTCCCGTCTGCCCCCAGCACAGCCGCTGTTTTTGATTGAAACCAAAAGAAACCCAAACGTGATGGTACCAAAGTTTGGAAGCAACTTCTCGTACTACCTGCTTTTATTTGTTCTGGGGCATGCCTCACTGCAAGCTAACATCCACAATACTGGGTCTCCACTGAAGGTGGACCAGGAGTGTGTGTCCTGGGAGGTGATCCATTCTGACGGGATGGCGGGGACCATATTAGCAGTAACGTCTCCAAACTTCTTCTCAAAGTGTGAGAAGTTAGAGGCAGAGTGATGGCAGGATGGGTGGGAAGTACCCAAGCCAGCATGTTCATCACAGTCCCGTGTGAAGTGAGCTCCCTGTGCATACATCTTTGAAATGGACCCTGTCGGATAATTAAAATACAAACATTTGGACTTGCTCTTTCCTGTTCCTGATCCAGAGCTCCTATCAACCTTAGAATCTCCTGAGGAATAACAGTATCTTTTGTAACCTAATGAGATAACTTTTGGTTAGGGAAGGGGCACCACATAGCTTCAAGATAGGACCTGGTGGCTGGAAAAACTAATCAAGTGATTAGAGAGCTAGAACTTGGAGCCTCATTGACCTCCCTCCAGGAAGAGGAGAGGGTCCGGAGATTGAGGTCAATCAGCATTGATTTGATCTCTCATGCCTACCTAATGAAACCTCCATTAAAAAAGAAAAGAAACAGGGATCCTTGGGTGGCGCAGCGGTTTAGTGCCTGCCTTTGGCCCAGGGCGCGATCCTGGAGACCCAGGATCGAATCCCACGTCGGGCTCCCGGTGCATGGAGCCTGCTTCTCCCTCTGCCTGTGTCTCTGCCTCTCTCTCTCTCTCTCTCTCTCTCTGTGTGTGACTATCATAAATAAACAAAAATTCTAAAAAAAAAAATAAAAGAAAAAAGAAAAGAAACAATAGGGTTTGGGGAGCTTCCAGGATGATGAACACACCGATGTGCTGTGAGAATAGTGTGCCCACTAAGGACGTGCATGCCTTCCAACCTCTCGCCCCCGTACCTTGGCCTCTGTATTTCTTGCCTTTGACTGCTCCGGACCTCTATCCTTCACAATAAACTCGTAATTTTATTACCAGCAAATAAGGCATTTTCCTGACTCCTGTGAGTTGCTGTAGCCAATTATCAAACCCTAAGAAGGGGTCATGGGAAACTGAATATTTAATCAGCCAGGCAGAGGTGTTGGTGGTCTGGGTACCCTATTTGTGGCTGTTGTCTGAAGTGGGAGCAGGCTTGTGAGACTAAGTTCTCCTCCTGACTGGGGGGTCTGCACTAACTCCAGATCCTCAGGGTCTGAATTGAACTGGACTGCTGGACACCTAGCTGGTGTTGGAGGGTTGGTGGTTGGTATTGGAAAAACCCACACAGACCATCACACACCGTCCCCCTAAGGCTGTGCTGCTGTGCCAGAGGGCCCAGCCAGTCTGGCAGACGAGAGCTTCCACTGACTTCTCTGCCCACTCAGGGCCTGCTTGGTAATGATGGGGTTCAGGACACGCTACCCCACATTATGGCACGTGTCCTATATCATAAGCTGGAGGAATTTGAAAATAGCAGAACCAGGGAGGTCACCCTGATAACCCTCCTCCCCACTCACCATTCTTCCCTGAAACAGGTCATAAAACTCCCACATGAAGGCTCCCCTCTCTGTAGCAAGAAGGAAGATATTCTTATCAGCAGAGATGGGGAAAGAAAGAAAGAAAGAAAGAACCAAGAAATCTGCGCAAACAAATCTTGTTAAACCAGCCCTTATCTTCCTACTTGTCTCTCCACCACTTACTACGCCTTGCCCAAACCCCTTTGGCTTATCAATTCTCGACAAATTTATTCTTTTTTTTGTCTGAAAGGTATAACAGCTTCCTGCTCTGTTTCCTCCTTTGGTTTTCTCATGGACACATCCAGCCATACACATAAAAATTTTAATTAAATTTTTATGCTTTTTCTCCCACTAAACTGTCTTTGTCAGTTTAACTTTCAGGCCCAGCCAGGGACCCCGGTAGATTAGGAAACGTTTGCTCCCCCTGCAGTTATAGAAAGATCTAGATCCTCTGCCTCTTTTCACAACTGCGGGCCCCCTGCATGATGCTCACTAACCCTAGCATGAGCCCTTTGCCCCCTCCCTCTTCCTCCATCAGGGACAGGGCCCTGCAATTGGACTAGCCCTTCTTCACAGGTGGCCCCCGACAACAAACCTCCAGCCCTAACCTCATGAGGAACTTGGTCTCCAGTGACTCACCAGACTTAAAACACCTCCACGCAGAGGCCCTATCATCACCACAAACACAAACTCCAACCAAATGCACCCTCCTGCCCCAACGCAGCCCCCTCTCCCAAACTGTTTTATCATTTCTGTTTGCTCATTAAATGTTTACTGAGCCCTTATTATATGCCAGGCACGGCAGGAGATGTTGGAGACACAAAAAACGAATAGGACCAGGTCCCTACTATCCATGAGCTTATGGTCTGCTTGAAAACACATGTGCTGGGGCACCTGGGTGGCTCAGTTGGTTCAGCATCCCACTCTGGATTTTGGCTCAGGTCGTGATCTCAGGGTCTTGAGACTGAGGCCCATGTCGGGCTCACGCTGGGTGCAGAGCCTGCCTAAGATTCTTTCTCCCTCTCTCTGCCCCGGCCTCTCCCTCTCTCTAAAAAAAAGGTAAAATAGGGACGCCTGGGTGGCTCAGTAGTTGAGTGTCTGCCTTTGGCTCAGGGTGTGATCCTGAGTCCCGGGATCGAGTCCCACATCAGGCTCCCTGCATAGGGCCTGCTTCTCCCTCTGTCTATGTCTCTGCCTCTCTCTCTGTGTGTCTCTCATGAATAAATAAAATCTTAAAAGAAAAAAATGAAAAGACTATTCTTTAAAAAAAAGTAAAATAAAATGATAATAATAAATTAAATAATGATTTTTTTAAAATAATGATTTAAAAAAAAAGAAAATGTGGGATCACTGGGTGGCGCAGCGGTTTAGCGCCTGCCTTTGGCCCAGGGCGCGATCCTGGAGACTCGGGATCGAGTCCCACATCAGGCTCCCCGTGCATGGAGCCTGCTTCTCCCTCTGCCTATGTCTCTGCCTCTCTCTCTCTCTCTCTCTGTGTGTGTGTGACTATCGTAAATAAATTTTAAAAATTTAAAAAAAAGAAAAGAAAAAAGAAAATGTGTGTGCTTAACCTAGATGAAATAGCTGAAAATGATAGCAGGCCTCTCAGGGTCCTGTTTATGCTTCTGTATGTTTTACTGCACAGAGTACAGCGGAAATGCTTTTCACAATGAGTAAATGAGAAATCAGATGAAGGAATGCAAATCTAACCAAGCTCCTACGACAACAGCAGGGAGTCCATCAGGCACCTCTATCTATCCTTGTGGGTGCTGCTTTCTGTGCTTGGAGACACGGGGCTCGGGTTTCTTTGCAAATACTGTTCCTTTTTTGCTGGGTTACTCAAGGATAACAATTGACTTTTCCTTTTTAAGTTACCAACACTCTCTGCTAATAACCTCACTATCGAGCTTTTAGAGACAGAGCCGCTAAAAACTACTCCCAGCAAATGGCCACTGATGAGTCAGAAACCCTTAAAAGCTGTAATCATGGGCCAGCATGATGCATACAGTTCCAGGGCCAGGCAAGCAGGAGTCAGCTCCAGGAAGGATAACGATTATTCCCAACAGAGCCAACGCTGCGCACCAACCCCCCTGCAAGCACCTGGCTTCTCGTTAATTTACCTGTGACATGTTGCTACACTTAATTGCATTTGACAATTAGTAACATTTCAACACCTCTTTTAATGGAACAATTAAGAGAGTGCTTGTCTTGGTTGCAAGAAAATATATGAGCTGATTTTTCAGAGGCACAGAAAAAAGACAAACATAAACCCACAGCGGTATTTCAGTTATAGACAGCTTTGAGGTAAGACCTTTCCCTTTTGCATTTTGCAAGAATTATGTGCCAGCACGCCTTTTCGTGTTTGTTTGTGTGTTGCCTGGTTTCTCTGAATGAGCATTTCTCCACCAGGCAGCTCTAGGCCCTTCGGGCAGCCACGTGATATTAATTACAAGGAAGAATGGATGCTAAGCGGTTGCTGCTACTCATTTCTCACTCGTGTTTTTGCATTGATTGCTTGGGAAAGCAGATGCCCCGAAGGCAGTTCTTCGCACAAGCAACGTGGGCCCCAGGGAAGCCTGAGAAGAGTCTTTGTCCTGGCTTCCAGTTCTCTCCAACCAACAGGCCAGTGGGGGAAGTGTGGCCCCTGGGGGTCCCCCCCACAAAAAATTTAAAATAACTGCTACTTGTACTACCCACTCCTGCCATGCACATTAGGAACAGAAAGGTTGCATTGCTCTGTCACTAAAAAAGAAATAAAAATAAAAAAATAAAACTATCTTACAATAGCTTACAAATCCTTGGACTCATGAGCATTATATCGTCACTGCAGACAGGCGTGTGCGGGGTGTGCGCTTCAAGACTCATCTGCTATGAGCTTTGAGGGGCCCAGATTAAATGTGCCATTTACAAAGGGTTGATGCATTGCATTTTCCAAAACAATCATTTAGCTGGGCAGATGAGCCATCACTGAAGAGGTTTCTATGGTAGACAAAAATCCCGAGAATGGGAGGCACCCGATGGGCTCAGTGGGTAGAGCATGCAACTCTTGATCTTGGGGTTGTGAGCTTGAGCCCCACGTTGGGTGCAGAGTTTACTTTAAGAAATAAAACCTTAGGGACGCCCAGTTGGCTCAGCGGTTAAGCATCTGCCTTGGGCTCAAGGTGTGATCCCGGGGTCCTGGGATCAAGTCCCGCATCGGGCTCCTTGCAGGATCCTGCTTCTCCCTCTGCCTGTGTCTCTGCCTCTCTCTCTGTGTCTCTCATGAATAAATAAATAAAATCTTTAAAAAATAAAATAAAATAATCAATTAATAAATAAAATCTTTAAAAAAAAAAAAAAAGGAAGGAAAGAAGGAACGAAAAAGGCCCAAGGATGTGATGGACACTCAGGTGGAGGCTCCTGTCATTGCTCAGGACCCACCAAACTCAGAGCAGATGCTATCTTCCCAGGGATCGTGGTTCTGGATAAGGGGGATACCCGGTACCCACCCCCCAGTACCACCCCCAGTCTCCCGGCACCCCTCGGCCACATGCCCTTCCTCCCACCTGCATGCAATGCCCTCCTCTGCTTGTCTGAGACCCCACACTCCAGATCATACAGCTCACGTCCTGAAGCCTGTCGCCTGCCACCCTCGGACGCTTCTCCTGTCGCTCCTTAGCTTTTGCTCTGACTTACAGGCACTTGGACCATCCTTTCCTGCCTGAGGATACTGTAAACTCCTTTGATGCCAGGAATCGCCCATTACTCTTTTTTTTTTAACTAATTCCCCATTCGAGGACGGTATATGCTATATTGATAGTACCAATAATAATTATAGCTGTCAGGTATCCTTCAGTAAGTATTGGCTGAATTAAATGGTATTGAATTTTTGGATATCGAGTCTGACTTTTTAAAAATTATATCGGTTTGATTGACAGCTACCTTTTCTTACTCCACTCCACCCCCCACCCCACCCTCTTCCAAAAAACATGCCTCTACATGGGAAAGGCTGGGAAGGGCAAGGAAAGCCTTTCTGCTCCTCCAGCATCCTTAATGAGCTTGGGTCGGTGCATCACCCACTCCAAAGTGGCTGGGCGTTTGTAACCTGAGCACTGTCACAATCTTCCCCAAGGGAGAGATGCAATCAGAAGAGCAATAATGACTTTCTGTGAGCTGGGATGAGCAACCTCATCTCTCAGGTCACTAGGGCAACCAGCTTCTGAAATCCCCAACAGCCCTTTCTCTTCCTTCTCCACAGTGATACAGTTGCCCTTCCCTTGCCCCGCACATGGCAGCTGGTCCCCAGGGGCCCCGCTTGGACTATCTGACCATCTAACCAGGACTTCCACAGGCCCCTTCACCCTCCTAGGGCTGCAGGGAAGGGGGCGCTGGTCCCAAAAGATGGGCTTACCTTTCCTTCTTGCAATGAACACCCTCCACCCTCACACTTCCTCAGCGACTCCCACCCCAATCCCCTCCCCGGCCCCCCATACACTCACTCTCACGCATGCACGTGCACACGCGCACGGCTAACTGCACACACAAATGCCACATCTTGCTAATTGCATTACCCTTGCTGGTTATTATTAAGGTCTCGCTTTCAGGACATAGAGAGAACCAACCACATAATGATCAAGGAGACAAATGGAGCATATCACTGCAGCGACCGTGCAATGATAATGAGTTACATAAATCAAAAAGTTCAGTGATTTACCTATCAGATTGAGCAGCGAAGAGGGATTTTCAGTTACTGCGATTGTTTTGTGATAGATTTTTTTAATAACTCTGGGACGTGAATGTTCTGGAAGCCAGAGATTTGTTTCCTAAAGGGAGGCAGCAGGACGCTGTGCAAAGAAGGTGGTGCAGGAGTCAAGACGCCCTGCAGCTCCGGGGAAGGAAGCCTGCTCCTGTCTCTCGGGGCCTCGGATGCTCCTATCACGTAGACACATCTGCAAAGTCCCCTTTCCCTCTGAGGTTCTATTACCCAGACTCCTCAGTACAACAGGCCTCCGCCTGCCTGCACCTGCAGAGAGCAGTAGCTTTAAGGACCCTCAGCCAGTCCTCCTCCAGCTAGAGAAACCGCCTTCCCTACCCTATGTGCCCTGCTCCACCCCCTGCCACCCTTCCGCCAACCTGAGGGATGGATGACCCTCTGCCTCCTTTTACACATTGCCAGGTGGCTTGTCTACGCGTGTACCTAGGTGTCATCCGCAGCAATTTCCCTCGGGTTACAGCACAAACTGCATTTCTAACCCTTTTGATGTTTTGGTGATTTGTGGGTTGATCCTTAGGAAACATTGAGGGAGAGGTGACCCTTTGAACCCATAAGATTAATAACTTGTTTTATTTATTTATTTATTTATTTATTTGCCCCAAATTCATTTTTTTAAAGTTTTATTTATGTATCACAAGAGACACACAGAGAGAGGCAGAGGGAGAAGCAGGCTCCCTGTGGGCATCCCAAAGTGGGACTCGATCCCAAGACCCCGGGATCAGGCCCTGAGCAGAAGGCAGATGCTCAACCACTGAGCCACCCCAGGCGTCCCCCATAATTCATTTTAGTCTGATTTCTCAGTGGAATAAGCCCTAGGAAGTGGGAGGGCCCTTGAGTCATGGTCAGACTCAGGGAGCAGAAGCCCTGCAAGACTGTTAGGTTCACGGGGGTTCCTTTGTGGGCGGTTGAATAGGAGTATATGTGTGTTTAGGAACATGTGCATATACATGTGTGCATGTGGATGTATGTATATGCACGTTTGTGCATGTATCTGTGTGCATTGCTGGGTGGGTATCTATGTGTACACGTGTATCTACACACGTATATGTGTGCGTGCAAGTACGGGTATGTGAGTATCTGTTCCTCTCTATGTAGATAGATAGACATGTGTGTGCATATGCGTGTATATAAAATACAGCACTGATGTCTCCTGATTCAAGTCTTCGGACCAAGTGATGGTCACATTAGGATAAAGAGGCCAAAACCTCATCCCTTTTCCAAACCACTGGCCTCCCGGCCTCCCTTTCCAAACAAGGATCCCTTCACTTCAACCACAGAGAGAAAATAATCATCTTCTCCGCCCAGAAAGAGACTCAGCAAGCGTGAAGCAAGTTTGGCTCCGGCTCCTTTAGAACCGAACAGATAAACAAACAAATGGGAGCTTGGAAGGAAGAGATGGTTTATGAATAAAACAATGTTTTATTAAGTCGCTATTAAATTTCAATTGAACAGTGCTTGGGATACATAGGCACAGACATATTCCTGCAACTAATTGGTTTTCCACATCTGCCTTGCTTCCTAATTGGACTCATTACCACACTGTAGGATCATGTTCCTCGTACTACACAAAGCAAGGAACCTTGATTTACAGTGAGGGGAGCAGCAATTAGAGGGAATTAATTCATAAAGCAACATCTAAATAAATCATCGTATGAAGAGGCAGCAATGTAATTATTGTGACTGGCGGGTCCCTGGTGGGGGAGCTTCAGACTTCGGCCCCCAACCAAGCTGCGGGCTGCCCCCCGCTCCCCCCCGCCCCCGGATCACGGTTGCCTCTCCGGTCCCACCAGGCATGCATCATCACCTCTTCTTTAAGGCCTAGTTGCTATACGGCCCAACCCTTCTCCTCTCCAGCGGCCCAGGGAAAACCTCAAGTTCTCACCCCCTCATATTTGTCCTTTGTCAGAATTAAATACGAGCTCCGCGCGACATGGGTGATGCGCTGGCTACAGTTTCAAAACGGGAGCCTCTGCAAGCTTCAGTGTCCTTATGAATCATCTGGGTCGTGCGGTGGTATTGGGGGGGTGGGTTGGAGCTAAGAGAGGTTATTACTAAGAAAAGCATGTTAAACTCTGGTGTTTCAATAATTCATGTCTCCTGGTTATGTCATCACGGGCCAGGGCCTAACCCGTGGTAGCTGGGTCTGGAATCCTGGCAAATCCTTACTGTAGCTCCTTCGCCTTCGACTGGTGGAGACGCTCTTCTTTTCCCTTTGCTTTTTTTCTTTCTTTCTTTTTCTTTTCTTTTCTTTTCTTTTCTTTTTGTTGTTGTTATTGTTTGCTTTCCTATTGTCGTTCGGAGGGAACCTGGGAAGAACTCGTGGACAGCCTCCAGAGTTAAGTCGTTGAGCCTCACTTTCCCCATCCACACAATCCACCTTCCATCCCCCAGGTGCCAACCTGCAGGGTGCTGGAAATAGGGTTTCCCCACGTTTTCAATCAAGACGTATGTAGAAAAATGATGTTTTCAAATGACACTCAGGTAATCACGAGGATTTGTCTGTGATCGCATCTATTTGGATTTCTGGATCCAGGCTCTGGCTATCCAGACATCTGCCCTGCTGCCTTACTGACTGGTGGAAATCAATATGGTGCCCCTATAATCCCCCGACTCTTGTTGGGGAACTCTTCCCCAAGGAAGCTATACTCTCTACTTTAAAGGAGCTTCCTACACTCTTAGTGGCCTGGATCAACCCAGTCCTGCAGCCCTCCCCTTCATCACACAGCAGGTTATTACTCTCAACAGGTAACCCTGAGCTCACTGTCCACTAGGAGGCCTACCATTGCTCATCTCTATCTGCTGGTAGAGAGGTGGGGACCATTCGAAGGAAAATATTGTAGGAAAATAACCTCTAATCTCAACACAAGGGTTCTGGAATTCTCTCAGAAGCAGGACTTATTTTATGTGTATTAAATTAAGAAGTTGAGTTTAGCAGGGGTCAGAGCAAGGCTTTAGAAGAACGTCATGGACTCCCAGGGCTAGAAGAGGGCATATTAAGAACAGTGCTTTTACAATCAAACACCCGGATTTAAATCTATTTCTAGGGGTACCTGGGTGACTCAGCAGTTGAGCGTCTGCCTTTAGCTCAGGGCGTGATCCCAGGATCCAGGATCGAGTCCTGCATCACGCTCCCTGTGGGGAGCCTACTTCTTCCTCTGTCTATGTCTCTGCCTCTCTCTCTCTTTCTCTCTGTGTGTGTCTTTCATGAATAAATAAATAAAAATCTTTTTTAAAAAAATATATTTCTGTGTGTATAATCCCAAATGTACCATTTAACCTCTGTAGCCCTGCTCTCATCCTCAGGTGGCTAGTACTACCTGCTTCATGAGGTTGTTATGAGGCTCAAGTAATACAGTGTGTGCCAACTACTTTGCACCTCCCTAGGCCCAGTCTAGGCCCAGTCTCAAAAAATAAACGCTACTATTAATATTAGTAGTACTGCTCTCATTTAATTTTTCTGGTCATTCTAATGTAATCTCACTAAATGATTGTCCATCTGAATTCCTCTGAAAAGGAGATTGCTTCCTTCATAGGCAGCCCATTCAATTCTCAAGCAATCCCATATCTCCTGCTTTCAATCACTGGATCTCTACTCTGCCGGTTTTTGTCATTTGAAAATGATTAATTTTGCCTAAATTGTTAGATACAGCAATGTCATTTCTAGAGAAGCAAGTGAGCTACTTCTTTTCCTTGGTTGGACTCAATCGTAGAGCTTTCCAATTAGGGATTATCTACAAGAGGCTACTTTGGGGATGGTGATTCAAACATTTCTCCAAGCAGATTCCAAAGCAATAGCTAAGCTGATCTCATGAACATAATTCTACCTAGACTTATAAAAACAGTTGTCAATAAAGAATAACTTTGTTTAAAAAAACAAACAAACAAACAAACAAACAAAAGCAGCCACTTTCTCTTTATCTCTAGGCAGTCCCTTAGGATGCAAATCTATAAAAAACAAATTTTGTTGTGGTGTGAAATAGTATCTTGTGCCACATTCCAAGACCCATTTGGATTCGGTAGGTCATTAGCTAATATACATTAGAGTTGAATAAATGTGAACATGTCTCTCTGAAATGTAATGGCCTCAACAATACAAGGAACAGAGGATTTGAAGTAGAAAATTTGGATTTGTCTTTGTGAAACACAGGCCTCCAACACCACCAGCGAGCCTCACCAGGTGAGGGAACCTTTGGCAGGACACATCTGGCCTCTACATTTCATAGAGTAGTGACCAGAGTGCAGCTGGATGCACCACGGGGCTGGACCCCAGCCAAAGCACAGCATCACGTCCATTTGCTCATTGCTTTTGCGAGGTGAGTGCAGGAGCAGCTTTGTACGGGGTAAGGATCTACATTTGGGGTTCAAGTGTCCGGCGGTCTAAGGTTAGGTGTAGGTTCTTAGAGGGATAGCAAGAAGAACAGTTATCCAATGCCTGGGGACCTTGGGACCCTCAGGACTTGTAGGAAGCTAAGTTTTAGGAAAGGTCCTACCTCTGTGGAAGGGGGAACTCAGATTCCCAGTTAGCTCAGTATCAGGCAAAACCCAAGCTTCCAGATTCATTACCTGGACGGCCCTCTTTGTTTCTCTAGACTTCCAGCATTGCATCCTAACAGCCATGTGATTTTAGGAAAGTAGCAGTTTCTGAATCGTCACCGCTCGTTGGTAAAATGTGAGCGACCATCACACTCATCCCACAAGATTGTGGTGCGAGGAGTAACGAGACGCCATGTGTAAAAGCACTTAGTCAACAGCAGTGATGCCTTGGGCTCTCAGGTTGTTTGGGACAACCCATTTGAAAGCATCTTCCCTTCCAGGAACAGGCGTCTGGACAGTAAGTGCCCCCTCCACTGTGTATTTTCCTTTGATGTTCTATAGTCACATCACATTAAGCTGTGTCAAATCACCTTCAGATGATGGAGAGGAATTAACATAATATGATGTTGGAGGGCATGTTTGCTGCTTGATACACCATAAATTCCTCCATTCAAAAGCAAAGCTTCACAGCCAATTACCTGCTCTTAACAAAATTTTCATCCAATATGAGACAGGAAGATGAGGGATCATTTCAGGCAAGCAGATGGGGAATCCATCCCAATTTGTGATGCTTATGTCATGGCGAGGAGACCTTGTAATCTGTTCCCAGCTACGGTGAAGAGTGGTGGAGAGATAATGTCACTCCAGGAAGATGCAATCCAGGTGGGGCTGAGATGTGTTTGACAATGTCCTTCCCCCCCACCCCCACCGGAAAGTTATTGTCATCTTCCTGCTGGTGTTTCTCTTGGAGACCATTTCTTATTCACACCTCGTAGACACACCTATTTGCACAATTGAGCCTCATTCAGTGCCATAAAATCCAAGGAAACTCCCACCAGGCAATCATAAGGACTTTGTAGATTCACCATCTGTAAGTCTAACCATCAACAGCTTTCTTGTCTGTGCTACAGGGATGTGACTAGTGAAGGGGGTGAGGAGGAAGCAGAAGAAGAAGCAGTTAAGGAACTAAGAAACAGCAGAGATGAGAAAAATTCAATAAAAGGCAATTTTCTGAAGGGCGATAATCAAATTTGCCCTTCAAAATTTCCCAAACTCTACAGCAGATTTAGTTCTCATGTTCCATAAATTATACGCAAAAGAATATAAGTATTTTGCAAATAAGCCAGTGGCCTCTACAGGTATTTCAGTTTCATGACTGTAGATATTGCAAGAGTTTGTGATTATTCAAAACTTGCGGAAACTATGAGGTCACATCCCTATGGTATAAAGAACACCAGTGGACTTAGAGAGCTCATTCAAACAACCAGCTGTTTGAATAAAAGAGTTTTGTTGTGTTTTGTTTTAATGACAAGCCAGGTCGACTCAGCAGCCACGTGCCAATAATGCCTTGACATAAGCCAAAATAAAAATGCTTAAGCTTCTGAAAAATTTGGACTTGGAACTGCCAGGCCCAATTTTGGCTCCACCCATCCCCTGGGGAATCTATTCAATAAGGGGGAAATCCTAGGTGAATTGATGAGGATAGAGAAGTTAGAACAAAGAAACTTTATTGAGTTTCTCTTAGTGTCAGGCAGTGTACTGGGCTGGAAATGGAAAGAGGGAGGGATAAGATGAAGAGAAATAAACTCAGAAAGCTTACTGTTTAATGAAAGGACGCAATGATTGACACAATTGACCATCTATCTGCGGGCACTTAACTAAGAGCTATAGTTATGATGTTTCTGCTTTTTAAACTGACAGTGGAATCAGATATTTGAAATCAGGTGTGATCCAGGGTTGCTCTAATTATCTAGAGTGCTCTGAGTTTAGGACAGATTTCACTTAGGATGGATAGAACGCCCTATCACTACAGCGGAAAAAAGGAGCATTCCAAGGAGAGGGTACGTGCGCTCAAAAGGAAGCCATGAGAATTCCCAGTAGAGTTGAGACACTCTGGCTCACCAAGGTGGGCATGTGGGATATGAACAGGGAGGGAAATGGTAAGGTAAGAGGACACCAGGCCACAGGTTGCCTTAGGTGCTATGTCAAGGCATTGGGAATTAGTCTTTACACTGATGATTATTAGAAAGCTCATGAGCCTCTATGGCAGACTATATTTCCCAAAATTGGCCTCAGCAGTATTTTTCATTTCCACATGTTCTTCTAGAACCTTGCCACTCTCCATCAAGAGCCAGAGTCGATTTCTCTTCTTCAGTCTGAGCAGGCTGTCCCTCATCTAACCAATAGAGAACAGCCAAAGTGATGCTCGAGGGCATCTGAGGCTAGATCATAAGAACTATGCAGCTCTATCTTTCTTTCTATTTATCTATCTACCTATCAATTATCTATCTTCTGTCTATCTCTCTCCACTCACTAGAGGAATCCAGCAACCATGATTTGAGGAGGCCCAGGCACATGGAGAGGCCTCATGGGAATGTTCAGGCTCTCAACCCAGTGAAGATCTTAGCTGATAGCCAGCATCAACAACTGCACATGGGAGGAGGCAAGTCTTCGGATGATTCTAGCTCCCAGACTTCAAGTCTTCCAGCTGAGACCCCAGATATTGTGGAGTAGAGAAAATGCCCTGTCAAAATTCCTGACCCATGGAACCTAAGAGCGTAACAAATGGTTCTTTTATATCACTAAGTTGTAGGGTAATTTATCATGTATCCATAGTAACTGGGATATCATCTTAATAATAATAGACTTAATAATAACATGGCTTTATAGCTTTTGATATCCACTACTCACTTAATCCTGAATGGGGAACATAGTATTACTCTCCAAATTTTATGGAAAGGCAAAGTTCCTTGATTAAGAAAGAGACAGAGATAGCAGACGGTAGAGTTAGCACTGAAACTCAAACCTTCTGCCTCCAAATCTTGTTTTCCTTCCACTGTATCACCTCCACTTTGGTAAATAGGAAATAGGCTCAATTAGTGCTATGACTTAGAAGGTGATTGTAGGGGCAGTGGAGCATATTATGTGCTGTGGTTCTGAAATCAAATTGCCTACGTTCAATCCCTGGCTCTGCTTCCTATGAGCTGTATGGCTTGGGCAAATTAAGAGACGTGCCTGAAAAAACAAAACAAAATGAAATAAAAAATTTAAAAAGAGATGTGCCTGAGTTTCTTCATCAATAAAGAATTTAGAACTCTGCCTGGCACATCAGATGTGCCCAATAAATGTTGACTATGATTATGGATTGCAGAATTGCTCTTTGACTCCAGAAAAGGGGCCTGCTTTAGGCCTCCCACTTAAGGAGAACCCACTTTGATCCATATCCAGTCGTGCCCCTATCCAGAGGGTAAAAGTACATGGAACCAAAAGGCCATAAGTATCCAAGCCTATGTCTTTCTCAGTAGAGTATGCTCTGGGTGTCCAGGATCTTGGAAGTCCTTCTACATGTGACTACAAGACCAATTCCATGGCACAAATGATTACCTTCCCTGGTCCTTCATCCTATGGGTAGACAGTGCTTTTGTTATACTGATCACAGGCTAAGGGGTGGCCAAATCTCAGCTGCTTGCATGGGGTATAGATGAATCTTACACATGTAAGCTCAAAATTCTCACCTGTGTGCAAGGCTTCTTCTGTTATGGATAGAGTCAGGGATGAGAAGAGAATGGGGTGTAGATGATGAGCCAGGGTTCGGGATCCAGATCTCCCCACGCTACTGTGTTCTATCATACAACTCTGAGGAGTTCAAAAATTTGAAATTTGATCTGGGTTTCCATGTAATTATGAATGTATATTTGCTAAGACAGAAAGCTAGGCTATAATCTGTTTAGCATGTTTTTTTTTAAATCTTGATTTATAAGTTTTAAATATTTAGACATTTAGCATTTGGGTCTCCATTCATATCCTTACCCCAGGCCCTGCAAATGTTAGGATTGATGGATTGATCAGGAATGAGACAAAAGGCAAGCAGAACAGCTGCAGAGCTCCTGCAGGCATCCAGATGACAAATGGAAAGCCAGATTACTGGTTAGGAGCTTTAAACAGAGAGAGCAGAAGTGAGAGACATTTCAGCAGTAGAAGTGATCAGCCCCGGCCATCAGTGGGATGAGGGGTTTGAGAATGTCCTCAGTGATGTTTTAGACTTGTTTAGATAGTCTTTTCTTTCTTTCTTTCTTTCTTTCTTTCTTTCTTTCTTTCTTTCTTTCTTTCTTTCTCTCTTTCTCTTTCTTTCTTTCTTTCTTTCTTTCTTTCTTTCTTTCTTTCTTTCTTTCTTTCTTTCTTTCTTTCTTTCTTTCTTTCTTTCTTTCTTTCTTTCTTTCAAGATTTTATTTATTTATTTCACAGAGAGAGAGCACAAGCAGGGGGAAGGCCAGAGAGTTGGGGAGAAGCAGACTCCCTACTGAGCAGGGAGCCTGACCTGGGGTTCGATCCCAGAACCCCAGGACCACAACCTGAGCCCAAGGCAGATACTTCACCAATCGAGCCACCCAGGTGCCCCTAGATAGTCTCGTGGATATAAAAAGCAATGATAGGAGAAGCAGCAGAGTTTAGTGAGCTCGGTTCTGTGCATGCTGAGGGTGAGGTGCCCGCAGCCTATCCTCATCGTGAGGACCACAGCTTGAGATAAACAGATCTGGCAAATATTTAGGCATGGAGTTGGTGCAATCACTGGAGAGGGAGAAAAGGGCCAGCCAGTACCTCAGAGGAAGAAGAGCCAACGAATACACTGTATCAGTCAGGATTGGCTGAAGTGACAATGACTCTGACAAATGAGGAGCTTACGGCATCAAAGGTTTATTTCTCACCCATGCATGTGCACTGGGGGCCAACTGTGGTTCTGCCCCATGTTCTCCAACCAAAACCCAGAAGGAAAAGAGAGTGGGGTTATTCACATGCTGGCTCTTAAAACTCCTTCTTGGAAAAGACACATGGCCCTGCTGCTCACATTTCAGTGGGCAATGCAAGTCATGTGGTCAAGCTTGCTATCAACGGGGTAGGGAAGTGCATACTCTCCCAGAGAGGGGCAATGGTTACGTTTGAACAATAATATAGTCCATGGCATGGCTTTCTAGAAAAACAAGTCTCCTGACTCTTCCTTTCCCAGTTCCATAACTGGAGCTGTCTAGCTGGGAGTGGGGTGCAGGGCTGCATGTCAAATAATCAGTGGTAGTTAACCAAGTCACTTGGGGGTTGAGGAGGGAGGGATTAAGATGCTAATGTTCCAAATGTGGGCAAAAGCATATACAAATGTATAGAGGTGAAACAGAGCATCAGTTCCCTGGGTAAGCACCTATTTGTCATCTACTACCCCACCTACTGGACAAAGATCTCTGTACAAACCTGGAAAATGGCCCAAAACAACTAATGATTTATGGCCATAAAGGAAACCAAACATTTTTTATCAAGCAGTTTCTAATTGCTTGATATCCATTAACCACCCCTCCCATTCCACTCAGTAAAGTGGTAGTTATTATTGTCATTCTACAGATGAGGAGTGTGAGGTTCAGGGGTTTAATAGCCTTCCCAGTTTACACAGTTGGCAAGGGTCAGAGCCTGGATTCCAACTCACTCCTAGTTCTAAGCTCCCATTGAGCTATCGGCTAGCATTCAGCCCTTGGCCCAAAGAACTCAGGCAGAGTGAATAGAACATGGGCCAGAAAAAAGGCAGGGGGCTAGGATACACCCATTCCCTTTAGATGGTATAGGGGGCAGGGGCAGGCCACCCCAACATGGGCCACTTTGACAAGAACATTATTTTGAGTGAAAAGCAATCCAAACCCAGCAGATTCAGAAAAAGCTCTGAACCTCCTCCTCAACTGCCTGCCTGGACCAGGAAGAGAGCTAAGAGGAGGTCCCTCTTTACCTAAGACACTTATCTGCATAATAGGGCAATATTTGCTTTCCAAACATCTTTCACCTTCCTGGTAATGGTCTTTCTCCCCTTCTATCCTCAGACCTCCCCACCCCTCTCCTTAGCTCACATAAGCCTCTTGTTCCCTCCCAGTCTTTGGAATTTCCATGTCTGTGTAGATTCCCCACAAGCACATTATTCAATCTGATTTTCTCTTGTCAATCTGTCTCATGTTGACTTGATTCTTTGTCTAGCCAGAAGGACCCTGAAAGGGCAGAGGAAATTCTTCTTCCCCGAAAATGGCAAAGTTACTTCCCAGTGGAATCCTGCAGGGAGCAATGCTTTAACACTAGGATGGACTGTCAAATGCACAAGACTAAGGGTTGAGCACAGCAGCTGACCTGAGATTGCGAGGTGAGTATGGGGCATTGGGGACGGTGGAGAACTGTCCTGGTGGAGAAATCCTATCAACCTTCGGAGTCCACCTGAGTAACCACCTTCTCTCCACAACTTTCTTAATCTCCCAAGCGTTTTCAGACTCTAAGTCATGAGTTGCTTTTCACCCTTTTAAAACACCATATTGAGCCTTCTGCTACCTACGTTGCAGCCTTCTCTCCCTTCAGAGATTGTAAACCTTCTGTTGGCTGTGATAATATCTTATTCATCTTTGTTTCCCAACGCTGGGCGCTTGCTAGCATCTCAAAGGGTCTGCCCAGTTGAGAACTGTTCCTCAAATAAGTCTCCCTGTGGGCAAGGAGAGCCGCCCTTGATTGGAGAAACTCTAATGGCTATATTTTGAAGAGGGGTGAAAGGGGCTCCTCCTGGGATGGGTGTAATTGGAGAGAAGGAAAGATTATTTCCAGAACATTAGGGGTTGCAATTTTTTTGAAGAATCAAAGACAGTCTGTTCCGTCAACTCTCGGATGCTTCTTTGCATTTAAAAGCAATGCCATTTACTTACAAATTATAGTGGTTTTGATGCAAATGAACCACTTCAGGACAGTTTCCTCTCCCTAAGATTAGCCCAGAAACATGGGGGAAATTGACCAAGGATGCAGAAGGCCGAGCCTGACCTGAGGCCTATTAAAATAAAGCTCAGTTTAATTATTCCTATTTCTGAAGTAAGAGGCAATTAGAACCCAGCGAAGTGGCAGATGGGGGCTGGCCCAGGATTTTGCTCTTATTTATGTGTATTCTGGGTCTGGATGTGGCCAGCAGAGCTTACTTGACCAGACCCCGTGGGGAAATTGCTGAGTGCAGAGGCAAGTCCCAAGCCGGACCTGACCCAGATCTGCAGAATTGTGGTAAATGACTGCACCCCTTTAGCCCTCAGTTTCTCTGTTAAATAGAGAGACCCAGCCCTGCCCTCTTTGTGGGAAGACTGTGAGATAATATTAAGCTTGTGCCTGGTATTCGACAATTTACAATTTATAAAGTGTTTTTGCATCCATTATCTTATTTGATCCCCACAAGACCCTGCGAGGTGGGAATTATCATTTGCATTTCCAACAGGAAAACTGGGGTTGGTAGAGGTTAAATTGCCAAAGTCACACAATCAATTAGTGATGGAGGCATGCTGCTTCTAACTCCAACTCCTTTTTGGTCCTTCTTCCTCCTTCATAGATAGAACAATAATGAGGAGTGTCAAGGAGATTTTTTTTTCCCCTTTGCCCATTGCAGGGCAGCACATTCTGCAATCCCAAACTCTGTCTCTTTGCCAAGAGGATTACTTTGAGCTAAAGGTAATCAAAACCCAGCAGATTCAGGAACAGTTCTTTACCTCCCTCTCAACTGCCTGAATTTACATTGGAAAGAGAACCGGTACCAGGGAGAAAGCTATTAGCAGGGACATCTTTTTATTTAAGAAAATCATCTGCATAATAGGGCAACCTCTGTTTCCCAACCATCTCTTCTGCCTTCCTATTAATGGTTTTCCTTCCCTTTGGATCCCTAGACTCCTACCCCTCTCCTTAGTTCAGGATGTTATATAAGCCTCATTTACTTGGCTGCCCTTTGTTTTTTTGTTTTTGTTTTTTAAAAGATTTTATTTATCTATTCACGAGAGACACACAGAGAGGGGCAGAGACATAGGAGGAGGGAGAAGCAGGCTCCATGCTGAGAGGCCGATGTGGGACCAGATCCCAGATCCTGGGATCACACCCTGAGTCGAAAGCAGAAGTTCAACTGCTGAGCCACCCAGGTGTCCCTTGGCTGCCCTTTGGAGCCTCATATTTTTGTGGGGGCTCCTGTACATACAAAATTATTTTTTACTCCTATTAATCTGTTTTATATCAATCTACTTATTACACCAGCTAAAGAAATTAAAAAGGAGGTAGGGAAATTTTTTCCACCCCATCACCTTCTTAGGTTCTTCAGCAGGGGCCCTGTAGATTAACAAAAGAAAAAAAGAAAGAAAGAAAAGAAATTTATTTACATGTGCCCTACTGGAGGATACATGGAAGTATCCAGTAATCAACTCAAAGGGGTTATTTGCATTTGGATTTATATACCATCTTAGGCTAAACAAAGGAAAAAGGGTTTGGGACTTCTGGGTAAAGGGGGGTAGTTCGTGGAAGCAAGTTATGGGCAGCTGATGGAAAAGCATGGTAAACAGGTATTGTTTAGGAAGGTTCATTACAAAAAAAAAAAAAAGGAAGGTTCATTACACAGATTTAAATGGCGCCTTCTCCATTAAATGAGTAGTTAAGAGTCCTCTTCCTGGTATGGGCAAGAGAGACATCTCTATGAATTAAAATTTGCTTTATAAAAGGAAAATTTTTGCCCTCTTTTTAGAGCTTTTCCTGCATCTGCTGGTTCTCAATGGCTTTGTAGCTCAAAATAATCCAGATGCCAAAGAGGCACATTTTGGAGAGGCATATTCTGGTCTCCTTTGTCACCTGCTAAATTCTAAGATCTGACCTTTACTGTCTACCTGCTTGTACTCACTGACCTTTGTCCCAAGTTTCTCCTTAAGCTCTTCTTTCCGGCTTATCTCGTAACTCAGTCAAGAGACCCGATGGGCATAGCATCCCGTGATGAAAATCAGAACTACCCCTTAAGCAATAACAACTGCCCTGACGAAGACCTCTGGTTGGCCAGACCACCCAGACCAGATTGAATTCAACCCCCGACTTAAGCTTGCATAGATGGACCATGGAGTCACTGACAATTACCTTCATCTCATTATAATCCTAAAGTCTCCCCCAAGGAGGAGCACAAGCCTTGTCTACATAACGTACAATGAATGGAAGTATAGACATGTTTCCTTAAGGCACGTGTGTGACCTTATTCTCACCTCTGCATATGATGACAAGGCTCCCCTTTCTCAATATTCATCCTAACCCTAAATAAACTCACTCTTGCTTGGGGAGTCATGGCTTTAGAAGTTATGCCCCACAGTCTCCTTATTTGCCACAAATAAAGTTTACTTTGTGTGACAGTTCCACCTGGTGTAGTTTTGATCTATGACTCACCCAGGAGAAAACTCATGTTAGTTTGGTTATACCTTCAGAAGCTAAGACATACTTAATACAAACACATTACTTCCTAAATGCCAAGCAGGGCTCAAAGAGCTTGACATATGTGAATTCATTTAATCTTCCCAACAGCCCAATAAAGTGGGTATTATTATTATTATTCTCACCTTACATATGAGGAAACGAGACACAAAAAGCCCAAGATTTCAGAGATAATAGTAGAGCTGAGATTCAAATTTAAGAAGACTGGTTCTAGAATACGTGTTCTTAAACTTTGCACAATTCCTTTAGCCATTTCTGGTGGCAGTGCAGAAGGAAGAGACGGGGCCAGTATTGTCTATCATCCATGAACGATAAAGGTCATATATCCCTCTTCTTCCCTCCCACACACCCAGGAATCTTTCCTGCTAACCACCACGTTGCCAGAAATTCTATCATTACAGATCATTTCTCTGGACACAGTTATTAGTTCTCTTTGTTTAAAGGCTCTCACCCTACCCGCCTCTTGATTCACTGCCAACCCCCTGGCACACACACAGAAGGCAGTCTAAACCTCTAGTGGCCAGTTCTTCATGATCTTGGTGCCCTCTTGCCTCACTCCTGCCTCTCCCTGCTTCACACCCTGCCTCCCCAACCCACCAAACCCCTGGGAGCCCCCTAAAGGGTACACAATCTCTTGCACATCCACACATCTTCACATTTGGCTCCCTGCTCTTCATTACCTGTTGATCATCTATTTTTTAAAGTTCTTTGCTGCTGTCCCAATTTACTTTTTTTTTTTCTTTCCCCAGTTTACTTTCTCTGCACCTCCTTCGTGCTCCCATACCAACCGGGCATCTTGTTTTCTTAGGGCATAATTGTTTGAGCAAGGTAACTGGGTGCTACTTGAAGGAAAAAGTAAGTTTTGTTTATCTCTGTATTACCTAGTTCAGTGCCTGGTACTTAATAGATATTTGATAAAGTTTCTCTAGCCTAATGCTGTTCACCAACACTCTATTATAAATTAGTTTATCGATATTTTTCCTCCACAATAGATATAGCTATATTGGTTTTTTT
The DNA here is from genome assembly GCF_011100685.1 of Canis lupus familiaris. Classification (NCBI taxonomy): domain Eukaryota; kingdom Metazoa; phylum Chordata; class Mammalia; order Carnivora; family Canidae; genus Canis; species Canis lupus. The sequence continues at coordinate 7,924,773 of NC_049228.1, forward strand.
TTTCTCCCCAGATCATTAAAGTAAGGGATTCTCATTGTAAACATTTACCGTTATCATAAGAAAACATAAAGAAAAAAATTAGAATCACTGATAATATCTCCACCAGAGATATCTTCTCTTTTAGCTAGTTTTCTGTAATAGCAGGCAGCTGAGAAAGGAGGGTACCTAAGACATGTCTAGTCAACGTGAACAAGGCCAAGAGGAAAGGGGAGACCTAAACTGCCCTGGTGAGGCATCTGTGAGTTAAACATTTTACTGGAAATGTTCCAGATCAGCAGGGACAAGCATGAGGTCACAGGCCACTGAAAAAAGAACACCAGGGGAAAGCAGGATAGTAAAAGCTACAGTAAGACAATGAAGGAGCAGGCTTCAGAGAGCAGAACCAGGACACATGTAGAAAATTTGCAAGAAACCAGATTTTGACTCAATTTAAACAACTTCCTCATAATCATCATGATCTACACAAACAGTACGTTACCTTCTGAGATAGTGAGCACCCTGCCCCCACGTGACTCCAAGTGGCTACTGATGTTAAAAATTATTCATGACACTTGTCAAAGATGGAGAGACTTTATTCAAAGGGAGCTACTATAAGGAAATCTTGTGGCTCCAGAGAGAGGTCCCCCCAGTTTAGGCTTAGCTTCAAATATAAGGAAAAGTGAGAATTTAAAGCCAAGGAGCAAGGAGAGTCAGTGGATAAAAAATTAGTAAGCAGTAACATCAGGGGTCAGAGGGGATTCTGGCTAAATCCATCTAGTAGGATTCCAGCTAAAGGCACACCGGGATTATCAGAAATGCCATGGAGAAGGGTGGGGAATGAGGAATTTGATCAGATGTCGAGGGTGATAAGATATAGAGGGTGGGGGATTCTGTTTAAACTGATTTAGCAGAATTCTGGGAGGCCCGGGTGGCTCAGCCGTTGGGCACCTGCCTTTGGCCCAGGGCATGATCCTGGATTCCCGAGATCGAGTCCTGCATCGAGCTCCCCACGTGGAGCCTGCTTCTCCCTCTACCTGTGTCTCTGCCTCTCTCTGTGTCTCTCTCTGTGTCACTCAGGAATAAATAAAGTCTTAAAAATTAAAAAAAAAACTGATTTAGCAGAATTCTTACTAAAATCAGACAATGAAAAGATGAACACAGAAACCCAAAGTCAGGGCTCTGGGGAGAAGAAAGCCCAGAGGAGCCCGAGTAGAGTTTTGGTTAAGGAAACCGTCTTTGTCACTGAGAGACATGCATTCAGATACTCAACACTCAGTCAACACTCACTGAGCACCTGGTCAAATGATACTCCAGGTGCTAGGAAACCAAAACCAGACAAACCAGTGAAAATCTAATTGTCCTTGTCCTTGAGTGGCCACTCATCCAATCATCAGCAGGATTTTGCTACAACAGGTGGGAGGGTAGACCAGATGACTTCTGAGATCCTTTCTAACTACAGAATCCAGTGAGTCTTGCTTCTGGGAAGTTTGGTCTCAGAAAATCCCATAATGCATTCCAGCTTAAATGTGGGTAGAGGAGAGAAGATGGGGGTGCGGGGGGGGTGGCTCTTTGCGACACATATCTATCCTTTTAGTCTAAAACGACCTATTGCTTCATATCTAAGGGACTCAATAAAATGCCTGCATTTTGAGTTAGGTTTAGAAAAATCCACTTTCCAAAAGGTTTGCATTTTCACAGTGTTTTATTGAAGTTGAATCACGGGGGCAAACTTGGCTCATGACCACAGGGTCTTTCATTTTAGAAAATAATCTGCGGTTGGATTTTTCAAAATTGCAAGCTCCACTCATGCCTTTACAATTAAATCTTTTCTCACCAAAAAACAATCTAGCAGCTTTGAGGAGGTTGCCTATTTGAGATATCAGGGCACGCATGTTTAACTCCCTAGACCTTCACTTGCACAGCTTAACCCCTTCACACGGTATATCATCTCCTCCCCATCTCCTTGCTGCCTACTTAGGATCTGTCTCCAACACTGCAATTAACCTGGGACCCCTGCAGAGAGACAGCCCCATGGAGCATCTAGGTGGTGGGAAGGGGAAGACTGGTAGCCTGTGGAAGTCACTGAAGTTTGAGATGACAAGGACTTTAGGGGCAGGCAAGGTGGCCCCCTCATGTGAATTAAATAGCAGGTACTTTGTCCCATGGCAAAGATCCTGATGTAGCTTACCTTCTAGAAACTCCCATACTCCCATACTGGTCATCTCTGCCCAATTGCCTGGCATCCCCAGGTCAGCTGTTCCGCTCTGACCACACTCCTTGTGCCACATTCCCCAGATTGTCCCTTCCTGCCCTGTCTCCTCTCAATCGCAGCATACACTTGCATTGCCTTTCTCCTGAAAGTTTCATTTTACTCTTCTCTTTTATGGGACCTCTGAGCGCAATTTTAATGTCGTCCTAAATAATTAGCATACACGCACATATACAGGTAAGCACACACATACACACTCACACGATAGAGGTTTTGCTTTTGCGTTAAGGCAGGGAAGTTTAGTCTTCAGAAGCACAGTTGCCAGTAGGAAAAATGTTTCTATTTTATTCAAGAGAAGGTCACCTTCCTGTCTATAAGAGAAATTGACTTCTTCTAATGCAGCAAAGAAAAAGCCAAAAAATAAGTTGAGTTGTTGACATTTAAAAAAAAAAAAAAAGCAGGTTGGACATAAATATTCTGTTACATGTCCATAGAGGATCTAGCCAAAGCGGCTTAATGACTACTGGCTCAGAGAGGGGCTGGGAGTGTGCCAAGCTTGGTCGGGAAGACAGCAGAAGACACCAGAAGAGGTGGTACCTGGGGGTGGACTCCATTTGACTCTTAGAGCCCCAGCCCCTCGCTCCAGCCTCTGTTGTTTGTTTCTGTTTTCCTGCCTGGATTGAAGGACCCGGTAGGATTCTACTGAAAAGTCCCAGACAGGCAGCTTGGGTAAGCTGTCTGGGTATTTCCAGAAGAGACTCCATTGAAGGGGCTGCTGAAAAGAGCAGAGGGAAGAGGAGAAGGTAAATGGCAAGCCTTTGTGATGAAGCCTCCCTCTGAAGCTGAGAATCTGTGAATTCCCATCCGCAGGACAACTGTGTAGGGTTGTCCCCTTTATTGTCTGCAAAAGAATACCCAGTCAAAAGGGCAAGTTGGGGCCAAAATCCAGAGCTGGCACAGGGCTGCATTCACCCAGGGTGAGCATCTCTTTTAAGTTTCATCAAGGCACTGAAAGGTTTAGCAGTCCCTGCCAAAGTGGGATGGAAGGTGGCTTTAAAGGGAGGAAGCGTGGAGACGGAGCAGTCCAAAGACTTTGCCTCTTGTTCGGCTGCAGCCACCCCAACCGTGGAGCTCTGAGCACACCACCCAATCTCCTCGTTCCTACAATGGTATCAGTCATAATCCCAGCTACCCCGAAGTTTCTTGTGACAAGGAAATGACACGGATTCCCTGCCTCTCAGGCTAGTCCCTAGCATTCTTAGGCCAGAGGGCTTCCTTGGAGGGAGTCTTGAGGGGGCCATCAGATCACCCTCCAGCCTGGTCCCCGCCTCTGCCACCCGACTTCGAGCAAGTGAGGACACCAGCCTTCACACTGTACCCTGACCCTGCTCCTCCAAACTCTGGAGGGGGTTTTGTCAAAGTAAATGTCCCTAGGGGCTGACAGGGGTGGCCTTCACAGGCCCTCACAGGCCCTGGGCCACTCCCCATCCCTCTGCAACATTCACCGAGGAGCAGGAGGGCAGGGAGGTACTCACCAAGCCTGTTCAAGTAACTCCAGACGGCTGAACCATGATGACGATGCCACTTGCCATGTCCTCTCCATCCCTTCATCTGCTGGCCTCGGCTCAGGCCATCCCCTGAGATGACTGCACAAGGGCTCTTAGCCAATGCTCAGAGGCGGAATCAGATGTCATTGCCACCATGCAAATATGGTAGGTCCCTCTACCCTTCAACCGGCTCCCTTTGCAGAGCAAAAGCCCTGGTGAGATCATTATTTGCTCCAACCTTGGGCTGCCAACTGGGTGCTTCCAGAACTCTCTGTCTAGAAGCCCTCAGGGCTGGAGATTTAGTAGCCGATCAGGCACCAGGGCTTCCAATTTATGGTTCAGAGAAAAGAAACCCTATTAATCTGGCACCTTTTATTCCACTGTAAATCCCAGCTGTATTTAACTCAGCCACCATCAAGGTTCCCCCCGCCCCCACATCTGCCAACAGCAGACCTGTAATATAAAGCTCGCCAATTCAAGGAGAAATTAAGATGCTGCTTAGTATTCAAAGGGTGGTCCTCTTCACTGGCTTTCGTTCTGCACTTCCCCCACTGTGCCCATTTAGCCAGAGGAGGAGCATCTCTGTAGTAGCTTAGGGAAGCCCATTTGGCCATGTGGCTGGGGGAGAAAAAAGAATCTAGCTTCTTTCCACCAAATAAAAAATAACTGACTTGGACTGTCAGTACTGATGACCTGCTAACAGTCCGTCCCTTCCCCTCATCAAACCCAGAGAACAAAAATGATCCACCAAGGTCTCAGGACTCAAAATTGGCAGAGCCAGGCTTAAAGAAAGGAGGAGAAAGAAGAGAAATATTATATGATTGATGGATGGATGGATGGATGGATGGATGGATGGATGGATTTTTGTGGGCATCTCCTCCATTCAAGGCACTTTTATATATTATTTCCTATCAAATACTTATAACCCTGCAAAGTCAGTATCGCTATCACCATTTAACTAAGGAAGAAAGTGAGGCTCTGAACATCTAGATGATACGGTACAGGCCCAGGATTCAAGTCTCCACCTGTAGGGGCACCTCACTGGATCAGTCGGAGGAGCATGTGACTCTTGATCTCAGCCTGAGTTCGAGCCCCATGTTGGGTGTAGAGATTACTAAAAAAATAAACTTAAAAAAATGTCTTCTGCTGTATAAAGGCAAGTCCTTCAGAGCCATTAGATATTTCCTGAGGGCCTTTGACATGCTAGACACTGTGCTGCAGTAAACATGAGCTCTGTCTTCTGTTCTAGTGGAAAGAGACAGAAATAAAGAACTCAACAAGAAGAATATCAGAGCGGTAAGTGCTCTGCAGAGGATGGTGACAGGGTGACAGAAAGAGGCCATCGCAGGTCAAGCAGTCAGGGAGGGCTTCTCAGAGAAGGTGGCATTCAAGAAGGGCTCTGAGGGCCAGAAAGGGCAGCTCATGAAAAGGCATAGGAAAGTAGAATCAAAGAAGAAGCGGGGTCACTGCATGGGGCCCAAGACAAGAATGATCATGCTGGTTTGTGCCTGAGGGGCAGAAAGAAGGCCGGCGTGGGAGAGCGTGAAACCACAGGGTGAGCCCAGGGCTGCAGGCAAAGACCCGGGTAAGGAGTTTAGATTTAATTTCAAGTACAATGAGAAACCGTTGCAAGTTTTAAGTGGGAGACTGACATCATCGTTATAATTTAAAAAGAACCTTGGCCCCCTACAGCCTGGGTGGGAATAATGAGTTATAATTGTTTTCCTGGTTAAGAGTTTTCTCAAAAAGCCAAGCAGTCCGGTTCCTCTACAGTGTGATCTGCAGGGACAGCCCCTGCCTTGGTTTCTGGAATTCTTTCCAGCAAAGAATTATTTCCAGGCAAAGAAAATAACAAACCTCTTAACAACAAAAACATAAAGGGGTTGGAACCCGCTAACCATGGTGCATCACAGAACCATTGGACTGGATCAGTCATTCTCAGCTCACGAACCTGAGGCGACAAGACCCAGAGTGGTGGTGGCTGACAGTGGGAGGAGGAGTATGTGGAGAGGCCCAGATAACGCCTGGGCCAGGGGGGCCTCAAAATCCAATAGCCTGAACAGCCAGCCTGCCCAACTCCCATGAACCTCATGGAAGCGTGTCTGAAAACTCTCAGGAAGTTGAGTAAGTGACTCCTTATCTCTCCATACACACCAGCAGCTATAAAGTCAAATCTATAGCTCAGTCCCTGGACGGTGATGGAAGACAGGATTGGCCTTCCACCTCATGAGGCAGCCAGCCCTCTTTGTTGTGCCCAAGATTGTGAATCCGAGAAACCACCAAGGAGCCGACACCGATGCAAGCGCACGAGGGTTTATTAGCAAGCTCCAGCTTGGGTCCCAGTATACCCGACACAGTGAAGGAGGGACTTGGACCCCGAAGTGGGTTACAGCTGGGTTTTTCATAGGCTGGTCTAAGGGATTTTCAGAAGGGGTGGAAGAATTTCTCAAGTTCTGTTTACATTCTGATATGGGGCTTTCAAGGGCATTGAGCTCTGTTCTCATTCTAATATGGGACTTTCTACCACGGGCGTGGGCTCTGTTGTCTTTCTGATACGGGATTCCCTGCCAAGGACATTGAGGACATTCTGCAGTTTTTCCCATAAAGTTCAGCTCTTATTCACAGGGGCCTAAGATGGCTGTACTTGTGCTAATGCTAAACTTGAGGTGGGATGGCCTTAATTTTTCTCGGCCTCCACACTCTTCACCTCCTCATTGGGTTGTTCGGATATGATACGCAGGCCACCAGTCCACCCGCCCTAGAACAACAGGGAGCACCACTGACTCTCTGGCAGCACCAGGAAATGTGCATCTGTAAAGATGGCAGCATTCGGATGCTCACCCATGTGCGTGGGCTGCCCGGGGGCCAGCGGGTCGCTGTCTGGCAGCTAAAGGTGGAAGACCTCATGGATCTTGCTTCAGGATATTGCCCATGACGATGCCTGCTCCTACCAGCTCACACAGCTCTACCCTTTTCACAACAAGAATCATCTCATCTGTCCTCAAAAACCCTAGGAGAAGGCAGGGAGGAATAGAATCATTTACTTTTTTAGAGCTGAGGAAATAGAGTCAGAGGTTTAGTGACTCACCCAAGGTCATGAAGTGCGAAAGGAGGGGAGCTCGGACTTTAATCAGATTCTCTGAGCTCAAACTCTGTGTTGTTTCAAGTTCTAAAATGGGCTGTCCCAGAACTGAGTAGCAATGCCCCATCTTTGCCACACAGGGAGGAGGGGACAGAGACCCCAGAGGCAGAGTAGCTGTTTGGAAAGCAGAAGGAGAAACGCTATGCTCTGCAGGGAACTTAATTGATCTGATTTGTCTCAACGCAGATAAGGAGCTACGAGGTCCTCTGAGTACAGGGAGTCCTGGTTTATTGTCCTCTCCCCGAGGCAGGTTTTAACAAGTTATAAAAGACTGGATTTTTATCTCTTGATGCCTACCTACCCCAGTAGATTAATCAGTTTGCTGATCCCACTGGCTCTCCCCTCCACCAGCACACAGAAGGGAGGGACTGAAGCTACATCTCGATATAGGGAGGACATGAGAGGGGAGAGGATGGGTATGGGGCGGGGGGTGGGGGGGGTGGATTTCTGTTTGTTCCTGAGCCAAGTATGCTTGTTTCACTCCAGGCCCCTCAGGGAGAGGAGTGGAGTTAGTTCTGAGGGGCTTAAAGAGAAGTCACATGGATTGATTGGTAAGTATGAAGCTTGTCCAAGTGGGAGTGAGTCATGGGGGTGGAAGCAGGAGGTGACAGAGGCTTTTTAACTCCTTCTGGGGGAAATGTGTCTGACCAGCCCAAGTCAAAGGTCTTCAAACCTTAAATTTAGATGAAATTCAAGGGGGATTTCATTGAAAATGCGTATTCCTAGGCCCATCTCCAAATATGATTCAGGAGGTCCTGGATGGGGCCAGGGCCTTTAAGGACTTCTAGATTATTCCAATAAGGTGGTCCACAAGGTCATACCTTGAGAAAAACTTGACTACATGGACCAGATCCAGGGCTAGAATTCCCACAGATTCTTTCTTTCTTTTTCTTTCTCTCTCTCTTTCTATCTTTCTTTAAAAAATATTTTTATCTATTTATTTGGGGGAGAGAGAGAGAGATGAGAGAGAGAGCCAGCATGAGCTGGTTGGGGAGGAGGAAAGAGCAGAGGGAGAGGGAAAAGCAGACTCCTCACAAAGACTCACCAATGAGTCAGTCCCAGGACCCTGGGATCATGATCCAAGCTGAAGGCAGATGCTTAACTGACTGAGCCACCCAGGTGCCCCCCCACAGATTCCTTTTCTAGTAACACTTCACCTGGACAGTCAGGTTGGAGCCTGACGATTCCCTTAACTCACTTCTCTATTCTCACATCACAACTGCTTCTCAGCAACATGATGAGAAAAAGGATACCTCTCAGGAAATCCTCTGACTTTCCTTTCCAGATTCTTTACTGCTCTGTGACACTATCCAGCCTCACTCTGCTGGTGCTCTTGTGAAATAGCTGCCCATTATCACTTCTCGGCCTTTTGACTAAGATCAAGTGAAATAGCTGTCCATGGATTCCATACTAGAGAGGAAGTGAAGTGGGGCCAGAAAGAGCAGTGGCCTAGATAGGTGGAGAAGTGCTCCACGAGGTTGATGATGAAGAGGGAGAAGGTAAAAGCCAAACAGCTCCTAGTGAGAGTAGGTTCCAAAGGGGCTGAGGTGAACTTGTGCGTGGAAAGCAGACTCTAAGGTTATGGAGTGGAACATATCACCATAGATGTTGAATTGCCCAGACAATGATAGGAAATGGCTTGTAGAGGAAGACGAGAAGCCAGATGCTGAAAACTTCGATCAAGAGGTGGCCGTGGCCACTCGGTCAGTAGATGACATCAACCAAGCTGTGGGTGCCAAAGGGGGAGGGGCTGGTGAAGGAACAAAGTTGAACAATAATGGTGGAAAGCAGGAGTAACTGCGTGGCGGATGTCAACCTAGTCTCTAGGCTGGAGCTGGAGGAGGCATAGTGGTAGTGATAGAAGGGAAATGAGCAGCTTCCAAAGAAAGAATTGCAAAGAAGGTGGTCCTATCAGAAGGAAGCCAAGTGTCAGCTTGTCACCTAACAGTATCATGTAAAGGTTGAGAAATCAGACAGCCCTGGGTGCTAGCCTGGCTCCGCCAATTTCTAGTCCTACAACTTGGGGCAAGTCACTCATTACCCTTGGTCACATTTTCCTTATCTGTGAAATGGAGATACAAGCAGTGCCTTCCTGTACGTTGCTTGTAAGGATTTCATAAATAATGTATGCTGGGCAATTAACACAGTCCCTGGCGTATACTAAGTGCTCAATAAATGTCAGCTATCCATATTGATCATCGTTTTTCTTTTTTTTTTTCTTCAAAGATTTGATTTATTTATTCATGAGAGACACAGAGACAGGCAGAGATGTAGGCAGAGAGAGAAGCAGGCTCCATGCGGAAGCCCATTGTGGGACTTGATCTCAAAACCCCGGGATCACATCCTGAGCTGAAGGCAGACGCTCAACCACTGAGCCACCCGCCCAGGCATCCCGATAATCATTTTTCAAATCAGTGCTTGGATGGAATAATCTGGAAAAAAATTGGAGGCGAGGAAAAACTGCTTGGTGATTTTGACAGAGACTGACCCGATGGTCATCCATCTCATGTCTCCTTCTTAGACATAGAAAGACTATCTTTCCCAGCCTCTTTTGCAGTTTACTTGGATCTCATGTGAATTAAGACCTTTCTTAAAAGGATTTTCAAATGTTTTCTGAGGAATATATATCCAGGGTAAAAAAAACAATCAAAGAAAGTATAAGGACTGAACAAAGGCAAATAGAGGGTCCAGACTTGCCTCTGAATTGGTACTAAGCCTGCCTTCCCTCCTCAGTCCTTCCTTGGGCAAGGCTCCGTGTTCTCAGATCACTACACACTTCAGAGATAGGAATTCTTCAGCAGGTAGTGGAGAGTGGAGATGACCGGGGGCATCACTGGTAAGGGGTGATATGCCAACATACTTATGGCCTGAGATATCACCTTCATCAAAGATGCCTTTGCCCTTCCCAGCACATATTCTGAGTTGTTTTTTTGGACGATCATATTCTCACCAAGTTCCCGAATCACTAATAGGTCCCATTTTCACAAAGGCTGTTGAGTTTGTTAAAAAGCATGGGCGGGGAACAGGGCAAAGCTGTGTCACTCTTCCAGGGAAACCAAACCCACAATCTTGACTTCATTAGTGCTATATTGTAATCAGCTGAACTCGTAATTTTGATGGATTGCATAAGTTCAGACTCTCCAGTAGTGAGAATCTAGTCACTTACTTAACCCATATCCATGGAGTACCTTCCAGTGCAAGCACCATGCTAGATGCTAATGGTTTGATAACAAACAATTCAGTCAAGGTCCCAATTTGCCTGCAAGAGGATTATTAAAGCAAGCTCTAGCAGTGAAATTCTAAGGATGTGAGGCTATTTTAGGATAGGACGTTAGTTCTAGGAAGGATATAATGGAAATCTAATCTCAGTACCCCTTTCATCAATGCCTTGTGGCTTAAATTGCCCTGGCAAGTCTTTTGTAGGTGTGCGTCTTAGTTTTGTCATCTACACAATGGAATATCACACCTCTCCCTTAAGAATCTATTAAGATAGTAGTATATTGTAGTATTTTGTAAGACGTGTATTCTTGCCCAAATGTGAGAAAGCATTACTGAGAGATTCCCAATCTTCCCTTTCAAAGGTCCCCATCTGGCAGGATGGTGAGAGAACTTCTTGATGGCTTTGAATTTTGCCAAAGTCAACAATGCTGAAGTCCATTTCTGGCTGAGCCCCAGACAGATAGGAATTGCTAATCAGAGACAGTTCTCTAAGGTTCCTCCTGTGTGCAGTCCTTTGGGATGCTCTCTGAACTCCTTGGTAGTCCCTGATTAACCTACTTTCCTGTTTTTTTTGGGGGGGGAGGGGTTAACAAAGCAGTCTGCGATCTTCCCTCCTTTATGACTCAAAAGTACGGCCTGCATACCAGCAAAATTAGTAACCACTGGCTATTTGGTGAATGCAGAATCATGGGCCCTAAACTCTACCTCCTGAATCAGAACCTAAATTTTAGCACAATTCCCAGATGATTCAATGTGTGTTAAATTTGGGGGCATGCTGCCTTAGAGCCTAAGTTAATTTCTACCCGGCTGCATAATTCTTTCATTCTAAAGATAAGATCAATGCACCCACTACGTGCTGGCACTTACTAGGTGCTGGAATCACACTGTTAAACTCACACAAATGAATCCTCATTTTGGAATGAAGTAGGTTACAGGCTAATGAGAAGCAGCAGTGACTGACCCACAGGCAAGTCGGTGAGTAGAACTTGAGAACTGCCCTAATAGGGATGGCAGAGGGCTGTGGGAATATGGGAAGAGCTCAGTTGGCAAGGCCGGCTGAGGAAGACTCCACAAAGGAAGCGATACCTAGGCTTAATGCTGAAGGATGAGTAAGAGCTGGATGGGTGGAGTGGTAAGAGGATAAAATTCCCAGCCAAGGGACAGGGATGATGGACGTCAGGGCAAGAGGAGGCCTGTCCTGCTCTTGGCTGGAGGCCCGAGCTCCGCTGTCACCATGGGAAAGCTCTCCTGCACTTGATGCTCTGCCAACACTCACCGCAGGGCCTTGGGCAAACCACTGCTCCGATCTGGGCCCCACCTTCATCTAAAACTTGTGGGTTGGATTACAACTTTGCAATTTTCAAAATGTAAAGAGTTCCTTCAAGCTCTGGCCATGGCCAAAGGGAAAAGAAAAGGACCAGGAGGCTGGACTGGCCATTAGAACATCTGCCAAGCTTATTGGCTTTCCACAAGGGCTGCCACTTGGCTTTTACAAAGGAGGGCATTTAACAAGCATGAAAAACACCAAAGGGGTAACCTTTAAGGTCTTAAGCTACTGTTAACTGAATGCTTATCCAGTTCTTCAGCAACAGCTCTCCAACTGCCGGCCTGCAGCAGACTCTGAGGGTAAGCCCAGGATTTTCTGGCCACACAGTGACAGGCTCAGGAAGTAGATACGGACACAGATGCTCATTACCTTGGGCCCTTCCCTGATAATCCTACTTCTTCCACTCTCACCTAATAACTGTGGTTCTCCAAGAAAAAAGAAACTGAGCTAAGGGAAAAGACCAACTGCTGGGCTCCAGACCGAAGCTCAATAAAAGACAACAGGATGGTATAAGTTGGCTAAAAGAACACTTGGCCCGAACACCCATGACATTAGTCATATCTCGTAAAGAAGGTTCTTGATGATGAGGCGTTGGACCTGGGGTCTGATCACTACTACCGTGTGCCTTCGTGCAGGTGGTCTGGCCTCTCTGAGCCTCCATAATCTCATCTCTAAGTTCAGCTAATAGTCCTCACGCCCCAGGTCCATCAGGTAGGTGTGTGAAACACATCTAGAACTCCTCTAAAGAGACGCCCTAGAGAAATTCAAAGCAGAGAATCTTCTCTGCCTAAAAATGACTCCCAGAGCACCAAGGACAGTTATGTTAGAAAACCTACTGATGGATTAAAGTTTATGAACCTGAAAGCTAATGTACCTTCCTCTATAAAGAGCAAGGCACTGTTGGATTGGGGGATGTGTGGAAACGCAAACATCCATCTGAGCAGCCTATTAGTAAATAAGGCTTATCTTTTGCAATGCAGAAGCAGTTCTACTTCTAGACCAGCACTGTTCAAAATTCTTTTGTTCTGAAATTTTCAGATAGAGAGGCCTAATGTTTCACTGACCTCCTGTGGGCATAAGAAAGAAGTACATTCATCCTACAGATTCAGGACTCCTGGTGTGGGCTAAGGGAAGAAATATAATCTACCTCTCTGATGGAAAATTCATGTTCCAGCCCTTGGGATAAGCTTCCCCTGATACCAGGTACCTAAGTCCATCTTAGAGATTCATCCAATGATAGAGCAGGCAATGTACGACAGGCATCATCGAGGACTGATTGAACCGTAGATTCCTGAGCTCCACTCAGGTAGCGATTTTTCAGGACTGTGGTGGACCTAGGAATCTGCCCTTGGGTGATGCCGACACAAATAGTTCTTTGGATCACACATTATAAAACACTGACATGGGGCGCCTGGGTGACTCAGGCCATTAAGTGTCCAACTCTTGATTTCAGCTCAGGTCATGATCTCAGGGTCCTGAGATGGAGCTCTGGGTTAGGTTCTAGGATAGGCGTGGAGCCTGCTTAAGATTCTCTCTCTCCCTCTCTCTCTCTCCCTCCTCCCCTGTGCACAGGGTGTCTCTCTTAAAAATAAAATTAGGGCAGCCCGGGTGGCTCAGCGCTTTAGCTCCATCTTCAGCCCAGGGCCTGATCCTGGAGACCCGGGATCGAGTCCCACGTTGGGGTCCCTGCATGGAGCCTGCTTCTCCTTCTGCCTGTGTCTCTGCACCCGTCCCCTCCCCCCGTGTGTGTGTGTGTCTTTCATGAATAAATAAATAAAAATCTTTTTTAAAAAATAAAAATAAAAACTTAGAAACATCTTTTTTTAAAAACACGGACTTGCCCAACCCCCCTCATTTTATAAATGAGGAAATGAAAGTACCAAGAAGTGAACCTTTTGTTCACATTCACAGTTAGAGGCAAATCTAGAACCTGACACCAGCTTCTAACTCAGTCTTACTCTGTCATTTGCAATCAACATAAAGTCACCATTATTCATTGGGCACTGTGCTAAATAAGTTGCCTTATATAATTATTCCATCAACTCTATGAAGATGATGAATAGTATCATTACCCCATTTTGTAGGTGAGAGACACTGAGGCTCAGAGCTGCCGCATGACACACAGCTAGTGGCAGTCAGAACAGGACTCAAACCTAGCCTGTGCGGCTTTAAACCTGAGCTCCTGACCACTGCCCCATTCTGCCTCAGAAGCACAGCCCAGACCTGAATCTCCCCTGGCCTCTTAAGGGCAGCCACTTCCCCTAAGTCTGAACTGAAGTGATGCCCCCATGTGGCACACATTTAACAAAGCTGCTTTCTCCTTCAAGAGAGGATTTTCAAGATGAGGCACTCTTATAAATCTTTTTTTTTTCACTCTTATAGATCTTAACTTAGAGGAGGAACCTCCCTCCCCACACCTCGAAGAAATCTGTGCCCAGAATCAGCCAGAGCTTTTTGACCTATTCGAAGATTCAAGCTGTGAATATAGTCAGAGCCCCTCTAACAAGCACCAGACCATTGAAACATGGGAATCGAGAGAGCCATTCAATGAAGGAATAGTTGGGACAAAAAAATAAAGACACTGCAAAGGGACGTGTCCAAGATCCAAGATTCCCTCAGAAGAAGCCACGAGGAGCATTGTTTAAATGGATCAAAAGAAGAAGCAGGATTATTCTAAGGCACCTGTTTCTCTCATTAAACCCTGTATTGGTTAGCAATTTCTGCATAACAAATTATCCCCCAAACATAGCAGTTTAAAACCAACGTTAATTATCTCACATTGTTTCTGAGATCAGGATTTCGGGAATAACTTAGTGGAGTGGTTCTAGCCCAGCATCTTTCATGAGGTTGCAATCAAGGTTAGGCCAAGGCTGGGATTTTCTTTTTACTTTTTTTTTTAAAAGATTTTATTTATTTATTTATTCATGAGAGACACACAAAGAGAGGCAGAGACACAGGCAGAGGGAGAAGCAGGCTCCATGCACGGAGCCCGACGTGGGACTCGATCCCGGGTCTCCAGGATCACACCATGGGCCAAAGGCAGACACTGAATCACTGAGCCACTCAGGGGTCCCAAGGCTGGGATTTTCTTACGGCTGGAGCCTCTACTTCCAAGCTCAGTCATGTGATTGTTGGGAGGCCTCAGTCTCTCCCTGACTGTTGGCCAGAAACCTCAGTTCCTTGACACCTGGACTTTTCCACGGGGCTACCCAGTGTCCTCAAGACACGGAGATGGTTTGCCCCAAGGCAAATAATAGAGGGGGAAAGAATCCATGAAGGAAGTTGTACTTTTTTATAACCCAATCTCAGAAGTGACATGCATATTCTGTTGGTCACACAGGACTTCCTAGTGCAATATGTTAGGGGACGAATCAAAGATGTGAATCCCAGAAGGTGGAGAGCAGTGAGAGGCTATACTGGAGGCTGGTACCTCAGACTCCTCCTAGCTCTGTCCACCCTTCCTTGTCCATACAACTCCTCCATGTGCCAGGCTTTGGGCTAAGCACCAGTGAGATAGCCATGAACACAATAGCTCGTTTCTTCTGCTTTGAATTTCATATTTAATGTAAAAAATAGATACTAGATAATGTAATCACACAAATAAAAGTACAATTAAAAATCTGTGGGGGCATTTGCTTTGATGTGGATGGAATTGGAGGGTAGTATGCTGAGTGAAATAAGTCAATCAGAGAAGGACAAATATTATGTGGTCTCATTCATTTGGGGCATATAAAAATTAGTGAAAGGGAATAAAAGGGAAAGGAGAGAAAATGAGTGAAAATATCAGTGAAGGTGACAAAAGATGAGAGACACCTAAATTTGGGAAACGAACAAAGGGTAATGGAAAGGGAGGTTGGTGGGGGGTTGGGGTGACCGGGTGATGGGCACTGAGCGGGGCACTTGGTGGGATGAGCACTGGGTGTTATGCTGTATGTTGGCAAATTGACTCCAATAAATTAAAAAAAAAAAATCTATGGGGAAACTGAGAAAGAAAAGTACAGCGCATGCCTAGAGAAGAACTCTGCAGACAAGGGTGGAAGGAGACACAGTGGTTTGGTTGAGGGAGTCAAGGAAAGCTTGCCTAAGGAAGCAGACTTTTCATTTAAGGATTTTTTTTTTTAAGATTTTATTTATTTATTTATTTATTTGAGACAGAGAGAGTGCATGCCTGAGTGGGGGAGGAGAGGGGAAGAAACAGACCGGCAGGCAGCTTGGTGCAGGCTCCATCCCAGGACCCTGAGATCATGACCTGAGCCGAAGGCAGACCCTTACCGACTGAGCCACCCAGGTGCCCTTAAGTTTTGATGTGAGCTAAGGGAAGATTGGGAAAAAGAGTATTCCAGGTAGAAAGAGCCTAAGCCGGTCTCCTGAGGGAAGATGTTGGCATATCCAAGGATGTAGAATGCTAGCAGAGCTAGTGCTTAGTAGGCCAAAGAGAGGGTATCCTGAGATCTGCCCTTCTAGAATAGCCTCCATTCCATTCTCTCCTCCAAAGTATGCCCTTAGGTCTCATGGAAGCTTTGCCTCCTCTCTCAGTTCTTACCCATCCCAACCCCAATCTCTCTCCCCAAGTTCAGTCCTACACCACCCAATCCCAATGCCTTGCAATTTCAAAGTGGTTATGTATCGCACGGAACCATTTCATGACTTTACTTTTTTTTTTTCTCTATCATATAAACTCTCTAAGAAAAGAAGCCATAACTAGCTATATCCTTATGTGTCTGTTATAATACATGACAGAAAGTAGCCACTCAGTATGGCTGAATAAGTCACCATGAAACCTATGGGGAAAAAAGGAGCACTGTAGATCCATCTGCACACTTATACATTCACGATTGTGCTCTCTCTTCCACATGCACACATGCATGTATATATATATACCTATCTATAGAGTAGGCTCTGAAAATGAGGGCACCACTGAAACGTAAATTGGACCATCCCAGGTGATTTTAATCCATTTGAAGGGAGGAAGTAAAAACTCGTAAATAATGATGACAGACTTGGACACCTGGGTGGCCAAGTGGTTGCACGTCTGCCGTTGGCTCAGGTTGTGATCCTGAGATTCTGGGATTGAGTCCTTAATCAGGCTCCCCACACGGAGGGAGCTTTTCCCTCTGCCTGTGTCTCTGCCTCTCTCTCTCTCTGTCTCTCATGAATAAATAAATAAAGCCTTTTAAGAGAAAAATGATGATGACAGATTAAACACATGGTTACATTGGTTCCCTCTCCAAACCTCACTAATGTGACTGCAAAAAGCTTTGAAGTGTGAGCCTTGAAAAACAAAAAAAGACACAGGCAACATTTTAGAAGCTGGAAAACACCTAAAAATAGTAACTTGGTGATTTAGCAACCTTTGAAAAAGTTAAACCCTCAGCTAGTAGTAGAGAAATCCAACACGTGAGGCAATTTACACTGAGGAAACTCTGAAAGCTCAGGGATTGGCAGCACAAGGCAATTCTGCAAGTGGGAATGAAGTTGGAACTGCAAAGAGAAGGATTGACCTAACGTCTGCTTAGAAGCAGTTATTCTAAGAAACATATCTTGAGTGAAAAAAAGCAAATTATAGAACAACATATAATATACTATCATTCTTATAAGGCTCAAAACAGACAAAACCAAAACCAACCTTGCTTATGGCTATATACATATATGGTATATACACTCAACTACTTTTTATTTTATTTTATTTTTGAAAAGATTTTATTTATTTATTTTGAGAGAGAGCACAAGCAGGAGGAGAGCGAGAGACTCTCAAGCAGACTCCATGCTAAATGCAGAGCCCGACGACAGGCTTGATTCCACAACCATGAGATCAAGAGTTGGACACTTAACCAACTAAGCCACCCAGGCATCCATAAATTATTTTTTATTTTATTATTATTTTTTTATTGGAGTTCAATTTGCCAACATATAGCATATCATCCAGTGCTCATCTTGTCAAGTGCCCCCTCAGTGCCTGTCACCCAGTCACCCCAACCCCCTGCCCATCTGCCTTTCCACTGCCCCTTGTTCGTTTCCCAGATTTAGGTGTCTCTCATGTGCTGTCACCCTCACTGATATTTCCCATTCATTTTCACTCCTTTCCCCTTTATTCCCTTTCACTATTTTTTATATTCCCCAAATGAATGAGACCATATAATGTTTGTCCTTCTCCGATTGACTTACTTCTCTCAGCATAATCCCCTCCAGTTCTATCCACATTGAAGCAAATGGTGGGTATTTGTCGTTTCTAATGGCTGAGGAATATTCCATTGTATACATAGACCACAGCTTCTCTATCCATTCATCTTTCAATGGATATCGAGGCTCCTTCCACAGTTTGGCTACTGTAGACATTGCTGCTGTAAACATCGGGGTGCAGGTGTCCTGGCATTTCATTGCATCTGTATCTTTGGGGTAAATCCCCAGCAGTGCAATTGCTACGTCGTAGGGTAGCTCTATTTTTAACTCTTCGAGGAACCTCCACACAGTTTTCCAGAGTGGCTGCACCAGTTCACATTCCCACCAAGATTGCAAGAGGCTTCCCCTTTCTCCACATCCTCTCCAACATTTGTGGTTTCCTGCCTTGTTAATTTTCCCCATTCTCACTGGTGTGAGGTGGGATCTCATTGTGGTTTTGATTTGTATTTCCCTGATGGCAAGTGATGCAGAGCATTTTCTCATGTGCTTGTTGGCCATGTCTATGTCTTCTTTGGTGAGATTTCTCTTCATGTCTTTTGCCCATTTCATGATTAGATTGTTTCTTTGCTGTTGAGTTTAATAAGTTCTTTAAAGATCTTGGATAATAGCCCTTTAACTGATACGTCATTTGCAAATATCTTTTCCCATTCTGTTAGTTTTGTTGACTGTTTCTTTTGCTGTGCAGAAGCCTTTTATCTTGATGAAGTCCCAATAGATCATTTTTGCTTTTGTTTTCCTTGCCTTCATAGATGTATCTTGCAAGAAGTTGCTGTGGCCAAGTTCAGAAAGGGTGTTGCCTGTGGTCTCCTCTAGGATTTTGATGGATTCTTATCTCACATTTAGATCTTTCATCCATTTTGAGTTTATCTTTGTGTATGTGTAAGAGAATGGTCTAGTTTCATTCTTCTGCATGTGGCTGTCCCTAAATTATTTTTTAAAAGCAAAGAAATGATAAATACAAAATTTATTATTGTAATTACCTCTAGGTCAGGATGGTGAAGAAGGCTGCAAGATGGGGACGCCTAGGTGCCTCAGCAATTGAGCGTCTGTCTTTGGTTCAGGGTGTGATCCCAGAGTACCAGGATCTAGTCCCATATCCCCATACTGGCCTACTTGCATGGAACCTGCTTCTCCTGCTTCTCCTGTCTCCGCCTCTCTGCCTCTGTGTCTCTCATGAATAAGTAAATAAAAGTCTTAAAAAAAAAAAAAGATGAGTACAGATGTAGGTGCAAAAATATTTAGAATGTTCTAGTTCTTAATTGACGTTAACCTTATTAATGAGGATCATAATTTACATATGTATCACTTGCATGCTTTTGTATATAATATTTGCATATTGTCTTTTATGTAAATATGACATCATTTATTTTTAAAAATAACAGACACCCAGATCTCTTCCTCCCTTCCAAGTACATGGATGACTTGCCTCTTGCAAGCCCAGGAGAACCGGAGATTTAATCTCTGCAGAGAGTCTTTGGAATGGTAGATATCAACGAGAGTTGAAGACAGGGATCATACTCTAATGAACAAAATGAACATTTATGCTCAATACTTTGTGGCCTTTAGCCTTCTCCCTCCAGTTTTCCAGAATGCTTGTAGCTAGACCTGTAACATAGATATTTGAAAGACATTTCTTCCAGAAACATCTCTAAGATAGCCCTAAAGGAAAGAGTTAAAGACTTTCACAGTGGAGATTTCCCAACAAACGGCCTACACTGACCATCTTATAGCAAAGCTCAACAGTCAGCAAACCCTACGTATGTGCGCAGAGATTTCAGTTTGCTTTTTAGTGCTTGTTCATAAACACAAGCAAATGAGCAAGGATACCTGAACACCAGAGAGAATCCTCTCATGGGAAAGACAGACACAAAAATCAAAGGGGAAATAATAGGTTGTAGGAAACAGAGACAATCCAAGGAAAATAAAACATTTAAAGTTTTGTAAAAAAAAGGAAAAAAAAGTTTTGTATCATCTGTGTTCTCAGAAAGGTAACAGAAGAGGTATTGTAACTATGAAACAGAAACCACAGACTGTGGTAAAGGACAATTAAGAGAATAAGAAAAAGTGCCCCTGAAAATTAAATAGACAATTGCAACAATTAAGTATTCAGTAGAGTTCAAAAGTTAAATTAAGGACATTACCTAGGAAGTAAACCAAAAAGGAGAAAGAAACAAAAAGAGAGAACAGAAGGAAAGTGAGAAGAGAGAAAATATGAAAACTAGGAGACCAACCTAAGAATAAGAAAACTAGAAGGTCCAATATTCAAATAAAATGAGTTCTAGAAAGAGACCCTGGAGGATATGAAAACAAACATAAAACGCTTTTAAAAATTATTTATTTATTCATGAGAGACATAGAGAGAGGCAGAGACACAGGCAGAGGGAGAAACAGGCTCCCCATTGAGCATTGAGTCCTGATGCGGGACTCGATCCCAGGACTCTGGGATTATGACCTGAGCCGAAAGCAGATGTTCAACCACTGAGCCACCCAGGCGTCCCCAGACATGAAACACTTAAAGAGAATTTGCCAGAACCAAAAGAGGTGGGTTTTCAGATTGAAAGTCTCTACTGGGGATCCATCAGCATTGAAATGAATAAGAACAAATGGATACTATTAAATAAATATGATATTTTAGGGCACTCAAGAAAAAGAAGACATCATACAATCTCTTTTTTGATATGAAACTATCAATTAAGTAGGAGAGTATAACAATGTTAATTTAAGACAGGCAAGTTCTTAAGAAGTTTACTTCCTGTGCATGTATCTTTTCTCAGGAAGCTTTTAGAAAATATGAGACTGCCTGCCCTCCTCACAGCAATTTATGCAGAATTTTTGACTCTAAAGTTCTGGGGTCTCTGAGACATTAAACCTAAAGCTCTGAGGCAGTGGTTCTTAAAATGGTTTTGGGGGCACCCCATATACTCTTTAAAAAATCGGGGACCTGGGTGGCTCAGTGGGTTAAGCACCTGACTCTTGATTTAGGCTCAGAGTTTGAGATGGAGGCTCACACTCAGCATGGAGTCTGCTTGTCCCTCTCCCTCTGCTCCACCCCAGCTGGCTTTCTTTCTATCTCTCTTCCTATCTCAGATACATAAATAAATAAAATTAAAGAAAAAATCATTCAGGACTCCGAAGAGCTTTGGTTTACATGGACTATATATATTGATTTTTAGCATATTAAAAATTAAGAAATTTTTATATATTTATTTTAAAATAACAATAATAAACCTATGACATGTTAATAAAATAGTGTATTTGTGGGCAGCCCGGGTGGCTCAGCGGCTTAGTGCCGCCTTTGTCCCAGGGCCTGATCCTGGAGACCCGGGATCGAGTCCCATATCGGGCTCTCTGCATGGAGCCTGCCTCTCCCTCTGCCAATGTCTCTGCCTCTCTCTCTCTCTCTCTGTGTGTGTCTCTCATGAATAAATAAATAAAATCTTTTTTAAAAATAGTGTACTTGTATACAAAATTTTTAAAAATAATAAGAATAAGGAGTTTCATTTTTTGCAAATCTATTTTTCAACTTTTTTTTTTTTAGATTTTATTTATTTATTCATGAGAGACACAGAGAGAGAGGTAGAGAAATAAGCAGGCTCCCTGTCTGAAGCCCGATGTGGGACTTGATCCCAGGACCCCATGATCACACCCTGAGCCAAAGGCAGATGCTCAACCACTGAGCCACCCAGGTGCCCCTGCAAATCTTTTCAAATGTTTGACTTAGTAGAAAACATTTGGATTTGCATATCTGCTTGTCTATTTAATCTTTTGTGACAAATTCTTGTGGCAAAGTAAATAAAGAAAATCCAGCCACACAAAGAGAGGATAACTGTATGGCCCTCTCCAATAATTGGAGATCTTCTTTGGTTCTACGCCAAAATGCAACAAACGATAGTTCCTTAAAGGTTAGTTGTAACGTGAAATCTGAAATCATATCCGTGAACTTTACGCACCCTGTTACACTAAAATCTACTGGCCTATCTTACACTTTGAACGGTTCTGTTATCCATGCATGACTTTATAACACTATGCTTCGGTCATTTGGAAAACATTTATTTACTGACTTATGTGCATCTTCCAAATGTTGACATATTTCATTATATAATATAAAAAGATCCTACAATCATTAGTATCACCATCGATCTCATCAGAAAAATCTTTAACAACGGAGGAGCTGTGGTGCTCACAGTGATACATACAGATTTTCCAAAATTTAATTTTCATTTGAAAGCTCAATTTTATCTTGGGCAAGAATACCATCAATTGCTTTCCTTAAGATGACTGGCCTACGTTATGCATTTTTTTAGAAAATATCTATAAGTACCCGAATATGAGTAACAATAGTTTGTCTATCAGTATTGTTTCAAGTAAAAATGTTGTTCTTTGGAAAAAGCTGCTGGTTCACCCATAGCTCAAATAATCAATCACACAAGTGTTTTTCCTCAAGATTTTCATGGTACTTTGGTATGCAGCAGAAGTACCTTATAAATACTTCTTGCCTCCTCGCACAAAAACTTTTTTTTAAGGATCTAATGAAAGAATTCTGAGGAGAAACCTAATTTTTTTCTTCAGCAAACGTGTGGTGATGAAAAATACGATTCCTAGTGTAGTTTGGTGCCACGGCTTGATTCATGCTATGGTGCCAACAGTTTTACACACCACTACTTTTCCACAATCACTGCAAATGTCAACCCAGCGAAAAAGGAAAATAATGTCTTAGTATTAGTATGAAAAGTTATTTGACCTCATGCATCTCCAGAGACAGCCTTAGGGACAAGCAGGGAGTCCAGCGCCACAGTTTGAGAACCACTGCCCCCAGGCATCCATTGCACGTGACAAATTAATTTCTTTCCCATGCACCTAGGATGGTACCAGTTATATAGCATCCTTGGGAGGAATGGAGAAAATTGTCACTCACATCACAGTCTTGGTTTTGTAGTTCCAACGAGGAATCCCTTTTGAAAAAGACTGTGCACGTGTGTATCTCTGAGACAAACTCAAAATCAATTAAGGAGGTAAAGCAGATTCATCAGACTGCACGTGCGGGTTCCTGCACTCGGAGGCTCATCTCCACCTGCTGGTTTTCCAGGCCCTCCCCTCTACTTGCTCACCATGATCAGCACTGACACACGAGGCTACAAAGTTCAGGAGCAAGAACTGGAGATACAGGCTGGGTCATCATATAGCCTAGAAGCCTGGATTGCAAGTCCGGGGGGCTGGTGCTTACGCTGGTTGCTGTGATGTAGAAATTGCACAGGATTTGCCAAGCTGGGCTCAAATCCCCACTCTGCCACTTGCTTAGCTTTGGGCTCCCACCAATGCATTTCTTTTTTTTTTTTTTTTTAAGGTTTTATTTATTTATTCATGAGACACAGAGAGAGAGAGAGAGAAGCAGAGACCCAGGCAGAGGGAGAAGCAGGCTCCACGCAGGGAGCCCGACACGGGACTCGATCCCGGGTCTCCAGGATCACACCCTGGGCCAAAGGCAGGAGCTCAACCGCTGAGCCACCCGGGCTGCCCTGACCAATGCATTTCAACCTTTCCCCTTCCCCATTTGTAAAATTGAAGTCCTGATAGCTGTCGTCACAGAGTTTTGAAACTATTAAATGAAATAACTCTCCAAAAAACTATCTCTGACTTGCAACAGAGATGGCCTGTGAACACGATATGCAGAAAGCATATGTATGTGTCCCCGACCTCGCAGAAAGTTATGATTTATTTGGGGAGTCGCACCATTCACACAAAATAAGAGATGGTGACCCCAATAGCCAGGGACTAATTCCAAGGTCCTGCCTGAAGGAACCTTGGAAATGAGAAGCCACTCCTCTCCTCAGCCACACCACAACCACTTGAGATTCTTACCGTTTCCCCATGATCCCTGTGACGACTCTCCGCAGAGCCGGAGGGAAAGCTAACCTGACAGGAGCAGCAGGACCCAGGCAGCGGCCTACAGCGCAAATGCTGCTCTAGGGCCCCAGGGCCTGCTGCCCCAGGGCTCTCTCTGCCACCACCACACTACAGGTTGAGGTGTGGTATCCGGAAAGTTCTTGTTTAAAAGGGGGGAAAAATAAAATCTTAAAAAAAAAAAAAAAAAAAAGTGGGCAGCCCAGGTGGCTCCGTGGTTTAGCGTGGCCTTCAGGCCAGGGCGTGATCCTGGAGACCAGGGATCGAGTCCCTGCATGGAGCCTGCTTCTCCCTCTGCCTGTGTCTCTGCCTCTCTCTCTCTCTGTGTGTCTCTCCTGAATAAATAAATAAAATCTTTAAAAATAAATAAATAAATAAATAAATAAATAAATAAATAAATAAGGGAAAAATTAGCTTGAATGAGTGACCATTAACCAGAGTAAGTGGTTTTTACTGGTAGGATCATCCGAGAGGGCGGATTTCCAGTGTCTTCCGAGGACTGGTTGCTGACCTGAACCTGTTCGTGGCCGGGGGGTCAGGAAAGGCCATGATCTCACCGAGACCCTGCAGGGCTGTGAGGCCCTTAGGTCCCTGGAACACCCAAGGCTCTGGAAGCTCTAGGACAACAGACCAGAGAGCTGACACCAGGAGACTTCACCTCCTTTTTACCGTGTGTCAAGGTTGGTTCCTGGCCTTGACAAGGAGAGGCAAGGTAGGCCCTGGATTCCCTGCTCCACAACCCACAGCCTGCCCTGGGCGGGGAGAAGTGTGACTGTGACGGGCTTTCCCACACTCCCCGAAGCCGCAGGGCAGGGTAGCTTCGGGCCACAGGATGGCTGACAGGGAACTGGGTTAGCAGGGCCACCATGTAGACGATGTGACTGGCTCACAGAGGTCGCCAGGGGACAGCCACTCCTGAAAGGGAGAAGCTGCTGGGAAAGCAGCCGTGTTCCCCATCTGCCGCTGAGCAAGAGTCATTACAATGGAGGGGAAGCCTGTTGACAAGTTAGGAAGGGCCCTGAGGTCTCCAGGGGGCAAGTGGGGAACCAGCCCGTCGTTCACACGGAGCAGCAAGGCGGCCCTCGGCCCTCAGGAGGCCCAACGTCCAGCGGTGAAGGAGCAGCTGAGCAGAACAGCGGGAGCTGACGTTTCCCTCACGTCAGCCTGCAGGCCGGAGTCCGCTCCTGTCTGCCTTTCCCCCATCTTCCCACCGTGAGGAGACGGGCTCTGGGAGGGTCTGGAGGGTCACCCCTGGTCGCCAACCGCAGGGACCCTGCCCAGGCCTTGGTGTGTCTGCAACGTGGACGCTCTGGACGTGAGTTCTCTAAGCGCAGGTGGCATGGCCTGGCCCAGGATGTTTCCTCCTTCTGCCTTTGGAGGTGAATCCAGATGCTCAGGGGGTGCTCCAGGCCAGACAGGGCCATGCAGGGAGGCGTGGGGAGCAGAGACCAGCGCGGCTGGGCACCCCGAGGAGCAGGGCAGGAAAGCACGAGTGTCAGGGTTGTCACCTGGGAAGTTAGCTCCCTGAGCGAGGTGCCATGAAAGCAGCCGGGTCTCTGTGTCTCACCCCAAAACAGGCCCTTGTACTTCTGCAGTGGCTCCTCAGGGCCAATTTCTGCAAGACAAACTCCTTCATAACTTCTATGACCTTTGACCAAGTTGTCCCATTTTTCGGGCCTCACTTGGCTTCCCCTCACCCCCACCTGCCCCTTCCTCCAGCCACACAGAACTCGTCCTCCTCCCTGAACATTCCAGCCTTTGCAAATTCTATTCTCTCTGGCCCGGTGGATCTTTTACTTTCCTTCTGGAGCAGTGTCAAGAACCAACTCTAGGAACTCATCTCTTTATGGCCCCTCTCCTTTTGTTCCCTCTAGTATATTCACATTGCACTGAAAGTATCTGTTTAATAATAATCCCAATAATGACAATATAATGATGTAATGATGATATAATAATGACATTACAATATAACGAAAATATAATAATGATAGCAATAACGATAATATAATAATGATAGCATCATTAACTGAATGCTGTGTTCAAGGCACTGGACTGGACCTTTATATTTCTATAATGTTGACACCTCACAAAAGCCCGTACGCTTATGCCGCTAGCCAAGGAAGGATTCAAACCCAGGATAACCTGTGCCAAAAGACAGTCCTTGTCAAGAGCAGGGACTATGTTTTATTCACCCCTGAACCTCACAGTTTTATCAGGTCCTCAAACAACTATATGTAAAAGGAAGGAAACAAGGATGCATAGGGCAGCTTGACCTATGTAAATTGCTAACATTGGCTGAATTTTCTCATTGGCCAGCCATGATGCTCAGCACTTGACTTGTCTTCACTCCATTTCTGCCAAAACACTTGTGAGGTAGACGCTATTATTATCAGCATCTATAGCATAGTACCTGACATGTAATAGATGCTCGATTAATACGCTTAGAATGAATTCATCTCCGTGTAATAGATGTGGTCACTGAGGCTTAGAAAGAGTTAAGTATTTGGAAAACACAAGATAGAAAGTAGCACAGCCGAGACTGAAAAACAAGTGTAACCTCTCAAGCTCATGGTAGACACGCTGGCCAATGATGGTCCCTTTAACACTAGTGGGGATGAAGTGCAGCACCGGAGATTTTCAGGTGGAGTATAGGGGGGTTTCTGATGTGGGCTTTGGATTATGCTTCAAAACTGGCGTATGGTGGAAATCAGCCCTGGAATATTTAGGAAGCTTGAATTCTGGTCTTAGCCCTTTTGCTGGACAACAGAAGAGCCTCGTGAGCACCCCCTGCCCCCAACCCCACAACCTCTTTGAATCCAGCCCCTGCATCAGCAAAACAGGTTGGTTTATATGCTCAAATACCAATACAGTGTGGTATAAATAACATGTTAGGTCACCTGTGATTAGGGTAACTCCACTGGTGATTACAGTAACTAGCACAACCAAGGCCTGATAAGGGGCTCCTGTGTGCTTTCTGACTGTCGGGCAAGAGAGACAACGCAGGGAGTCAGCAGGTACCTCAAAACTCCCTCCAGCAGGCAGCGTCTTGAAAGTGCAATCAGCAGCCCTGCACCCTGCCTAATCCCAGGCAACTCTGGGTCCCTGGGGAAGCTGCCACCATCTCTATTCCTCTGATTTTATTAGGACCATAATTGTACATTTCTCCACTTACCTGCGGTAATGAAAGAGCATCATTGTTTCCATAATGCAAGACTCAGGGAGTGAGGCTGGGGCTGTGCGCACCACTTCTCTTTGCAATGATGCGGCACCAAAAAGCCATCCTTCATCATGTAAAAGGCACTCTCGGTACTGCAGTGTCTCTATTTGCAACAGCCTCTGAGATATTCATGTGATAGATCATATATTTGCCTGAATCAATATTTCCCTGACACTGGGAAGCCCGCCATCCATCCGTCCCATTTCATTTGATAAAGCCCTTCTGTGTCGCCTTTACTTAGGCTGACAAGATCGCAGGTCCTCCTCTCCCACCTGATGGATGATGGCCAGATGACTGATTGCTTCATAAATTACCATCTTTGGGAGCCCTAGAACTCAGGCAAGCCTGCCCAGCGGTTGAGGAGACAGCAAGGAGACGTGGTGTCTTCGATGGGCAAAGGCCCGTAGAACCCAAGCTGGGAAAGCTCTTAGTTCACCGTTCCACCTGAACAGATGAGAATTAGAGCAGTTAAGTAACTTGCCAAGTTCTCATGGTTAGTTGTACGTGGACGTTGGATTCCCACCACACCTGCTATCCCCAGAGACCTTGACCCTGTTGGATTTTTGTCCGAGAAAGATGGACAGCGGTGGTTCCACTTTGACTCCCAGAAATAATTCAGTTCAAATACTGCCTTCTTAGCACCTAGCAGAACCCCCACCCCCACACTCCCTGAAGTGAGCACTCAGGCACAGATAAAACAGTTTTTGCTCTGGAAAGTTCCACCCTTAGTCTTGTGGTGTGGGGAAATCAGGAGACCAACGAAGTACCCAAAGGCTAAAATGAGGCATCCCATGTGTACCTTCATTCCTATACCTACCTCTCCTTTTATCTCAAAGCCTGAACAAGACCTGCCTTGCTGAGGAAACATTCCTGGTCAGTCTGTCTTTCCCACTGCCCCATATCCCACGTTCCTCATGTGCATCGGGACAGCCAGCACGTCCAGGCATGTGTCCCGGACCAGAACCCTCACACATCTTGCACTGCCTCTATCTACAGACCTGCCCCATTCTACGTGCTTTGCCTTCCCAACATCTCTGCTCCCCAGCGGTGTGCTGCTGAAAGTTTGACAACCGGCAGCCCCCTGATATATTGATTTATCAACTTCAGTGCTATGGATACTCTATCGTGGCCAACATCAAGGTACCATCATGGTGTCACTAAAGTTGGGAAGAGATGTTCAGCAGCACCATTCACAGAGTATTTCCACCATACAGCGAAAATGGATGAAAATAGCCTCAAGAGCACAGATAACAGTAAAATGGAGTGAGATAATTAGGAAACCATGACTTTGGAGTGTATATTACCTCTGTTTTTAATGTAAAAGGTTAAATTGTATGTTGATGTAATTTAATTCGCAATAAAGGCGGCATTTAACAATTGGCTGAAAATTTAATAACTGGCTTCTAGGGAGCCAGTGTAAGTGGGCTCCAGCACACCACTGCATGCATGTCTGTCATCTTGCCTGGATTCCCTGTGACTCTTTGGTCCTTGTCCTCTATGCTTCAGCTGGGCTTATTTATTTATTTATTTATTTATTTATTTAGGTATATTTTTTTATTGTAGTTCAATTTGCCAACCTAACAGCATAACACCCAGTGCTCATCCTGTCAAGTGCTGCTGGGCTATTTTAAGAACTTCCTGGGATCCCTGGGTGGCGCAGCGGTTTAGCGCCTGCCTTTGGCCCAGGGCGCGATCCTGGAGACCCGGGATCGAATCCCACATCGGGCTCCCGGTGCATGGAGCCTGCTTCTCCCTCTGCCTGTGTCTCTGCCTGTCTCTCTTTCTCTCTCTCTCTCTCTCTCTCTCTCTGTGACTATCATAAATAAATAAATAAAATTAAAAAAAAAAAAAAAAAAAAGAACTTCCTAACCTGCCTCCCAGCTTCTGGCCTTCCCCATTCCCAACCTTGCTGTTCTAGGTTTTCAAAATGTAGTTCCTCATCACCCTAGCTAAGAAATGGCAGCTATCCAATGTCTGCAAATTAAGCATAAACTCTTTTTTAAAAAAAGTTTTATTTATTTATTCACGAGAGACACACACAGAGAGAGGCAGAGGCATAGGTAGAGGGAGAATCAAGCTCCTTAAGGGGAGCGTGAAACGGAACTCGATCCCAGGACTCTGGGATCACAACCTGCTCGAAGGCAGATGCTCAACCACTGAGCCATCCAGGCGTCCCAAGCAAAAACTCTTTTCCTGAATAGTCAAGGTACCACAAGATCCCAAGCCTTCCTTTCTAATTTTATCTCCCAAGTAGCACACTGCCACTCTCTTGTACTTCTGAGGCTGACAGACCTGGTTTTGAAGTTTACCTTTGACATTTATTAGTTAAATAATAATACCTGGGTCAATTTAACTTGACCTGGGACAAGTTAAAGTTTTCTGATCATTAGTTCCCTCATCTAAAAAATGGGATAAATCATGCAATGGAGGATTAAAGCAGATCACGCTTTGATAATGTTTCTAAATATAATATTTCTAAATCAGTGACCAGCCCATTTAAGATGATGGTATTACTTTCTATTTATGAGTTTATCCTGTGTATAAACACCGGTTCTTTGTCATATTTTGTCTCATTGTTGTCCCCACTTCATAATTAAATACAGATGTTTGACAGCCATTTCTGCTAAGTGCAGATTCACATTTCCTATGCCGTGCCAATCTGTTTTATTTGCTATTCTTTGCTGGCATTCACTCTTCTCCATATCTAAGCTTTTACTCCTGCCCTCTGCTTTTCTAAAACTCATCCATTCACTCAATAATAAAAAGACATAGAACCCAATTAAAAAGAGGGCAAAGGATTTGAATAGACATTTCTCAACTCCCCCCCTATACACACATACACACACACAAACACAAATGGTCAAAAACACATGAAGAGATGCTCAACATCATTAGTAATTAGAGAAATGCAAATCAAAACCAAATGAGATACCACTTCACACTCACCAGGATATCTATCATCAAAAAGATAGACAATAACAAGGTTATAGAGAAATTGGAGCCCTCATTCATTGCTGGTGGGAATGTAATAAGGTGCAGACACTTTGGGAAACTGGCAGTTTCTCAAAAAGTCAAACATAGAGATAAACATGACCAGTAATTCCAGTTCTAGGTATACACCCAAGAATGAAAGCATCTGTTCCCACAAAAACCTATACATGAGTACCCATTGCACCATTACTCATAGTAGCCAAAAGTGGAAGTGACCCAAATGTGCATGAACTAACTGATGAATGGATAAACAAAATGTGGTCTCTCTACACAATGGATTTATTCTGCTGTAAAAAGAAATGAAATATCGATACATGCTACAACACGGATGAACCTTGAAATCATGCTCAGTTAAAGAAGGCAGTCACAAAAGACTACATATTGTATGATTTCATTAATGCGAAATGTCTGGAGTAGAGAAATCTACAGACACAGAACATAGTTTAATGGTTGCCTGAGGCTGGAGAGTGGTGGGTGGGTGGGTGGGGCGGGTTAGGAGTGACTCCTCACTAGTGACAGATTTCTTTTTGGGGTGACAAAACTGTTCTAAACTTAGACTTAGTGATAGGATTTGGTGAGAGTTGCACACTTCTGTGAACATACTGAAAAATCATTGCATGATATGCTTTAAATGGGTGAATTTTATAGTATTTGAAGTATATCTCAGGAAAGATTTAAAAAATACCTTGAAGGAAACAATCTCATTTACAATTGCAGCAAAAAGAATAAAATGCCTCAGGATAAATTTAACCAAGGAGGGGGACAATCTACACACTGAGAAAGACAAGATATTGATGAAAGAAATTGAAAAAGACCCAAGTAGGGCAGCCCCAGTGGCGCAGCCGTTTAGCGCCGCCTGCAGCCCAGGGCGTGATCCTGGAGACCCTGGATTGAGTCCCACGTCGGGCTCCCTGCATGGAGCCTGCTTCTCCCTCTGCCTGTGTCTCTGCCTGTCTGTGTGCATGTGTGTCTCTATGAATAAATAAATAAAATCTTAAAAAAAAAAAAAAAGAAAAAGACCCAAGTAAATGGGGATACTCTGTACTCGTGGATTGGAAGAATTAACATTGTTACAGTGTCCATACTACCCAAAGCAATCTACAGATTCAGTGCAATCTCTATCAAAATGTTGCATTTCCTAGAAATAGAGCAATCCTAAAATTTCTATAGAATAACAAAAGATTCCAAATACGCAAAACAATCTTGAAGAAGAACAAAGCCAGAAGCATCACACTTCCTGATTTCAAACTATATCATAAAGATATAGTAACCAATACAGTATGGTGTTGGCATCAAAACAGCCTCACAGGGATCCCTGGGTGGCTCAGTGGTTTGGCGCCTGCCTTTGGCCCAGGGCGTGATCCTGGAGTCCTGGGTTCGAGTCCCGCGGCGGGCTCCAGGCATGGAGCCTGCTTCTCCCTCCACCTGTGTCTCTGCCTCTCTCTCGCTCTCTCTCTGTCTATCATTAATTAATTAATTAATTAATTAATTAATAATTTAAAAAATATCTTAAAAAAAAAAACACCTAGCGGATAAATGGAACAAAATAGAGGGCTTAGAAATAAGCCCATGGATATATGGTCAATTAATTTATGACAAAGGAGCCAAGCATATACAATGGGAGAAAGAACAGTCTCTTCAACAAATGGTAGTGGGAAAACTAGACTCTCTTACATCATCACACACAAAAATCAACACAAATAAAGACTTAACTGTAGGGTCTGAAACCATTAATGTCTAGAAGAAAACACAGGTGGTAATAAGCTCCTTGACTTCAGTGTTGGTAATGATTTTTTTTGGATTTGACACCAAAAGCAAAAATAAACAAGCAGAGCTACATTAAACCAAGGAGCTTCTGCACAGCAAAGGAAACAATTAAGAAAATGAAAAGGCAGCCTATGAAATGGGAGAAGGTATTTATAAGCCATAAATTCAATGAGGGGTTAATACCCAAACTATGTAAAGAACTTATATACCTCTATATCAAAGAGAAGAAGAAGAACGAGAAGAACAAGAACAAGAAGAAAGAAAGAAAGAAAGAAAGAAAGAAAGAAAGAAAGAAAGAAAGAAAGAAAGAAAGAAAGAAAGAAAAGAAAGAAAGAAAGAAGAAAGAAAGAAAGAAAGAAAGAAAGAAAGAAAGAAAGAAAGAAAGAAAGAAAGAGAAAAATGGGCAGAGGAACTGAATAGACATACAGATGACCGATTGGTACATGAAAACATGCTCAACATCACTCATCATCAGGGAAATGCAAATCAAAACTGCAATGAGATATCCCCTCACATCTGTTAGAACGCTATCATCAAAAACATAAGAGTTAAGTGTTGCGAGGATGTGGAGAAAAGAAAATAATTTTGCACTGTTGATGGGAATGTAAATTGGTGCAACTACTATAAAAACCATTATAGAGGTTCTTCCAAAAATTAAAAATAGAACTAGCATATGAACCAGCACTGGGTGTATAGCCAGAGGAAAGGAAATCACTACCTCGGTATCTACACCCCATTGCTCATTGCAGCCTCGTTTGCCATGGTCAAGACCCAGCAACAAGTCAAGTGTTTGGCAATGGATGGATGGATCGAGAAAATGTGATATATATATATAATGGAATATTATTTAGCCATAAAAAGAAGGAAATTCTGTCATTTGTGACAACATGGATGGATCTTGAGGGCATATGCTGAGGGAGATAAGCCAGACAGAGAGACAAACACTGCACGGTATCACTTGTGTACGGAATCTAAAAAATAAAAAATAGTAAGTCAAACTCACACTCATGGAAACAGAGAATAGAAAAGTGGTTGCAGGGAAAATAGGGAAAGGTTGGTAAAAGAATATAAATTTTCCCCCTAAGAAGAATCAGGTCTGAGGATCTAACATAAAACGGGGTGACTAGGGCGCCGGGGTGGCTCAGTGGGAGAAGCATTTGCCTTCCGCTCCGGAGCATGATCCCGGGGCTCCTGCTCAGCAGGGTGTCTGCTTCTCCCTCTCCCTCTAATCTCCCCTGCTCATGCTCTCTCTCTCACACTCTCCACCTCCCTCCCTCTTTCTTTAGTATAAATAAATAAAATCTGGGCAGCCCCAGTGGCGCAGTGGTTTAGTGCCGCCTGCAGCCGGGGTGTGATCCTGAAGACCCAGGTTTGAGTCCCACATCGGGCTTCCTGCAAGGAGCCTGCTTCTCCCTCTGCCTGTGTCTCTGCCTCTCTCTCTCTCTCTCTAGTATAAATAAATAAAATCTTTTTTTTTATTTATTTATGACAGTCACACACACACACACACACAGAGAGAGAGAGAGAGAGAGAGAGAGAGAGAGAGAGAGAGGCAGAGACATAGGCAGAGGGAGAAGCAGGCTCCATGCACCGGGAGCCCGACGTGGGATTCAATCCCGGGTCTCCAG
The DNA here is from genome assembly GCF_011100685.1 of Canis lupus familiaris. Classification (NCBI taxonomy): domain Eukaryota; kingdom Metazoa; phylum Chordata; class Mammalia; order Carnivora; family Canidae; genus Canis; species Canis lupus. Next base: position 7,957,880 of record NC_049228.1, read on the forward strand.
GATCGCGCCCTGGGCCAAAGGCAGGCGCTAAACCGCTGCGCCACCCAGGGATCCCTAAATAAATAAAATCTTAAAAACAAACAAACCATGGTGACTGTAGTTGACAGCCTGCATTATATAATTTCAGTTTGTTAACAGTAGAACTTAAATGTTCTCACCAAAATAAAAAAAAATATTAAAATTAAAATAATAACTAGGGGCGCCTGTGTGGCTCAGTCAGTTAAGGGGCTGCCCTCAGGTCATGATCCCAGTGTCCTGGGATGATCCGGCTTCCTTGCTCAGCGGGGTGTCCGCTTCTCCCTCTCCCTCTGGCCCTTCCCCCCCACCCTATCCCCACCCCACTCGTGCTCTCACTCTGTCTCTCTTCCTGTCCCTCAAATGAATAAATAAAAAAAAATCTTTTAGAAAATGATAAATATGTGAGGTGACGGAAATATTAATTAGCTGGATGGTGGGGATCTTTACACAATGCATGCCTATCTCAAATCACCACTTTAAATATCAATTGTGCAATTTTATTTGTACAATTTTATTTGTCAATTATACCTCAATAAAGCTGAAAAAGAAAATCTTAAAAAAGACTTTATCCATCCATCAAAAATAATAGTGCCTACCTAGGGCCTGCCTTCCTGTTCCCAGCTGGCTGCAATTTCTCCCCCTCCTAAGCCCAGAATTCACTAGATGTTGTTTCTTCCCTCACTTCCTATGCTAGTTATTTATGTACCATTTTCATCTATTACACTAAACAGCCTCAATTTTGTGAATGTGCAAATGGAGCAGATTCAGTAGTATTCCTGCAAGATCACTCACACTCCTATTACGTTTTCTCCACACAGGGAAGGAAAGATGCGTGTTTGAGCCCACACAGGAGGTAGCCGAGACTGACCTGCCCGTGGGAGCATGTTGGGCACATGCGCACCATCCAGCACAGCGTGCGTGTTTGTGGGATCGGGGTAGCTAGCAAATCTCTAACTGGGTAAAATCTACTGCAAAGCAATGACTGAGTTTTACCAACTGGGTCTCTCCTGCGGCCCCTTAGCCTAGTGTCTTGGGTAAGGTAGAAACTCAAGGCACACATGTGAAAATCTTCCTTGACACTCAGTTTGAGACTCTAACCAACAGAAGGAAGATTGAGCAAAATTGCCAACAGGATGACCACCAAGGCAACAAGGAATTTATTCTTCTGCAAATGTTAAGTGTTTCTTTCACCCTGTGGTGTCTTTCTTTGGAACAACTCATCATCTTTTTGATTCGACTTATTAACAAGAATGTGTACCCTCCTCGCCACCCCCAAGTGCACCCTGGATAAATGGAGAAAGGCTGGTTTTGTTCCCGTTGGGCACCTGGGTGCTCCACAGGGGGTAGGAAGCTGGTGTAAATCCTATCCTTAGGCATGAAACTGGTGAACCCAGTGGCCAACACCCCAAGAGAGCAGAGCAGGATGAGGAGAAGCCTTCACCAGCCACAGAACCGCAGTGCAGAGGCAAAGAAGTGGAGGTGGAAAGGAGTCCAGTCTGTCCAGGGCAAAGGAACCAGGTGGCCTTTTGCAAACTGGAAGAAAAAGCATCTCCTAGGGAAACCTGTTTGTTCTGAACAGGGCTGCCCAAAAGCACTCCCTGAAATTTAATTTAATTCTTCTCCCCAGAGAAGATCAAGCAGAGAAGACAGAGGCAATCCATTTTCACAGAGTGTGGTCCCATGTGGTCAGTGGCTGCCAGTGTCCCTGCTGCCTCATTTGCTGGTCACTGATATTGAAGTAAAAACACACATCGAAGGGCACATGTGCACATGAGTGCACGCGCCCCAAACACGCACAGGCATCCCTGCCCTCACGTGCAGCGGGCACTCGTGGGTGCTCCAGCTGCTCTGGAGATGCTCAGGGCAGGGATGGAGTTGGCTGCTTGTGTAAGACTGAGCTAGGAGACAAATCCATAGCGATTCTTCTACCACCAGGGGGGAAATAAAAAAAACATTCCTGCATCGCCACCTAATGGTACTTATACCTCATTACAGCCTTGGGTCCGAAGGGTAAGAGCCTGAAAGATGGAACCTTGGACCTCATCTTTTTCTTTTCTTTCTTTCTTTTTTTCTTTTCTTTTCTTTTCTTTTCTTTCCTTTTTTCATTTTAAGATTTTATTTATTTATTTATGAGAGACACAGAGAGAGAGGCAGAGACACAGGCAGAGGGAGAAGCAGGTTCCATGCAGGGAGCCCAATGGAGGACTCGATCCCAGGACTCCGGAATCATACCCTGAGCCAAAAGCAGATGCTTTGAGAACCCAGGGAGATTGGAAGGGAACCTTGGAACCAATAAGGAAGGGAGGGCTTTTGTGGGAGACTAGACCAGGCAGTGTTTGTGTCTGTGACACCAGGCTGGACTGGGCCTGCACCAGCCCTCTTCTCCCTGTGCTGAAGAGTTTCTTCCTTAGGTCCTTCCAGCAAAAAGAGAGTGGGTCATTGTACTGCCCTCAAAGCCTGAAAGAGCCAAATCCGTAGAAGTTAAGCCACTTGTCCGTGATATACCGTGCAGTCTAGAAAAGAAAAAGCTAGGACCTAGTCTCCCAACTTCTGGCCTCGACACCTCCTACTGCGGTCAGGCTAGCCTGGGCTTCAGACATTCCTGCTGAACTTCCCTCTCTGTGAAATGACATTGACATTGCAAAATGCACGTTGGTTGGTTGGAAGTCAAAGAGCTATCTGAAGTGACAGGTCCCTAAATCTCCTGTACCTTCCAGTAGAGTCCTATATGGGAAGCTGGAAGAGGAAATGTATGAGCTCCTCACATGCTTTTCCTTTAAGCTGCAATAGTGAACATACTAATTAATGCACTTGGTGGGGTCAGAAAGCCTGGTTGTAACAACCCATTCTCTCTCTTCCTCTCTCTCTTGTGCCTCTCTTGCCCCCCTTTCTTTCTCTGCTCAGCTTACTTCTTCTCTTCCTTCTCCATCCCTCTCCTAAAACCTTCCATCAACAATTCTCTGCAAAGTTTGATCAGGCTTCTTTTTTTTTTTTTTTTTCAGGCTTCTTTTGTTTTTTAAAGAATATCCAGAATTTTTTTTTTTAGCTCAAATGGAAATATTTCTCCCAATTTTGTAACTATGCCACCACCTAGACCTTTAAGGATCAGTTAAAGTCAGTCTGTCCAAAGTTGACCTCCTCATCTTTCCTCTATATTGGGACGGACTAGGGGAGGAATCCATAAAGCCTTAATTCCATCAAATGAATATGACGGTCACTATCTGATGAAAGTGGTCCCATCTATATTTTTCTGCTTGCACTCAGCATACTCCATTCAAAAGTGGAAACAAAATGTTACCCAGATGTAGCTGAATGGCCAGAGAATGTTAGATGAGCTGAAGATGCCCCTATATGTGCTAGGCACAGGACAGAGCAGCCACCTATTAAGGGACTAACTGGGACTCTTTCCAGAAGAATCTCAACAAAAATTGCTAGCAACAAATAAATTGTCTTTTGATGATGAATCCAGCTATCCACCTAGAGGGAGGAAACTAGTATCTTAATAGAATAACCAGGTCTTTTTGCCTTGGACTTGCCCAGTTTTGAACTGGAAGTCTTCTGTGGGCAGATCAAGATGGTCGGTCACTCTAGACCCAAAAACTATGTGTCTGCGAAGGTAATAACCTCATCTTCTTCACCTTTTCTTATGCGTTTGCAACAAACGTCTGTAGTTGTCAGTAATCTAGATGCATGTCTTCTATGAAATCCATGAAGCACCTGACCTGCAGGATGACACTCTCCTTCCCTCAACTCTGTTCCACCTCCCCAAACCTGGCTCAACTTCTCTTTTTCAATCAATACTCCCTTGGCATATTTTATCTGTATTCTGTATTGAGACATTTGTCATCTGTGCTTTGACGCTTTCCTTCATTACCTACGTGCAGTTAATCACCAAGTTCCATTGATTTATACTTTGAAATATCTGTGGAATACACCTCTTCCCATCTTTATTTCCATCATAATAACAATTATAATAAAACCAACCCCAACTCTCAGGACCATTTGAAGTTGATTCAAGAAAGAATGGAAGGAGAGGAATAGGAATCAACAGTCTATAGAATTCAGAATTTCCCCCAAATTATCTGATGATGAAACTCATTTTTTCACAGAGCAGCTAATGGAACCATTGTTCCATGAAGTACAATTCAGTAAAGCCTCATCTAGCCCACAGATTCACTGTTTTGCAGAATTAGAAAGAATGTTTAAGAACATCAGGTCAAACTATAAAATTTTATGTATGAAAACTCTGAGACCATAAGGGCTACAGAACCAAAGCCACACAGCTCACCTCCAGGAGACCCAGGCTTTGAATCAGATCTCCTGACTCAGTTCAGGGTTCTCCATACTGTACCATCCACTCCTTCCTACTGGAGGATCTGCGTTTTGCAACCTTTCACTGAAATGACTATTTCTCTCTCCCCAGCAAAATTCCACCCACAATTCAAGGTGAAGCTCAACTTTCAACGAACTCTTCTACCTCATTTGCTAACCACACAAGCCCACACAGGTGCCAACTTTTGCTAAGTTAGTAGAACAGTTATTTTTATCATCTGGTTTTCTACCTAATATCAAGCCTTATAAGCACCTAGTACATGCATCGCTTCTTGCCAAGCTTATGACCATGGCACTCATTTCTAATCTGCTACATCCTTTCAAATATTTCATTTATATATATTATTATTATTATATTTTTTTTTCTAGAGAGAGAAAAGAGCAATAGAGTGCATGAGTGAGAGGGGAGGAACAGAAGGAGAGGGAGAGAATCTCAAGGAGACTCCACACAGAGCGCAGAGCCCCTGGCAGGGCTCGAAGTCATGACCCTGAGATCATGGGTCTCATGATCATGATCATGCATCGTGATGCAACCTGAGCCAAAAGCAAGAGTTGGATGCTTAACCAACTGAGCCACCCAGGCGCCCTCTAATCTGCTAAATCCTTTTAAACTGAGCCTACAGGGAGCTTCAGAATCCATGATACTTTGAGCATGATACTCCAGGTGGCCATGGCCAACTGGCCACGGTCAGCAGGTGACATGAAACTTCTTTGAGGCCCTGATATTGTTAAACTGCTTCACACGTGCGGCTATCGGACTCTCCTGCACAGCAGAGCCAACACATCTTCAAATTCTTTCACATAACCATTCGCTCCAAGTATTGTCCTCTGCCCTAATAACTGTGCAATAATGGTTTGAATGTCTGAATATCAATGTGGAAGTGACAACAACATTTACATAATGCTTAGTTCCAAAGCGCTTTCGCACATGGTACCACAATTAATTAATTCTCACAAGCCTGGCAAGTAGGTGTGATTCAGCTGGCCATCTCCTACCGGACAGTGGGCTCCTGAGGGACGAGAAGCTCCTGTTTCTCACTGGCCTCTCTGGGGCTCAGGTCAGAGCACATGGTCGATTTTGTGGAGCTGACATGTGAATTCTGATGATGATACACAAGGGCTGAGAGAGTTAGTAACCTGCACCAGGTCACCCCCAGCCCTTGTCACGGTGCCACATAGCCCGGCTCAGTCTCAGAAGTGCCTTCGGACGCTTGAGCACTGAATCCTCGCATCTTGCATGTTTGGTTTCTACTGTCATGGGCTTTTCCTTCTTCCTGGTAATGAAGCAAAACCTGGTGGGTTAATTAATCCTTCTCGATGCTGGGCAGCTGTAATAGGATCGAGAAGAAAGCTTTTCTCCTCCTGTGCTCCCAAGGGTGCCTGGAGGGAGCCCGGGAGGAGATGGAACACAGTCTTCCGTCTGTTAATTGTTCAAGAGCAAATCATCTGTCAGAAGGAAACAGAAAAAAAGACACCGCTGAATTCACAGTAAGAACAATAAATAACATTCAGTGCTACACCCTTGAGGGAAATAAAGCTGCCGACGTTCTGCTTCTGAGGGAAACAGAAATGCTCGGTGTGTCTGCAGACCTGTGGAGTAACGTGGGCAACCCATCCAGACTGGCTGTCTCTACCCACGCGGGGCCCACCAGCCCCAACTCCACACTCAGCGCCCCTGTCCTGGGGAGACAGAGGATCAAACGAACAAGGAAGAAATGATCAAGCAAACAGGGGAAGTAATTTCCTAATGGGAAGTCCCTTTGGGGGAAGGGGACAGAGGAGCATATTGCAATTGCCTCCTACTAATCTCCCCACCTCCACCCTAGACTCCCAAATCCACCCCAGAGGCCTCAGAATAAAATGCAACCCCATGATCTGACCCCTCTCTGACTCTGCAGCCACACACCTCTGGTGTCAGCAGCACCATGATGCTCATGGTGCCACCTTGGAGATACGGCTCCATGCTGAGCCCCTGCCTCTTCTTTCCTCTCCGTCAGGAGTGCCTCATCCCCCAGCTGGCAGACTCTTTCTCAGTCTTCTCTTCTGTCACCACTTTTCCACCTCTACCACCAGAGCCTCTGTGACACTCATCTGTGAGAACCTGGGCTTGAGTCTAATCTCTGCTGCCTATTGCTTGTGTGAGCTTTAAAAAAAAAAAAAAAGAGGTTTTTTTTTTTTTTTTTTTTTTTTCCTTTTTAAGAATCTTTACATCCAATGTGGGGCTTGAACTCACAACCCCAAGATCAAGAGTCGCATGCTCCACAGACTGAGCCAGCCAGGTGCCCCTTGCTTACGTGATCTTGAGTTGAGTTCCTGATCGCTGGATGCCTCCATTGCTCACTTCAAAAGTGAGATGGGGATAATAACAGTTTCTACTTCACAGAGTTGTATGAGAATTCAATTGTTTAATACATGTAAATTACTTAGGTCAGGGCTCGTTGTGAGATATTATAGCCATCAATCATATTTTTACTATAATGATTGTCAGGTCCACCTTCCTCTCTAAGCTGTGAGTTCTTTGAGAACACAGTCCCTATCTCATGCACGTCTTTATGCACAGCACTTAGAGTACAGTTTCCCGGTACCCACTTCCCTCTTCTTTAAAAGAGAACTAACAACCCCTCTCTACCGCTCATGGCCTGCAGAGCTTTCCTAAGGGAAAGAGCAGTTTCCTGGCCCATTGACATCATGCACGATCGTGACTCATTTACCAATAAGAAGTGAGTGGAAGTGACAGCCACTTCCAAAAAGAAGCTTCAAGAGGCATTACATGATTTCACCTGCTCCCTTTCCTTCTCTGCCGTGAGAACAGCACATCCCAGACAGAGGTCACTCCTTCATCCTGGATCCCAAGAGCCAGAGCATGTCTTAGAACAGGACCCCAGGCACAGCTGGCCTTCAATCAGCATATAATACGGAGAAGAAATAAGCGTTTGGTTTTAGGTCACTGAAGTTTGGGTTTGTTTCTGGCCACATCATAACCTGTAAAAGCTAATTAATATAACAGTTTATTGAATAAATAGATACAGTGATAAAAGAATGAATAAGTGAGGCCCCTGGGTGGCTCAGTTGGTTAAGTGTCTGCCTTCAGCTCAGGTCAGCCAGGGTCCCAGGATTGAGTCCCACATCGGGCTCTCTGCTTCTCCCTCTCCCTCTGCCTGCCACTCCCCCTGCTTGTGCTCTCTTTCTCTCTCTCTCAAATAAATAAAATCTTAAAAAAAAAAAAAAAGAATGAATAAATGAGTGAATTATGCTGCATGCAGTTTCTAGCTCGGTCGATGGGTGCACACGTACATCATCAAGTCAATTAATTTAAGTACATGCTTTTCTAATGACGAATGTGTTTTCTGATATTTATTTTAAATATAATACTTTGTAAATAAAAAAATCAGACAGGGGAGCCTGGGTGGCTCAGTCGGTTAAGCATCTGACTCTTGATTTCAGCTTGGGTCATGATGTCAGAGTCATGAGATGTGCCCCACGTCAGGCTCCACGCTCAGCGGAGAGTCTGCTTGAGGCTTCTCTCTCTTTCCCTGTCCCTCTGCCCCTTCCCCCAGCCCCTCATGTTCTCTCTTTCTCTCTCTAAAAAAAAAAAAAATTGCATCCAGATGCATTCAGTATATCTATCCCCAGGCCCAAATGAAAGGAAAGGCAGCAGTGGAAAAAAAAAAAAATTCTTGGGAAGCTACCATGTTTCAGACATTTTACACCTGCTAACTCAACAGGACCTTCCAACATTTCCAAGAACAAACTCTATTTCCATATGTGGAAACTGAGGCTCAGGACCCAGGAGGTCGCCAGAGGTAAATGATGATCCAGATGTGAACCCAGGTCTGTTTGATGACAAAGCCTCTGTCCGTTAAAGGATACCGTAACCGTGGAAGTTTCTGAAGACAAGCCCGGAAAACCTGGCTTGCTGCAATACTCCTCCAACACTATACATATGCCGTTCTTCATTTTCCTTTGGCACGTGGCCCCAAATCTTGACAGTTAGAGATCCAAGTGAAACTATCTGTAAATGAAATATCCCCGGTGGGAGTAAGCCAACAATCAGTCATTTTGTGTCAATAAATGGATTTGTTTAATCAAATTGTTATCCTATCACAAAATTAAAATCTGTCTGAGAAAAGAGAAAAGGCTCGGGTGGGTGCCACGGGGAAGGGAGAAAGAGAGAAGACTGGTTTCCATCGGGAACTTCAAACCTGTTTGAAGGTCCACAGCACCAAGCAGGTGGGGCGATACATGAAGACAATAAGTGGGTGGGTGTTGGCAGGTCGGGGCCTACTTGCCTGGTCTAAAGGGGACAGCGGCTGTCCTGTTCCAGTCAACGACTGTGCAGGAATGCCAGGCTTCTGGAAGCTGGATCTACGTGAGGTCTCCAAATGTTCCAATGTTGGCAACAGCATTCAGGTTGTTTTTCCAATGCTGTATATGCCAACGCTCCTGTGAAAGCTGTCACAGGGGTTCTGACCTATGTGTCCCATATTCCTGATGCATCAGACACTTGAGGCAATTGCAAGCTTCGCAGGGAAGGAGAAAGAGGAGAAAGCCAGAGGCTAAGACCATCCGCTTAGGAGGGTGAGGCGGGAAAGGGCAGAGGATGGTGCGCAGGACAAACCCAGAAGGTGAGCGCTGGAAAACAAGCTTCTTCTCACACCATTGCCTTCGGCTGATTGGTTCTTCCCTGGTTCCATGGTGCCGCAAGTAAAAGCAAACTCCAAAAAGGAAAAGCCATTTGTTCCCGAATAAACTTCATTACTCTGCTAAATACCTTTACTGGATTTCATTTGATCCCAGTCATTCTCAATTCAATATTGTGTTTGGCCAACTTAACCTTTTAAAAGGAGTTTTGGAGTTTTATTGATGGTGTGCTATGTAGGCATTCACATTTCTCAAAAAAAAAAAGAGAGAGAGAGAGAGAGAGAGCGAAAGAAAGAAATAGAAAGAATTAAATTGCTTTGCTTAGCGATCTTAATTATCTGGAATAATTAGCTTTACTCAATTCTCCAACAAGAGCTCTCCAGAGAAATCAGTGTTTGGGGAAAGGGAGAGAAAGGGGGAGCCAAGCTTGGGACAAAAGCAAGCATTTGGCAAGTTATTTAGAAATATCTAATTAACCCCAAGAGTGAGACCGACAATCAAAGCCACTTCTTTAGTGCTTAATTATTAAAAGCAAATAAAGAAAGTAAATATTCAGGGAGCTAGACTGTTGGGCACTGCAAAATAGAAGCCAATCTGAGCCAGAGCACTCTATAATCCCCAAACATGCCGGCCTTGTGTGTGCTCTTGGGCCTTTGTGGCTGCAGATCTCAGCTCAGGATATTCTTCTGTCCCCTCTCAGCTCAGGAGTGCCTCTCAGTCCTTTGTGTGATCTCCCCCGACCCACCTTTCTCCCCAGTCAGAGAAAATTGTTCTCTCCTCGGTGCCTTCACAGTCTTGCGCATCGTAATCACTTCGTTGTGCATGCCTTAGGTGCTTGTCAGCCCCCCATCCCCACCCCCTTGACTGCAAGCTTTTCAAAGCTCTGGTGAGTGCTTATTCACCTCTATATCCACAGTGGCTGGGATATTTGGAACAGAGTAGATACTTGATTAAGTGGAAGTTGAATGAACCTATGGATCAATAGCTTTTTGGCAAATTCTAGCACATAATAGCAACTCAAAAATCCTTCCTTATCTCCTTCTTTCCTCCCTTCTCCCCTTCCTTCCTTCCTATTTTTATTTCACTTTAAGTTCAACAGCTAAAGGTATTGATTCCAGGCTGCTGGACCCAAACAACCGTGCTCTCCCATGTGAGTTTGTCATTTTGATTTGTGATTGACTTTCAGTAAGCCAATGCAGATCACAGGGGAGTGGCTGAGAAATCCCAGGGCGAGGGTGGCATAGGGGCACCTCGACATAGAATTAGTGACTTGATTTGCAGTCACTACTCAGCCCTGCAGTAGGTGAAACTGCAGGCACAAAAGAAAAAGAAGCCTGGAAGAGAAGGAAAGGGGGTAGGAGAGAGGAAAACCCAAGGACACAGAGGTGTCTGCTGATGTGACTGAAGGTGAGTTGTCAAAACCAGTTCATATATCTGTCTCGAGGACTATGGGAATCCTGAGGGATATTTGTAGAGTTTTATTTAAATATTTATCCCTAAAATGAACAAGGGGTAGTGGAAGGGGAGGTAGGTGAGGGGATGGGGTGACTGGGTGATGGACACTGAGGGGGGCACTTGACAGGTTGAGCACTGGGTGTTATACTATATGTTGGCAAATCCAACTCCAATAAAAAAATATATAAAAAAAATGTTTATCCTTAAACCTGGAACTGAGTCTTGAAGGCTGAGTGAGAACTAACTGGGTGGGAAGGAGAAGCATAAAGGGGGAAACGTCATGGTGGGAGCAAGAATCCAGGCCATGCAATTTGGTTTTCTACAAACTAAATTGTGCAATTCTGGTAAGCACGCAAATAAAGAGTAAGGAAGATTCAAGACTAGGGAGGTCAGGAAGAGACATTTACAGTCATCACTCATTTCTGGGCTTGGGTGTGGCCAAGAAGTGATGCTCCCAATCTCACCTCCTCCTTAGTTTCTGTCTCGGGGTGCAGTGCCTGCTGGATGTCCATCCTCACCGGGGTGTCCTCCAAGTACTCAGACTCAACATGTACAACCCTCAACACTTTATATTCTCCCATAAGCCTCCTTCACCCCTTAACATTCTCTCTGTAACTGCACCATCATTTTCTCAGCTGGTTAAGGCAAAATCTTGGATATCATCCTTGGTTCCCTCTTTTCCTCCCTCCAACACCCAATCAACGGGCAAGTCCTGAAGACTTGGCCTCCTTACATTTCTTGAATCTCTGCCTTCCTCCCCATTCCAATCATCATTGCCCTCATCTTTTCTCCTGGACAGTAGCCACCCAACGGGGCCCCTTACCTCCAACTCCTACTCTCCTACCTAAGAATTTCTCATTTCTCATTTCTAGCTGTAATTACTAACACCAGTTGGCTTTCATTTATTAAATGCCTATCGTATGCCAAGCACTATGCAAGATCCTCTAAGTTCAGTTCCTCACTTTGTCCTTACAGTGTGTGGTGATGATGGGTGGCCCTGAGCAAATAGTGACTCTTGAAAAGTTCATAATTTACAAACAAACTACAGTTGATAAAATATGAGGTGTATAAAAATATCAGACAGCTATGCTATACACCTGAAACTAATAGGATATTGCATGTCATTTGTACTTAAAAAAAATAAATAATAAGAATAAATAAATTGCGACCTGTGCTACTGGGCCATAGCCATGATATGCATGCAACTTGCCTTCACCAGTGGGGAATAAAGCAGCGCAGAGAGGTGGGCAAGACTCCTATTCCTTCCCATTGTAACAATGTGGGTTTGTGGGGAGTGTGGGAATTCGGTTAAAGCACAGATATATCCTACATAAACATAAGTCCAGTGGATACGTAAGCAGCACCCTCTCGCTCATGCCAGTCAGTAGGGTCCACTCTCCATGCCAGGAAGAATATCCAGGATTTTTTTTTCAACTATACATGCCTGCTATTCCATCCCACCAGCCTTTGAAATGACTTCTTCATTAAGACACATGGACCCTCTCTGGTGAGGCAGTCATTGCTATGAGATCCTCGGTGAAGAGAAGGAAACAAAGATCACTTTCTTAAGCTATTGGGGGAAAACATGGAGCTCAGGGGGCATAAAGAGAAGCAAGGATAGAGTGGACAACCACAACGTGTGAACAGTAGAGCATCCCAAGCATTCAGGAGCTGGGAAAAGGAGCGCACAGAAGTGGACGGAGCCAGTTCATTTGCCTGGAAGACAGGAGAGAGGGGGAGATGGCTATGATCAGCTTAGGGATTATCATAAGGAGCAAGTAGAGAAGGTTCAAGAAGATGAAAAGAGCTTCTGCTGTGGGAAAGAAATTAGTGAGTTTGGGCATGAAGAAATTGGTCGTGTTGCAGAACAGGTGTCCTTCCTCTGCTCTACCCCCTGTCTGGGCTGGCACATATACAACATGGGTTAACAAAAGACAGCATTTAGTCTTTAAGTAATTTCTGAGGTGGAGGACAAGGGACTCATCTCACGCAACGGCATGTAAATGCTATGTCAAGAAGAAGCTCATTTGGAGTGAGAAGTTTCAGATTGTGATCTCACCACTGCCCAAAGCACAATCACACTCCTACCTGCCCACATGTATATACTCACACACATGCTCACACCGGCTCATACATGCACGGACACTCTTGCAAAATCACAGTCATGCACGCTTATGCTTGTGCTCACACGCAGGTTCACAGGAACATACACTTATATAAAAGTCCACCTGGAAGGGAAGCATTGGGAATTAATGAGCACAGCTAGGCCCAGAAGGACAGATGGAAACCAAAGCCTTCCCTGGTGGGAAGGCTTTTAGTAACGTGCATCCCCACACCGGAGATGTCTCTCATCATGTCCATGTCCATATACTTCCAAGTCTTAACCCGTCTATAGGGACCCCTGCCAGAGGGGCTGTCTGGCTTTTATTCTCTAGAAACTGTTTCCACTGCCCCAAGCAGGTCTTGGCAGCCACGTTTCTAGGGATAGTTCCTCTGACCATAGCTAATTGGTTCAGGGGCTGAACTCCTGACACACAGGTTGGTTAATCATATTATATGTCCCAAAAGTTGCAGGTTGGACCAGAAAGACAGAATCTTTGGCACTGAATCACATTGACAGTGGAACTCTCAAGAAGAAGGTCATACTTTCCACGATTGAGGCCCCTGGGGAATCTCTGCTTCCCACCCTGCCTGAGACTTATTTGTTGAGTACTTCCTTAGATTCCCTAAAGTATCACAACCTACTCCCTATGAACATCTAAAACTAGATTAATTTTGATTTATTTTACTTGCAAACAAAAACCAAAAACATCATTCATTCTAATCTTACTCAAACACTTACTCCTGCCTATGCCTCCGGCTAGAAGTGATCTCATCTTCAGAACACCCATAGCATTTTACTGGCTTTATTGCCTTCTCTGTACCATTTATTTCTCTCTTACCTTCAGTGCTAGACCATAAGCTACTTGAAAGTAGAAGCCGTGTCTTATGCATCACTTTAGCCCACACAGCACCTAGTACGGAGCCATACACACGGTAGTTCTTGGCGAGCGTTTGTTGAATGAATGAGCAAATGCAAAATTGAATAAATGAATGGAAAAAAATGATCTCAAGTGATGTAAGGTATTTATTCTATTTTTCCCCAGGAATTCATGAGGTTGTGAACCGAGAATCTAAACATCCTTACATGTGAATCAGTTCATTTTATTCCGCTTTACTGATTTGTTTACAATCAACCACGGGCCTGACACAGATGAGTAAGATATGGACTCTGTTTTTAAGAACCTGTGATCTCACTGGATGGACGAGGGGATGGCGGTGTAAATGAGGCACACAAACACGGCTCCCCACCCTGAGACCCAGCCCTGCACACCCCATTCCCGGCAGGAGAAGTGGAAAAGTCACACATGGCACATCCATCCCAATCCTGCAACAAGACCGTATTAAAAGCCATTTTTCAAGCTTGAGTAAGATGTTTATGACCTGATAGACGATGGCTGGCAAACTCATTTCATCATAAATATCACAGCAGATAATATACTTCAGTATAAATGATGCATCTGCCTATGCCGGGATCCTCAGAGTGAGTAATGCTCCTCCAATATGAGCTTCTTAAAGATAAACAAATTATGGGCTGTAATTACCCAACGTTTGATTTTCTTTTTTACGAGCTTTTCTTCACCCTAATCACACTCGGGGTGGGAAGATGAAAGCTACAATTGGGACTTAGAGAAGGGAAGAAAAGGGGTCTGCTCCCTCCGCAGTGAGGCAGGTGCCAGATAAATGCCCAAAGAAGGAGCTGGTGTTCCTGTTGCTCTGCAGGGAAAGGAGAGACTCAGCAAGTGGGAAGATGTATAGGAAGTCGGGAAAATCAGTAGGGGAGAAAGTGGCCATTTCTGAGGCATGTACATTTTTAGAAGATGCCTAAAACAACTTAGAGGAATTCTCTTTCTCTCTGACGCATACACATACAAGCTACTATGCAGATAAAATTCTATATCTCCAAACTGTCCCCCTTCCTTCCCACTCCCTGCAAAGCATGAGCCCAGATTTGCACATTCTCTAGCCCATTGTGACTTCCGAATCCTACCTTCTGGATAGTCTTTCCTACGTCCCCTCCAAAGGTTTGCGTAAAATTCAATGTTACAAACACCCAAACCCTTTACCTCCTATTAGACCCCCATCTGTTCTCATCAATTACTCTAGCCAAATATCTCCTCTATGGTTTCTGAGCAGGTTGTTAAAATTCATACCTGTAAAAATTTCATCCTACAGAAGAGACCAGACTCTATTAGGTTAGTAACTTCTCCTGAGATGACAAGGTAGGAAGTACGTTGTTTAAAAAAATCAATCAATCAACCCATGAGAAGGTCACAGTGTAATGTAGTAGGATAACTACTTGATTGGACATCAGGAAATCTGAGTTTAATTAGGAACTTTATCATTTCTTATGCAAGTGACATTTCTTCACTTCTGTCCAAGTCTGTTTTTCTCCTCACTTAAAAAATGAGGGTCACCCATCTGGTACGTTGCTTTGAGGATTCGATGTAATAATATTCCAAAAAGGCCCCTATCATTTTCTGGATGTTCAATAAATAGTTGGCTTGATTTCAGCATCCTAAGCCTGGATAGTAGAAGGGCTATAAAATCGCACTGTGTGCTCTGTACCGTCGAAGGTTCTTTCACATTATCAACATTCTCTGGAGGCAGGCAAGACAGAAGTGGTTTCCTTATTTTATTGGTGAAGACGTTGGAGCACAGAGAGGTTAAGAGACTTGCCCAAGGCCACATGGAGATTTAAAACCCAGATTCTTGAGTCTTTCTGTGATTCTTGAAGAAGGCATACTCACTTGGGAGAATCAGGTCAAAAGGAGGATCCCTTCATAAAATATTTACTAACCCTGACACTTCTGAGCAAGGAAGCAGCCCACACAGTTGTTGAGCTGTGAGTCCAGCAGACGTGAGCTTTGCCCTCAAAGAGAAAGAACCAGCTGATATCTGATGCCAGGAATGCGATGGATGAGGTTAATGGTTTGTATCTGAAAAAACGAGCTGTGGCTAGGGAAGAGAAATATGCAGAAACCTAGTGATAAATGTATTCGTTTCCTGGGGCTGATGTAACAAATTATCACAAACTGGATGGCTTAAAACAACATATTCTCCCACAGTCCTGGAGGCTAGAAATCTGAAATTAAGATGTCAGCAGGGCCATGTTCTCTTTGAAGGCTCTAGGAAAAAGTTCTTTCTTGCCTCCTCCTGGCTTCTGGTTAGTGCCAGCAGTCCTTGGCGTTCCTTGGCTTGGGCTGCATCGCTGGTGTCTCCACCTTCGTCATCACATGGGTGCCCCCCGGATGAGTCTGTTTTCTGAATCTCTTCTCTCCTTATCAGGACACCATTGTATGGCATTTAGGGCCTACCCTTCTCCCATGTGGTCTCATTTTAACTGAACTCATTCCATCTCTAACAACCCTTTTTCCAAATAAGCTCACAATCTAAGGTTCCAGGTAGGACATGAATTTGGTGGTGGGGAAAGGGGTAGTAGCTATTCGACTCAGTACAACAAGGACATGAGACCCAGGTAGAGGAGGAAGACCGAGAAAGCTAAGCAGAGAAAACAAAAGAGAGAGAGAGGAGATAAATGCAGAGAATGAGACAGAGGCAGGAGGACACGGAACTAGAGAGACAAAGAGACACAGAGATGAAACAGAAAAGAGAAAGAAAGAGAAATAGAAAGCTGCTAGTGAGGGGCACCTGGCTGGCTCAGCTGGTGGAGCATGTGACTCTTGATCTCAAGATTGGGAGTCCGAGTCCCATGTTAGGTGTAGAGATTACTTAAAAATAAAAGCCTTAAGGAAAACAAAAGAAAGGTGCTAGTGAGGGAAACAAACATACACATGCACATCCCTGCACACCGAGTGTGAGAGGCAGAGAGAATCATTTCTGGTGTTTAAAGAATTGCCCCCAAATATGCATCTTCTCTCTGCTAGATGCCCAGGGGGCAGCCCTAAAACTGTTAATGGGGACTTAATGGGGTTTCCAGTTTTAAAGTTGAGAACCTGGATATTGGTCAAAAAAAGATTTTTTCCAAAGGCCAATTTCGGGGCATCAGAGCAATCTCCTATCCATTCACCTTCTATCGAGAGGAAACTGGACCACCCAGGAGATGTGATATTCTCCCCCCAACCCCCGGAAGGAGCATATGTTCCTGATCTCTGGCAAGCTACTAGGTGTCCCTCTGTACTCATTATTCATCCAACCAGATGTTAATTCCATATCCTGATCTTTTCCAGCTTCCTGGAGTTTTCCAAAGATCTCCAAAGAGAGACTAGTCACTTTAGCATCAGCAAATACAGGCACCAGTTCAGAGGAATCATAAATTAACAGCAGGAAGGAGGTGTCAGGGCTAGCAGGAGAACACCAGGGTGTGTCTGTGTGTGTGAGTGTGTATGTGTGTGTGCATGGAGAAGTAGGTGGAGACAGAGGAAGCCCATCAACAGAGACCCAGCCATTTCCAAGCTACAGAGCTTTAGAACCTGTTTGTCATTCGAACAGTCTCTCATAATGGAAGGTCATATACAACAGACAGACTTCGTGAACTAAGGTCTCCCTTTGCTCTTATGTTCTTTTAGCAAGGTAAAAATTGAGTTTGGCTTTTGGGGGTAACAGTCCCTATTCGCTATCCCTGTCATAGAGGCCCCTCACTTAAAAAGAGAAAGCCATAAGCTTGCAGGTCTCCCCAGGGAAGTTTTCTACACCAGCCTGACTTGAAGAGTAGTGTGACTGGGGAGATGTCGGTCAAGGGCAGAAAAGCAGGCACAAGCCAACACTGTCATTCTTGGCCACTGAGCCATCTTTTTGGAGTAGCAAAGAGAAAAAGCCATTTCCTTGTATTTCTGCATATTTGAAACTTCTGGGCTTCTGGATTCCCCATCAACTTCCTTCTCATAGCAGCAAAGATAGTGAGGTACACATGCCCATCTACAGGAAAAAATATCGAAAAGGCAATCAGTTCCTAGACATTTATCTCATATGGCCACACAATGGCTTATAGGCTTCGTTGTCATAATGGCTGCTCTTCATTCATTCATTCTCTTATTTACTCATTCAATATTTTTCTTCACCTCCTTTATATCAATCTATGTTAAGCACTGGAGGTACCAACATGAACAAACCCAGTCCCTAATTTTAATTCAGGGTTAGACCACACCAAGAAAAAGGAACTCTAGAAGCTGAGATCCCAGGGTCATGAACTACAGTGATGAATTCTTCTACCTGAGGGTAGGCCCTTCTCATCTCCTCTGTGGGACAGGGGAAGCTCTGAGTGAACTCACAAAGAAGTGTTTGGGACCTTTTCCAACACTGGGTCCCTTTTCTGCCAAATGTCTAGCACCCCCCTGGTGTCACTTAATTCATTCTTACGAGCTATGTCACTCCAACTAGTTGATGAGACGAAAACCTCATGGTCAAGCAGCTAAGAGAAGTCTAGAAAAGACTGGTTACCTGAAAATTTGGAAAGTAGTTGGTTATTCCTGGTACGCTGTCACAAAATATAATAACTGCCCCAGGGCTCCAGGCTGAAAGAGAAAGACCCAATAGCCCAAGAAGAGGAGACAATGAAATAAGCAGACATGGCTGCTAGCATCTCTAAGTAGTTTGTACAGACTCTATGTACCTATAGTTTGTCTGCTAAAATAACACTCGGCCTAAGAAATACCTCTGTAGATTTTGACTTCCAGTGTATTTTTGTGTATTTTTGTGTTTCATGTGCACAGGTTCTCTTCAGTATCTCATCAGCAATGTTCTCATATGAAAACAATAGAGACAAACTCTGTGGGCTGGTCATTTGTATGTTGCCTCTCATATACATTTCCTGCCTTTTTCTTGCTCTGTTCTGTTTTGCAGGGAATGACAAGGGTCCCTTGCAGCTGGCCTCTGGGTAATTTCTGTCAATGGGACACTGGTGGCAGCCTGGCAGTAGGGAAGAGGGGAGAAGCAGTATTTTTCCTTTCTTGCTTTGCCTAAGGCGCCGAACAGGCCATGCATGATTCAAGCTCACTCAGGTTAGCCTCAGCCTGTGGGATCTGAAAACTAACTTCCTCCCACTTTGACTCCAGTTCTACGGGTAGCTGCGATGTCCTGCCATGGCTAGTCTTTGAGTTGCCTCACCATTCCTTGTTTGGCTTTGCAGCTTTTCCATCACATTGTATGAAATTCCTGATATTAAATTCCCCCAATTGAGGGACGCCTGGGTGGCTCAGGGGTTAAGCACCTGCCTTCAGCTCTGGGCATGGTCCTGGGGTCCCGGGATGGAGTCCCATATTGGGCTCCCTGAATGGAGCCTGCTTCTCCCTCTGCCTGTGTCTCGACCTCTCTCTCTCTCCCTCTCTTTCTCTCTCTCGGATAAATAAATAAAATCTTTAAAAATAAATAAATAAATATATCCCCCAATTGAAAGGCCCAAGGTGGTTTCTTTTCTCCTATTTGAAATGTGATACATTCTGATTGGTCTAAGGAGAAAAGTAATTTATCGGCAGTATGTTGGGTCATTTGCAGAGCTGCCAGCAATGAGACAGGCTAAGCAACAAGATCCACAGCCAAAGACACTCCACAGAAACCACTGTGAAGAGTCCTCAACAGCCACTGGTGAACACCAGAACTAAGGGCCACTCTCCCAGCACCACTCGCGCAGGCCACTGGGCCCTAACTCCTGCTGCCCATGGAAGCTAGCTCCCAAATAAAGTCTAGGTGGTTTTATCTGACTGAATGAGCCCTTGTCATTTATCTCACTCTAGCCACAGAAGATTGGAAATTAAGTAACTGACCTTTGTAGCAGAGACAAGATCTGCTTTTCGGTAAAACTTGTAGGGTCAAAAAGTCTTCCAAATAAGAAAGAGGATTCCATGTGGAACAGCCAAAAAAATAATAATAAATATTTATCATTGGCAAAAGATCAGGATTTGGGGGTTGAGTTGTCATCCTAAGTTCAGCATGGGAAAAAAGAGAGTCTCTCGAGGGTGGTTGGGTTGATGGTGGTAGGAAGACTGGAACCCGTGTGGGTGGCTTTGGACTATGGACATAATCATGGAACCTTCCTAGTAGCCTTCAAGTTAATATTGGGCAATCAGGATTTATGTCACATGAAACAGCACAGCTTCCTACCCAGGAATGAGTGTGTATTCAGCTGGAAGCACTCTTCAGACTTGGGTCCTAATCAGAGACTAATCCCTAATTTTGAAACTAATCTTTACCCTGATTCTCAAGCCTGCATCTTTTTCTTATTCCTGAAAACTAAGTGCCCACTCTGTATCTCTGTCCCAGCCCCTGGGCTCTGGTACTAGTCCTTCCTCCTGGTCCCATGCTGGACAGAGGCATTAACTAGCCCCTTCACCCAGTCCCCGCGAGGTTGACATCTTGCCTTGACCCCTCAGTTTTTGTGAAGGGGTCTTCTCTGTCTTCTGCCACACTCTGTCAGCCTACAATCACCCTTGTCCAAACATTGCCGGCCTGGAATCCTTCCCATTGCCTGCTTTTCAGAGGCCACTCAATGTGGCATAACAAGGGTGCATTCCAGAGGCAGCCAGATCTGGGTTTGAATCCCACCTCTAACACTTACTACCTGTACGAGCTTGGGGGGCTTCTATGCTTCCACACTTATAAAAGAAGTGTTCTTGTGTGGCTCTCAAACCTTAGTAGGCAAATACAGAAGTATCTAACGTCCTGGTATGTCTGCTAAAAGAACAGATTTCCGATTGTCACCCGTTAGAGACTCCATTCATTACATCTGGGGTGATTCTGGTGCAGGTGGCCCACAGACCACACTTGGAGAAACACTAACCCACCAGGTTTCCAGGTCCTGTCCATTCTCAAAATGGTTCTGCTGCTCATTCAGTCAACACTTCTCAGGTTCCAGGTAGGCTTGAGATTTGAGAGAAGATTATAACTGCGTCCCTTCACGATCTAGCTGCAGATGTATACCTTAGCCTACGCCCTCCCCCAGACCTACTATATTAGAATCACAGAGTAGGAGTTACCCTAACACATGCAACACCCCAAAGTTCCTCATGGGTCTCATATACAAACTTCTGGTTAAAAAGCTCCGTATCCCTGCTTCTATACCACACACAACTCCAGCTCCCTTCCCACCACAAGTCCCTACCTCCCTGCCCCAGTCCCACCCATGCTCTTATCTTCCCTGCAGCCTTCCTTGAGAATGGGGCACCTGCTCCTACTGATAAATGCTGCTTCCAGCTCCCCGTCAAAGAAGCCAGCTCTTCATTTTCTAATATTTCATCCATGTTCATTTGGCAGAAAAGTAGATTTCATTATGATCATTACCTATGTGAACAAGCAGCCAAGATTCAATAGCTGTTGGTCAATAGCTGCTTTCCTAACTAATAGCCCTTGATGGCCATCCTGGGGGATGCGTGGCTTTTTTATCCACCTCGCCCCCTTGGCTGGCACTCATGTGCACAAAAACGTGAATTGGGAGCCCACCCACTTCAGGACTTCCATTCTCCCAAGGGAAGCACAGAGCATCTGTAGCCAGGATGGGGAAATAAAAGACTAGCTTGATCCTCACCATTTGTGCACACTTCATCTCCTCCATGGAGCCTTTCTTGGTTCCAGTGCTCTATGCTGCTTTCCTTTCTCTGACTTCAGACCATGTCCCAGTACACAGCTTGGCACTGGACTCTGTCCTACTTTGCAATGCCCTCCATCTGTTTTGCTTGCATGCTTTTTGCTTGCCCACAAAGTTGCACCTCTCTGAGAGCAGGATCCAGGTTTGAGACATCCTCTGGTGAACCTCGGAGGCAGGAAGAGGAACAAATCAAGGATCAGCTCAAGGACTTCACACTGGAGTGAGATGGCGGCTGAGGACATTAACTACGGAGGTGTCTTCCCTTTGGGGTCAATTTGAGATGCAACGTTAAAGGCTGCCTTGACCCAAGATGTAATTCAGGTCATAGTCACTGGAGGGAGATCCAGTAGGGATGTCGCCAGATGGACCTTAAGCAGTGGGCCAGGGGGTGACATGCCAGTCCTGCACATGTAGGGAGAGGTTAGGGCCGAGGTCCCAAGGCACCAGAATGAGCCTCTAGTTGAGTAACCAGCTCTAGAGACGCTAGGTCTCTGGGCAAGAAAAACATCGAAATCACAAAATGGGGTCACTGAGCCTGAGGAGAAAGACCTTCCTCAGAAAAGCCTAGCAGGTCCTCTGTCCTAGGACTCCACCACCTTAGGGGACTTCTCCAGGCTTGAGAGTTGACTCCCTTTCTCTCCTGACCTGAGTTCTGTGGCTGGTTCTTCTCTTTGCAGCTGGTCCCACCTATCTGCCTAACGTTGTGCATTAGTTCTTGATTCATGAAGTTTGCTTCATCCAAGACTCCAACTTTGTTCCCCTTTGACTCAAGTCTGCGGTGGCAGAGGCCATGGAAGGGAGGTCCTGCCGGGCACTTTTTAACCCCACAGTATTTGGAATCGTGCTAAGTATGTACTTGATGTCTGTCTGTTCCCACACATCAAATAAGCTCAACTCACCAAAGTAAGTGCATATCGAAAGGATGTTAAAAACTCCCTGCTGGCGATGGCGGGCCAGCTTCCCAGTTATCTCAACTTCCCAGTTATCTTCTCTGTCACTCCCCATTTCCCCCTTCAGATCAAGGAGACCTGGGTTCAAGTCTGCCATTTACTAGCCTGGAACTTTAGGTAAGTTATCTAACGTCTCCAAAAGATGGAGATAATAAATCCTGTGGGTAAGAGGCTTCTGCCCCCAGTCCCTGGGTGCCAACTGGCCAGCTTGCTACCAAGGTGCCTCACACATCAAAGAGTAGGATCTGAGAATCGGTGCTCATTGAATACTTACTGACTTGACCATCTGCCTCATGATTAAGGATCTCAAACTGTAGGCGAGGACTCACGCATTGCAAGTGGGAGGACAACCAGCATAGTATTTCTGGGCAATGGGGATGTCATGGTTCGGTATTGGTGGCGATAGCAACCACATCTGATAGAATGTGGACGGCAGAACAATTTGCAAGGCTAGGCACAGACTCTCTTAAAAGATGAATCACCATATAAATATGTAATGTCACAGCAGCATTAAGGCATGAGTCATGCTCCACTGATGGATGAAAGGATGATGGAGGGGGCACCAAGGGGGCAGAATGATGAAGGAGCAAGGATCTTTCTGCTCAGGCTACTGCCCCCGCACTCTCTATCAAGGTTTTAGTACATTTTAAACTACTTTACTGTTAACTTATACAAACAAATAGCAGGTGCCTGGTGGAAGAAGAAAATAATGATTCAAGTGTAAGACTCATTTTCCTATTGATTTCCTTTCTCTTTACTTCCTTTTGACCTCAGTGGAAAAGGCACAAGTCTCACTATTCAAAGAGACCATAACTCAGTCCTCACTCACAGACTTTAAGAAAGTGCTTAATATTTTTCTTCTTATGTCCCAGGGAACTACATTTCAGGTGTTTAATCATCTTTACAGCCCCTAGATATTTGGGATTTATGGGAAGCATTTAAACTCAGTAGAAAAAAATGAAAACAGTGTGTCCTAAATTCAGGGTAAATTTCAACTCTTGTTATGGGTGTTAATTTATGATTTGACAATGATTTCAAGGCTTTCTCTCATATCCTCTGAGGCTTGTATTTTCTTATTATTCAACCGGGTTTTATTCTCAGTGTCAAATGAATCACACATTCAATCACACAAAGCATAATGTCCCTTGCCCCATACACATAACCAGAGTCTTAGTCTATGGAGTTATGAACCCCCTGGGAAGAAGACCGAAGTAGTCCTTGTGGTATCTCATTCCCCCTGGTGATGAAAATGCCTAATCCTTCAAAAGACTGTTTCTTTTTTTTTATTACTGAGATATAATTGATATACAATATTATATTAGTTTCAGGTATACAGCATAGTGATTTGACATTTGTATACACGGAGAAATAGTCACCACAATAAGTCTAGTTACCACCTGTCACCTTTACAAAGTTAATACAATGCTATAGACCATATTCCCCATACTTTAGATTACATTCCCATGACTTATTTACTTTATAACTTGAGTTTTATACTTCTTAATCCTCTTCCCCACCCCAACTGGCAACCACCAGCCTATTCTCTGTATCTGTGAGTCTGGGTTTTATTTCATTTTATTTTTTTGTTATGCTTTATTCCACATGTAAGTGAAATCATGTGGTATTTGTGTCTCTCTCTGTCTTACTTATTTTATTTACCATAATACACTCAAGATCCGCCCGTGTTGTCACAAATGACAAGATTTCATTCCTTTTTATGGCAGAGTAATATTCCACTGTATACATACACCACATCTTCTCTATCCACGCGTCTACCGATGGACACTTAGATTGCTTCCCTATCTTTGCTATTGTAAATAATGCTGCAATTAACATAGGGGTGCATATGTCTTTTTGAATTCGTGTTTTCGTTTTCTTCAGATAGATACTCAGCAGTGGAATCGCTGGATCATATGGTAGCTCTATTTTTAATTTTTGGAGGAAACTCTACTGTTGTCTATAGTTGCTGAGCCAATTTACATTCCCACCACAATGTATCGGGGTTCTCTTTTCTCCACCTTCTCACCAACACTTGCTGTTTCTTGTCTTTTTGATACTAGCCACTCTGACAGGTGCAAAGTGATACCTCACTGTGGTTTTTATTTTTATTTCCCTGATGATTAGTGATGTTGAACATTTGTATGTATTAGTTTGTTGGCCACTGGTATGTCTTCTCTGGAAAAATGTCTAGTCAGAATTTAATTTAATTCTTTGTCTTTTTGTTATTGAGTTTTATGAATTCTTTATATATTTTGGATATGAATCTTTCATTGGATAGATGGTTTGCAAATATCTTCTCCCATTCAGTAGTTTGTCTTTGTATTTTGTTGACAGTTTTTCTTTCACTAGGCAAAAACATTTTAGTTTGATTCAATCCCAATTGTTTATTTGTGCTTTTGTCTTTCTTGTCTGGGGAGACAATTCCAGAAAACTGTTGCTAATGCTGATGTCCAAGAGTTTCTTGCCTATGTTTTCTTCTGGGAATTTTATGGTTTCCAGTCTTACATTCAAGTCTAATCCATTTTGAGCTGATTTTTGTATACGGTAAGATATGTGCCAGACCCTCTGATGGGCTTTTCTTCAACATTACTTTATTTTACTGGTAAACAACTTGTGAAAATATTATCTTACTTTTACAAAAAATAAACTGAAACTTAAAAGAGATTAAGAGAATTAACTCATGCTACTTAGCTAGCAACTTGCAGAGCTGGGATTCAAAAGCAGGTCTATATTTTCTCCTAAATTCAAGAGTCCCCAGCACTTTTCCACTGATAAGCTTTCAGCTTCTGGAAGCCATTTGTATTGATGCTCACAGTCCTCCCTGAGCAGGAGTGTATGGTGGTGGGCACGCTGCAATTTTCTCCACCTTCACTGCCTCTCCTGGCCCTGACATCACTCACTACTTACCATCCCAATGAGAAAGATAAAAGTTGAGCTGCCACACTGCTTATTGCCTCAGGCTCATTGTCGAACAGACCTACTGGCACACCACCTCCTTACCATCTTGGAAAAAAGCCCTCCCCACTCAGAGACTCAGAGGCTCTCAGGAGTTTTGCCTTGTTCTTGACTCTGCAGAGCCACTCCTCAGAGGTGAGGTTGTAAAAGAGAAGGCTCCAGATTGGGGTTCCAGTGAAACTTGCCGCTGGACTACTGTTCCAGTTTAACTAATCTGGAAATTGAAGCCAATTCTTCTCTATCCTCCTACCGGACTAGGAAAGGCCCCTGCAGAGGCCTGGGAGAACAGAGTCTTCTTAGCTTGTAATAGTTCTGCTTCCTATGATGAGCATGATCCATGCAGGTGCAAGGAAACTATAAGTTCAAAGGCTAAGCTGCTATTGAAACACTTGAGTGCTTGAGAAGCAGGAAGAAGGATAAATCATGTTTTAACAAACGAACATTAGCCAAACAGCCTCATATAAGCCCAGAAAGTTCCAATGAAGCCAAATGACACCCTTCCCAGTGGTCATTCATCATTCAGAGACTGTCGTTGGTGGCTCAGTCTGATCCCATCCTGATCATCATCCACCTGACCAGTGGTTTCAAGGACTGCTCCTGGAAGAGCTGCCAGTAGTCACTCACAGCAGTGCCAGGAAGATAGCTCTTTTCTTTCTTCCTCTGTCACTTAGCTTCTCCAGGAAGAAAGGCTTAATGCAGGAACTCCTGAGACCCATGGGTCTCATGACTCCCAAGGTAGCTGGGTGTAAGATCCTACCTGCCTCAGGTTCAGTCAAATCTCTGTCCCGCTCTAACCAAACAGAGGGGCAGGTGCCAGTCTGAAGAGTGAAAAGTTGAAGCATAAAGTGGTTACAAACTACTAAAGAAAAGACAAGCACGCTGTAGTAGGTTTAATTGTGTCTCCCTGCCCCTCCACCCCAGAAAAAAAAAAAGAAATATTCACATTCGACCCCCCTGTGAATGTGACCTTCCTGCTTTAATTTCAGGCTTCCCACCTCCAGAACTATGAGAGAATAAATTTCTGTTGTTTTAAGCCATGCAGTAGTTCTGTGCTACGGCAGCCCTGGGAAACTCATGCACACACCGTGGCGTCGGGGGGACCACAAGATGATATGGAAAAGCAAATCACAGAAGACGAAATGCAAATACAATAAAAACATAACCCGTGTTCAAACCTCAATGGTCACAAAAGAAATATGACTCAAGGGGGCCTGGGTGGCTCAGTCTGTTAAGCTTCTGTCTTCAGCTCAGGTCATGATCTCGGGGTCCTGGGATCAAGCCCCACGTCGGGCTCCCTGCTCAGCGAGGAGCCCACTTCTTCTTCTCCCTCTGTCCGCCCCTCTGCCTACTTGTGCTCTCTCTTGGTCTCTCTGTATCAAATAAATAAATAAACTCTTTTTTAAAAAATGTGACTTCAAATGATGGTATGCCCTCTTTACTTTTCAGATGATTAAGAAGAGTAACAATGCCTGGTGTTGGCAAGAGCGTGGGAAATGCACATCCACATGCTGCTACTGGGAATGAATGGGAACAAATTTCCCAGAGACAAATACAGTCATGCCCACCAGAAGCTGGAGCGATCATCATATTCAAGGAAGTAATTAGGGAAGTGTGCGAAGATCTATGCATAAGACTATTTTCATTAAAGCACTGTTTATAAGAGCAAAGGAAAGAATTCTGAGTTCAAACAACAGGAATTATCTAATAACTTGTTATGCTCACACAAGAAAATTACTGGGAAGCCATTAAAAATGATGATGTTGATATATATATATATATATATATATATATATATATATAAATTTTTTTTAACTAGTCATCTTTTATTGGGTGTTAGTTCTCAATTAGGTGATGAAAGGATTCAGGGGTGCCAGGCAAAGGTGATCAGGATTACAGAGTGCATCCTCCACAGTGGTAGGTGTGTGGCTGCACATGTGTGAGTTTGGTGTATGAAAAGCCATAGTTGAGATGCACATAAGCCAGCACCATAGAAACCCCAGGAATGATCCATCTCTTCACACTGACATACAGGTTGAAATACCCAAAAAAAAAAAAAAAAAAGGAAATACCCAGTAGCAAGTAACCTCTTTGAAATGCTCCAACAGTGCCCTGAGGGGCGGAATTCCACATCGGCATCCAGCTTGGCAGCTCCCTTGTGTTGTCATCCTGAGTTTCATCTTCACTGGCATGCTTGATGCCATCTCGGAGACCTGGCTGTCTGCTGTCAATGTCGATCCTTATTTATGGACAAGGAGAGACATTCATAAACATTGCCAAGTGAGAAAAGCACAAAATAGTCTAATATAATTGTGTGTATGTTTGTGTGTTGGAAGAGAGAAAGACAAAGAGTCAGAGAGACCAAGGGTGTATCGTTTGTTAACTGTCTGCAGACCTTATAAATCATTTGGCTTTTGAATTTTCTAAGTTTTCTAAAAGGAAAATATTTTTCTTAATTCTAAAAATTAGCTAACCTACAGTGGAGTCAACCTACGGGGCCATGTTAGTTTCCAGGGTACCATATGATGATCCAACAGTTTCACACGTTACTCAGTGCTCATCACCACAAGTGCACGCCTGACCCCCATCACCTGTTTTCTCCAGCCCCCAGTCACCTCCCCTCTGATCACCATCCATTTATTCTCCATAGTGAAGAGTCTGTTTTGGGATTTGTCTCTTTTTTCCCGCTTTGTTCATTTCTTTGGTTTCTTAAATTCCACATAGGAGTGAAATCATATGGCATTTGTCTTTCTCTGGCTTTTATCGTTTAGCATTGAAAATAAACACTTTTTAAAAAATAAATGCATGCCTCAAAGGAATGAAACGGATTTGAGCGCCACTTCCCCATATTCCTGGAGGAGGGCTCTGGGGCGCTTTTCCTACACTCCTTGGCTCAGCGCAGGGCCTGGAGCATCCAGAGCAGGCCCTGGTACAGATTGAGCCAAGTACACAATATATTCACCTGCGTGCTTCGTGACTTGGCCATGAGGCCTTGAACACACCCTCCCAGACCTCCTTCTTTAGCCTCCCAATCAATTGGTTCTTCCTTTGGCCCCCATTTTGGGGGTTTCCCGGTTCTCTTTACTGCTTCACCCTAAGTTCGAACCGGGTCTAGCAAAAGAATCAGCGCTTT
Source organism: Canis lupus familiaris (assembly GCF_011100685.1). Taxonomy (NCBI): domain Eukaryota; kingdom Metazoa; phylum Chordata; class Mammalia; order Carnivora; family Canidae; genus Canis; species Canis lupus. The sequence goes on from NC_049228.1 coordinate 7,986,000, forward strand.
CATGTGCTTTCATGTTGCAGCCCTGCCACCTGTAGAAGGGGCCCCTTTCTCACCACAGTGCAAGCCCCACGAAGGCAGGGCATCTGCCCACTGCGCCTCTGGAGCCCAGTGCTGTGCCTGAGCCACTTGTGCTATTGACTTGAATAACACCATTTCCAGAAATGAAAGGGACTTGGCAAACCAATGACAAACCAACTCTCTCATTTCATAGATAAGCAAACGAAAGGCCCAGAAAACTGACTCATCACCAGTGGCAAAATCAAGCAAGAAGCTAGACCTCCTGACTCCTAGACAATGCTCTTCCTACTACATTACACCAATGGGCCACAGGACACCTCCCCCCACCCCACCACCACTACCGTAGTGTCGGAGGAAACTGAGAACTTCCCTTAGAATCTTCAGGAAGCCCAGTGCCTTCACTGGACTCCTCCCACTTTCTCCTTCCCACACATCTATTCTTCAGGCCCTTTCAACAGGAGCAAGCTTCCTTACCCAGTGCCTTTCCATGAGCCCTGGCTCTGCCTTTGCCTGTCCTCCCCCCTCCCCACATACCTTTATCTGGTCCCTCTTCAATGTCTTTATGCCTTCTGGCCTCATTTTTTGGCACCTCTCCACCTTCCAAACCCATGTTCATGCCTAACTACCTCCCCCTGGATCTGGTGAGCACCCAACTTTCCCTGCAGGGCACAGCTCCCACTGTCTCAGCTTCAGTCCAAATGCAAGTGCTCCTGACCCTCTTCCCAAAGTGCCACCATCGTCCACCTGCACAGAATCCCTCTCCCCCTGCCCTGCCCTCAGGCAGCAAGGCGGTCCGCAGCCAGCCCAGCCTCCCACCCCCAAATGCAGGCCCTGCTGCATCTCCTCTTTCATCTGCTGAGATGTGAGAACTTCATCTCCCAGAAAGCTCACCAGGACTCTTCAAGGACAAGACCTCTGTTACCACTTTCAATGGTTCAGTTTCAACCCGCCTCCCCACCCCCTCCCCGTGTCACCTCAGGAGACAAACGTGGTCAGGACGAAACTCAAGAGTAGGACCAAAGGCAGAGGATACAAAGATGAATGAGGATGGTGGCTTCCCCTTGAGCTCCACAGAAGCCAAGCTTCTCAGAGACGTCTTGAGGTGCTGACGGGAGGCCAGCGGCCAGGCTGAGAGGCCCCTCCCTGCTTCACCCAGAGCAGCTCTACACTCAAGTTTTTTAAATAGATTTGCAATACCTTCAGATTACATTTAGCAAAGGGCCCCACTATTGTTAAAATCGGGGCTTAAAAAATACACCAATCTGGGGTTGCTAAAGGAAGAACGGAGGTCAGGCTAAGGCACAGGTTCAGTTTTCATGACTGGAATGTAGAGTGATTCTTTCATTCAACAGATGCTGAGCCCCTGCAATGCCCAGATGATGAGCCCAGGTCATAGCAGAGGTGGGAGCACCTGACATTCTAGTTAGGACTGCTTCTGAGGATTGGGAGCCTGTCCTGGCCTGTGTTCCCGTTATCGAACAAGCCACCCCAAAGGCAGGACTGAAAACAATAATGATCCCTTATTTAGCTCATAAATATGCAGCTTGGACAGGGTTTGGTGGAGACAGTTCATCTTGACTGTGTGCAAAGGATCATTCAAAGGCTCGCTCCATGTGCCTGGTAGTGGATGCCAGCTGTTGGTGGGCCCCAGCTGGAACTGTCAGCTGGAACATCTAAACGTGGCCATCCACATGCCTGCCTGCTTCCTTGCAGTAGGGTGGCTGGATTTCAAGAGGGAGCAACCCAAGAGACACAAAGGGAAAGTTTCCAGTTCCTGAACACCTGGGCCCAGGAGCTGGCACGTTGTCACTTCCCTTATAATCTATCGGTGAAGGAGTCCCAGAGCCTTAGAGTCAAAGAGAGAGGGCACAGACCCCACCTCTTGATGGGGGAAGGGTCAAAGACCTCTACAGTCATGTTTTCAAGTGGCTACAGGCTACAAGTTGAGAAGAAATGACTCCAGCTATGGAGCGGAAGAGTAGTAAGGGTTGTAAACCCAGCTTAACCACTACCCTGCCCTCCAGAAAACATAATGGTAGAAAATATGGGCTGTAGGGACGCCTGGGTGGCTCAGTGGTTGGGTGGCTGCCTTCGGCTCAGGTTGTGATCCCAGGATCTGGGATCGAGTCCCACATCAGTCTTCCTGTAGGGAGCCTGCTTCTCCCTCTGCCTATGTCTCTGCCCCTTTCTCTCTCTGTGTGTCTCTCATGAATAAATAAATAAATAAATCTTTTAAAAAAATGTGGACTGTGGAACCATTTATGTTGGACATTTGTACTGTCCCCCGGGGCAACGTGCAATATGCTTCCGCCCTCTGACTATGGCAGCTCTTCATAGTTTGAATATGGTACCTTACCTGGTGCCCAGTTCCAAGCATTGCCTAGGCCCCAGACTAAGGATTTGCATTTGCATTTTTCTCACGTATTCCTTCACTGATTTGATCCCCAGGCCCTTTTACCAAGCTGAGCAGCATCCCTAGGAAATGTGCACACTTGTCAATGTTCCTTGGAGAAAAAAAATCTACCCCTCTCTCAGTGCTCAGATCACTGATGAGCACCATGCACCCCCCAGGCATCATCGCCTCTCCATTGGACACCGTCCTGGTGTCTCCAGCAGTTTCGGGTTCTGCGAACACATTCGGAGTTGGCGGGAGCCTGAAGCCTTCCCTCCTGTGATGCTCTTCAACCCTGGCTCCTCAATCATAGCAGTGCAATTCCGCCACTGTTAGGAGGACAGCCTGTGTGGAAGCAGCAGACAGGGCTGCAGAGTGAGACTCCACACAGTGCCCTCTCTCAAGGGCCCCTCAGCCAAAGGTCCCTGTTGCCAGAGGGATCACAGGGAACGCAGGCAGGGAGGGAGCTACGGCCGGCGTGGTGATCTTCCCTGAGTCCTACACACACAACAGGACCATGAAATCCTCTCGACGGAGGCCAATATCCGATTTCGCTTCTCCATGCAGACCAGCTCCCAAGGAAGAACGGGCCCATCCAAGAACGCGGTTGGCTCCTAAACTGACAGGTGGTGGCACAGGGCTAGGTTTATTTGGAAGTACCTAATTAAGCTCCAGAGTAAACTAGTCATCAAGGTGTTTAATTGGCAGTATGTGACCATTAGGAGCTAATTAAGTCGTTGCCTCATACTCTGATTAATGTTTGTCATTCGGCCACTGCGTGGCTGGTGCAAGTTTAAAGAAAACAGAAGGTCCAGCTGGACAGTCCCTAGACCGTGGTCCTAACTGGTCCCAGCACCGAGGCAGGGCCAGCAGATGGAGCCATGTGTGGGACCCTGCAGCTCATTCTACGGCCCAGGCCCCGGGAGGTCCTTGAAATCCGTTGAATAAGAGGTTATTGAGCCAGGCAGGCGGAGGGTAGTGCAGAGACTGGCCAAGCCAAGGTTCAAATCCTACCTCCGCCTCTGACTACCTCTTGCACCACCTGGCTTTTCCCAATTGCGATTTCTCTTCTCTGTGGAATGAAGACCGGTAACACCTACCTCACACAGCTGTTGCTTTAAAATAAAAATCAAGTACCTTCAATCTCATGTTCAAAGCGGTCCAGTGACTTCCCATCTCAGAGTGAAAAGCTAAAGCGCTCACAGTGACATGAAACAGTTTTCATAATTTAGCTCCTTCCCCTGTTCCCTTCCCTCCTTATCACTCTACCCTCTTCTCCTACTACTTTCTCCTCCCCGTCCTGGCTCTGGCCACACTGCTCTTTCTGTTGTTCCTAGGACACACCAAGCACTCTTCCACCACAGGGCCTTTGCACTTGCTGTTGTCGCTGCCTATAATATCTTTTTTCCCAAATGTCCACATGGTTCACACCCTCTGTCTTTGTTCAAGTGACCTTTCCAAAGAGATCTCCTCTGACCTCCCTATTTAAGATTTCTATGCTCTTTCCACCTAAAATAAAATGCTGGAGAATACTGTCCCCCATTCCTGTTTTATTTTTCCCACTTAATCCCACCTATCATGCAATATATTGCAGTATGTTGTGCTTACTTATTGTTTTGGAACGTCTACCCCACTCTAATACAAAACATAAACCCCATGATAGCAGAAAAAAAAAGTTTCATCTGTGTAGCTCCAGCTGCATTCCCATGCCCAGAACAGTGCCCAGCCAGTGGTAGGCACTTGATAAAAATGTGTTGAATGAATGATTGAATGAATGAATGAATGAGCATTAAGTAAGATTAAAGCTTGCGGGGCGCCTGGGTGGCTCCGTGGTTGAGCGTCTGCCTTCAGCTCAGGTCATGATCCCAGAGTCCTGGGATCAAGTCCAACATTGGGCTCCCCATGGGGAGCCTGCTTCTCCCTCTGCCTATGTCTCTGCCTCTCTGTGTGTCTCTCATGAATAAATAAAATCTTAAAAAAAAAAAGATTAAAGCATGCAAAGTGCCTTTAACACTCATTTCCTTCTCTGGGCTCTGTAGTAAGAACTGGTCTCTCTGCCCTTAAGGACCTTGTAGCCTCCAGGGAACAGCTCATCACACACACCTGCTGTACAAATCATCCTCTCCTGGGTGCCTCAACAGGGGAGCTGAAGAAGGACAGACAAGAACCCCCTTGTGGCAAGACTGAGTTATTGCCATCAGCCACCTGCAGGGCTGGGTGACAAGCTCCCTGGAGATTGAGCCAAGAATGGCACACACTGCCCACCTGTAAGAAGCTCATAGTCCAGGGCTCAGCGAATTCCCTATAAAGGACCAGATGGGCAATATTTTGAGTTCTCCAGGTCATCCAATCTCTGCCCTTAACTACTCAGCTTTGCCACTGTGCCTGAAGGGAGCCATAGAGAATGTACCAAGGAATGGCTACGACTGTATTCCAATAAAACTTTATTTATGGACGCTAGCACTTAAATATCCTAACATGTCCATGGGTCACAAAATATTTTTTTGTGCGTCACAAAATATTGTTCTTTTTTTTTTTTTTTTTCCGACCATTTAAAAATGTGGAAACTATTCTCAACTCACAGGCCATACAAAAACAGTGCATGGGCCAGATCTGGACAATCCAGCTTGCCAATCTCTGGTCTAGACAGGAAAAAAAGGGAAGAAAACCCTGTTGTGCTAACTAAGGCTTAAAATCCATGCCATAGACTCCATCTCACAGATGTTCATGAGCAGTGGGAGTAACTAGACTGGAGCTGTCAGGGAAGGCGATGGGAAGAAGTGGGACTTAATGCCGCCGAGCAGCACTGAGATGGGGTGACAGGCGGCCGTGAACTAAGGGAAGGAAGGGAACTTTCCCTGGCATGAGCAGTAACGGTAGTAAGAGTAGTAATACTAATGACAGTAATGGCATTTTACTGATCTAAAGGATGGAGCAAGCCCAGCTCCTAGCATTAACTTAACGTTCAGAGCAACCCTACTAGGGACTAAATTTACCCCCCTTTTCAAATGGGGAAACCGAGACTCAGGGGGCTAATAATTTGCTCAAACATGTACAGTCAGGAGCAGAGTCAGAATGTCAGCGGGCGTAGGCCTCCGAAGCCCACCCTCCCTCCTCCTGGATTCCAGACTTTGATCCAGATTCCCTCCCATTTCCTATGATCAGATGCAGCTCCGTCCCTGGTGTGTCTGCATTCATGTAAATAACCATTTCCTAAATACACTCAATGAAAAATCAATTACATAGCAAAGTGGCTGAGGTTTGGATAAACAACCTAATTGTTCCCTCTGGGGCTGCTGGCTGAGCAATCCCCGCAGAGAGAGGAAAGAGAGTTAACGTTTATTAAGAGCTCCACCTCAGCCACAGAAATGCATTCCCTTCTTCCTTGACAGGAATGGGGCCCAGCCTCTGCGGCCGAGCCTCCCCCCACCCCCCCACTCCCTGCCCTGCAGCAGCATCTCAGGGACATGAACTCATCGTGGGGCTACATGACAACCCCGTGCTCCAAGTAGACCTCCAACTAAGGCAAACTCAAGAACTTGCCCCCCAGGGGTGCCTGCCAGGCACCCTTCTCAAAGTTGAACACCTAGCTGCCTTCCTCTGGTTGACTAGAGAATATCCCTCCAGGAAGGCCACCCTGTTTATACCTCCAAATTGCCCCGTAGTTTTGTGCTCTTATACTTAAAATTTAGGGGTAATGTCCAGATAATCATCTTAGCTTCTGTCCTAAAGTTTCCCAGTTGATTCTAATCTGCAGCCAGGGTTGAAAGCCTGGTTTCTTATACCACTCACCGTGGGGGCTACATGACAACCCGTGCTCCAAGTCCAAGTCCAATTAGACTTTTCTTCTTTTGGGTCAGCATCCTGGCTAACCCCTAGTCAATATACAAACATACCAAGAAGGCATGTTCCATCGAACCTGATCAGTCATTAATACTGGGAATTTGTTTTCAGAAACTTTCAACAAGACAGGTCACTCAACTTGAGCAACTGGCTAGAGAAGATGGAGAATCTGGGTTTAGGGCCTGGTAGGGGAGAATTGAAAATGGAAAAGTGGCCTTTGGCAAGGGATAGCCTGAAAGGAAGGTGAGGTGTTCAGAACTACTGAACTTGCATGGGCTTTCCTTTTATTTCTTTTTTTTTTTCTTTTTTCCCCCTTCCCTCCCCACACCCCACCACCAGTTCGCTTTTATCATCAGTCATTGTTGTGAGCCAGGCATGGTGGGTGGTTGGCGATGCTTGACGAAATAAGATACAGTTCTTAACCTGAGACTCAAAAATAATTACAACAGCCTACAATAAATGCTGCAGAAACAAAAGAGCACATACATCAGTCCTGGAGTAAAGCGATCCAAGGTCTGGCCATCTGACTATGGAAGTCTTGAGATAACTGGAGGAGCCCTGAACACGGGGTCGAGAGACAAAAGTTCTAATCTTGGTTCTGCTGTATGGGTATTTGCTGTATGGCCTTGCACTTGCTGGGGGGCCTTGGTTTACTCATTGATGGATTAGTTCATTCATTCATTCAACTTTGTGCCAGTGTGGTGCTAACTGGTGTGGGGATGAATGCTGTGACGACATAATGGACACTATTTCTGCTCTCATAGGTTTTGTAGTCTACTAGGGGAAACAGACATGAAAGAAATAATTTCACAGATAATTTCCCCATAAAACAATGAAGCTGGTCTAGACCAGAGGCTTTCCACCCTGGCTGCAGATTAGAATCAACTGGGAAACTTTAGGACAGAAGCTAAGATGATTATCTGGTCATTACCCCCAAAGATTACATTCAAACTGGGAGGGCTCTGCCATAGATATTTTTTCAATATTTTATCTATCTATTTTAGAGAGCGTGTGAGTGAGAGAGAGAGCATGAGTAGAGGGAGCAGCAGAGGAAGAGAGAGAAGTAGACTCCTCGCCAAGCAGGGAACCTGATGCAGGGCTCGATTCCGGTATCCCAGGATCATGACTGAACTGAAAGCAGATGCTTAACCGACTGAGCCACCCAGGCTCAGCCACCCTGACATAGATATTTTTTATAAGTTTCCGCAAGAGAGTCTAAAGTGAGACCAGGGTTGAGAACCACCAAGCTAGACCGTATCTAAAACTTGTTTTTGCTCTGACAGTCTGTCAGTCTTTTGCATTCTATGGATAATCCATGACTTATATGTGTAATTCTGTATATACGTAGGTGTGAGGAAGAGAGACAAAGGTACGCAGAGAGAGAGAGAGAGACATAGCAAACAACCAAGACCATGTAGTACGTGGGTAAGTCAAAGCACCGGAGACCAGCGGGAAAATAACACCCATCAATACTTCCCAAACTTGGCCTGAGGAATGTTCAATTGGATATGTGTGCAGAGACTATTTGTCTACCTGATATTCTTTCTTTTTATAAAACTCTGATTTAATTAGGGCAGCCATGTGACCAGCTCTAAATTTGTATTTGTGGACCTCTGTGGCAGCTACATGCGACCAATGAGATGTCGCTCAGAGTCAGGGGATGGAACTTCCAGGAAATCTCCATAAGGGGGGGGAGATGCTCACCAAGGGGGCTTATCTGTGATGCCCTTCGCCTCTTCCTCCAACCTCTGGACTGAAACAAAGGTGCGACGGCCACACATTATTGGTCACCTGGATCCATGTAGAGACTTTGAGGACAGAAATAATGAGCTAAGGATAGTAGAGCAGAGAAATAAAAGAAGCCTGGATTCCAGATGATATCACAAGGTCACAGTCCCTTGGACTGCCTACTTTTGGGTTTCGTTTACTTAAAATAGAAACCTTACTCTGGTTAAGTGACCCATCTGAGATTATTTGACTCTGATACGGGCATTCGATGAGGGGAAGAAAGAGAGCTCCTTTAAATAAGTTTGGGAAGTACTGCACACCACAGTACAGTTCCCCACCTTGCCTGTCGAGACTCCCATTGCACGTTTGCCCATATTAAATTGCATGTTTGTGTCAAAGAAGCCCGCTCACTTGATTTAACCTGACATTTCAAAACCTGGCTTTCCCCAAACTCCCTTCCCACAGCATATACACACTCAAGCACAACATATAAAGCATTTCTTCATATTTCATAAAACTAATCCTTTTCAGTGCATTATTTGAGAATCTCTAACATAAACGCATCAATATTTACCTGTTGAAATTCCAGAATACTTAACACCTGAACATCGATACAAAACAACAATCAGATGTTTCATATCAGATGCCACAGAGCAACCCATGTATATATGGTTGTGTGTGTGTGTGTGTGTGTGTGTGTATATATATATATATATGTATATATATATATATAGCTTTTTCTACTTAGCTGCATATTGGAGAGACAGTCACAAGTGCCCTGCTCATAAATACCTCCAAGAACCCAAATCCAAAATGGCCCCAGTGAGTTTTCTCCCTCCAGCTGTCAATTGCTCCCAGCTTGTCTTCTGCTCTCAGCTCCTTGGTGTGTGCTGACCTGTGTTTTCTCATTCTGGTGTACCTGGAAGCCTTCCAGGAATGCAAAAAAAAATTAAGGCTGCCCAGGAACTAGCTTGCAAAATGAAGCTCTGTTCACAAAACCATTTCTTTGGCAGACCTCAGACAGTACAAGTCACCCGGCCATTAGCTTCTTCATGGTAACTGTCTGCAGACATACACACACCACCTGACCTATTCAGTCTTGGCATTTGATTTGGCCATTTCAGGAGTTCCAACGAGGTCACCTGTATCTTTCCCACTTAAACTCCTGTAACAGATAACAAGTCCTTTCATTTCATAAGAAGCTTAAGCTGAAGAAAATCCTGTGAAAAGGAACACTTAACAAATTCACTAAAAGTATGCATTCCTGATACTCTTTCCTAAGAACTGATTTTGCCAGAGTGGTGGTCCTCCACCCTTTTACTTTTAACCTGTTTGTGTCTTTATACATAAAGTGAATTTTTGTATATGACATAGCTGGCTCTTGCGTTTGTTTTTTTTTTTTTTTCTGTATCCACCCTGACATTCTCTGTATTTCAATTTCCATATGTGGACCATTTATGTTTAAAGTGATTGTCTGGATTAATATATATCTCTTTTTCAACTGTTTGCCCAATAGTTGCACGTGTTCTTTGTTTCTTGTTTTGCCTTCTCTTCTCTTTCTGCCATTTCTCTTTTTTATTTTCTTCTATTTTTAAAAGATTTATGTATTTCTTTTAGATGGGGAGGGGTAGAGAGAGAAAGAGAGGATGTCAAGCACTGAGCACATAGCCCACCCAGGGCTCAACCTCATGACCCTGGGATCATGACCTGAGGCAAAACCAAGAGTCCGATGCTTAACCAACTGAGCCATCCTGGTGCCCCTCTGTCATTTCAGTTTTTTTTTTTAATATTTTATTTATTTATTCATGAGAGACACAGACTGAGAGAGAGAGAGAGAGAGAGAGAGAGAGGCAGAGTCACAGGCAGAGGGAGAAGCAGGCTCCATGCAGGGAGCCTGATGTGGGACTCGATCTGGGGACTCCAGGATCACACCCTGAATGGAAGGCAGGCACTAAACCGCTGAGCCACCCAGGGATCCCCCATTTCAGTTTTAACCAAGTATTTTCTAGGATTCTGTTTTCTCTCCTCCTTTAGCATGTCAGTTGTATTTCCTTTCAAAAAATATTTTTAGCAGTTGCTCTAGAGTTTGCAAAATACATTTATAACTCACATAAGTCTACTTTCAAGTATCACTATGTCACTTCACAGGTAGTGTGAGTTTCTACTAACAGACTATTCCCCACTCCTCCTCTGCCTCTTACAACATTGCTGTCGCTCATTTCATTTAGTCATATACTATAATCACCCCAGGCACTGTCACTAGCATGACTCTGAACACCTATCTGTTGGATCAATTGAGAATAAGAAAAATAAAAGATTTTATTTTACCTTCACTTATTCCTTCTCTGATGCTCTTTCTTTCTTGTTAGAGATCCAGTTTCTGACTTATCGTTTTCCTTCTCTCTGAGAATATCTTTTAACATGTCTCTCAGAGCAAGTCACTGGTGATGAATTCCCTCAGCTTTTATCTAAGAATGCCTTCATTTCTCCTTCACTTGTGAAGGATAATTTCACTGGATGTAGAATTCTAGGTTGGTGGAGTTCTCTTCTTTCGGCACTTTAATTATTTCACTGTTCTTTTCTTGCTTGTATGGTTTTTGACACTTCCACTTTAATACTTATCTTTGTTCTTCTATACAAAAGGTATTTCCACCCTTCTGGCATCTTTTTTTTTTTTTACTTTTTAAAAATATTTTATTCATTCATGAGAAACACACACAGAGAGAGAGAGAGAGAGAGAGAGAGAGGCAGAGACACAGGCAGAGGGAGAAGCAGGCTCCATGCAGGGAGCCCGACGTGGGACTTGATCCCAGGTCTCCGGGATCACTCCCTGGGTTGAAGGCGGCACTAAACCACTGAGCCACCTGAGCTGCCCTTCTGGTATCTTTCAATACTTTCTCTTTATGTCTGATTTTCTGCAGATGGAATATAATACATACAGGTATACATTTTTTTAATATTTATCCTACTTATTATGAGCTTCCTGGATCTGTGGTTTGGCACCTGTCATTAATTTTGGAAAATTCCTGGCCATTATTACTTCAAATATTTCTTCTCCTCCTTTCTCTCTTTCATCTCCTGGCATTCAATTGTGCATATTCCACTGGATCAGTGTTTCCCAAATATGTTCTCTAGGCCAAGAGCATCAACATCACTTGGAAAGTTGTTAGAAATGCAATAATCAAGCCCCCCCCCCCAACCCTCCAGCCCAAATCCACTTACTCAGAAACTCTAGGGATGGGGGCCAAGAATGTATGTTTAATCAAGGCCTCTGGAGGGGGGGGTTCTTTTTCATACTGAAGTTCGAGAACCACTACACCAAAGCAGGAAAATGAGCGTTAGGATATCCAAAAGGGGGTGATACAGAGAAAAGGAAGTATAACAGCTGGAAACATTTAGTGTGCCTTAGAATTGTGCCCTTAATATGCAGCTTTACCTGTCAGTGACAGTCTTACTGAAGTATTTCACGGCTTAAATGAGGCCTAAAGGAAAACATGGTACTAACTACAAATGACCTGCCAGCCACTTTGCCCCTTTAACTTTGTTCTCAGCCAAATGTGGCTCCCAAATCAGGCTGCATATCCCCCTGAGAGCTCAGTTAAAATAGACTCTAGACTGGCAGAACCAGAATCTCCAAGGTTTGAAGCTTATAAGACTCTACTTTTAACATGAGTCCCTGAGTATTCTGACTCCGCTAGTCCATGACGTGGTAATAGGGGACCACTGCTAGAGCCCTCTAACTGGATCTGTTGGCTGCTCTTCATGAAAGCCCAGTAAAGCCCCCTCCTCAAACCAATCCTGATATATCATAGCCATATTTAAATAGCCTCTGTTTCACCCCTCTCCCTTCCTGTACCCCCTTTCTTCAGGTTGACCTGGACTCTTTCACATCCTCAGAGATGGGCTTCTTAGCCAAGAGCTGAGTGCTGGGCTTCATATGACCCCTTCCCCTTACTCGTCTTTGATACCATCAGGTACAAGGCATAGTGTTCCCAGTATCATGGGCTAAATGTCCTCATTGACCCCATTCCCACCAGGATGTAGCCCTTTCTCAGGATGTGGTTCCTTCCACACACCCCCACCCCAGCCTCACTGAGGTCAGCCCGTGGAAACGTGGCCCCACTCATAAGTTCTAACTAGTTATGCTAGTACTCCAAGTCCCATAAAACCTGATCTTGCCTTAGACCCCAGTCAACAGCTAGGGGCTCTGCTTTTCCTAGCTCTGTATTCTAAGGCTATATTTTCTGGTACCACGCCCCAGCCCACAAGCTGGTACCTTGTTCCTTCAAGAGACTGTGTGTGAGGGCTGTCCTTCTGCCTGTTTACAAAGTGTTCCAAACGTTAGCCATTCCAGATTCCTGAGACCCTTCCATCTTTTGGCAGCCTGCCATTTTCCTGGTACCAGTGGGCTCTGGAATTGTTCCGGGGACCCCTTGGGCATGAGTTGGGCTTGCTTGTCCAGACAGCTCCATGTCAGCATGAGAGGAGGAACTACACCCCATGGAACCTGGCCTGTCCCTCTTGATGGACTCATTCTGAATCCCAAGACTCCAATCCTTCCTTTCTGCCAAGGCTGAGGGTGAGGCGAGTGAGGCACCTAAGAAGTACTAGCTCCCAGGGTCAAGCAAGCACACGACCAGCAACTGAGAGCAACTTAAATTGTATGCTCTGGAGTCCTTACCTCACCCTGGTTGGTCCCGCCCTGCTTCCTTGCCAGGTCTCAAGGCAATACTGAAGGTGGGACACTATCAATCCCAAGGCCTCCCTAAAGTCATTCAGCCAATATTTATTATATACCCTCAGGTTATGAGCACAAAGAAGGCAGAGTCCCTGCCCATAAGGAACTCAGCATAAAAGGGAGAGAAAACACGGCAACTAGAAATAATAACACAAGGCTGGCTAGCACCAGTGCTAAACAGAGGTATCTGCGGAAGAGCAGAGGGGATGGGATTAATTACAACCAGAGACAAAAGAGAAGGCTTCGAGAAGGCAGCAGTTTTCCTTAGGCCCTGGAAAATATGCACACTACGTCTAGGGAGAGAAGGTGGGTAGGTAACAGCAGGCAGGAACAGCACGAAGCAAGGTGTAGCGTGTTCTCCAACTAGCAGGTGGTTGGCATCATTAGAGGGTTAGAGACTTGGAAAGAACAATGGGATTTGAGGTCTGAAGGAAAGAGGACCAGATGGTAGGGAGCCTTGAATAGCCTGCTAAGGAGTGCTGGCTTCCATCTCGGTGGGGGGAAACCCTGGAAGGTTTTTGAGGGAGGGGAGAAAGTAATTAGAATCAGCATTACAAAGCGAGAATCAGGGGTCGTCTGGGGGTAGTGAACAGGATCAGCAATAGGAGCAGCAGTCAGGAAACTGTTAAGGGCAGCCGCCAAGCTGTGTCTAATTTTCTTAGTCAAGTGCATCAAACTCCAGGGGCTGTTATCTGGGGGCTGGAAAAGTAGGCAGCACCAGGGACCCAGACTCAACCGGCACCCACCCATCCCCAAGCATCAGCCAAGGCACAGACCTCTGCAGAAAGGGAACCTAGAGCCACTAATCTGAATATTTTGTGGGACAGCAGCATCCAGAGCTTCCTCTGGGACGTGGCTCATCAGATGGGCAAACAGGCTTTCTGGCCTGCTCCCTGGGGTGCGCTCAAGCTGCGGCTGTTTTAACAAGCCTCTGTGGGGAAGAAAATCTCCCCTCTCTGGAGCCCAGGAAGCAAAGCACCTATCTCATCTGGTTTGGGGGGTTTGGGATTAAATGGCCCCATCAATCAGAACCCCTGAAGAAGAACACCCAGGTAACCTCCACGCTCCCTTCCTGCCCCATCAGTCTGTGGTTTGAGGATCCCATGACGGTCAGAAGCCAACTCTGGAGACTGGTTCTTGCGGGATTCCTTGCTGAAACAACTCCTGTGTGTCTCTAATAAATGTACTCCAATCGGTGGTCCACTTCTCTCACAACACACCAAGAACTCCCCAGCCCGGCCACTGTCTTCTGTTGCCTGGACCACTGCTAGAATTTTCTGCCTTCCCAGCTTTGGTTTTGCGTCCACTTTTCATTCCACGTTCCACAAGGAAGCCAGAGGAGGACTTCTAATGCACATCAATCTGCTCAAGGCCTGTCCCTGCTTACAATCCTTCCTGTTGCATCAATGATGCTTTGAAAGGGCTCTGTGGGCCTTTCATGCTGCTGCCCTGTGACCTCTCCAGCCTCAGCTCTCGCCAGCCCTCCCTCAAACCCTGAGCTTGGCAATTCCTGTCCCCAGACACCTCAACTGTCACCCACCTCTGAGCCTCTGCTTGGATGGCTTTTGTTGCTTCAGGCAGTGCCAGCCAATAGAAAAATGGCAGAAGAATACAAGCCACTTGTGCCATCTTAAGTTTTCTAGCAGCCACATTGGAAAAAAGTGGAAAGAAATGGGTGATCTTATCATTAACAATGTATTTTATTTAAATTAGTCTATCCAAAATGTTATCACTTCAACATGTAATTAAAGAATAAAATAGTGGGGCCCCCTGGTGGCTCAGTGGTTGAGCGTCTGCCTTCAGCTAGGGTCAGGATCCTGGGGTCCTGGGATCGAGTTCCGTGTCAAGCTCCCTGAAGGAAGCCTGCTTCTTCCTCTGCCTATGTCTCTGCCTCTCTCTCTGTGTCTCTCATGAATAAATAAAATCTTTTTTAAAAAAACAAGGCCCCAACGACAGATGGGGCACTGCCTCTTGTGACGGGGTACTCCTCCTTGGTGCTCCCAGCCCCCGTCGTAACTCTCACACTCAGTTGCTAAAGCCTGTGTTCCAATCTGAATCCAAGACTGTAGGCTTCATGTGGGCAAGGACCATGTTTGTCTTGTTTGCCCTTCACCTCCAACACTAAGCCCAGCAGCAACCACGTGCCATATGTACCAAATCAGTGTCTGTTGAAGGAAGAAGCATAATCTCATGTGTCCCCACCCATCCCTGGGAGACACTGAGATGCTTTCCACATTCCCTTAAAGATTCCCTTTTGCCTCACCCTCTCTTTCTCCACCATCCACATGTACACACATGTGCACACATACTCACCACACACTCACACACCTTCATGCTTAAAAATACTCTTGTCCTCAAACACATATATACTCACACCCTCACACACATGCAGTCATGTCATACACTTGAACTCTCTCACACAACCTCACACCCACAACTAAAACATGCTCATGCCTACATGCACCATGCGTCCACACTCACGTACACCTGCACACACTCATACACTCACATACATACACACTCACACGTACTTGCTTTCACACACATTGCAGACATTGATGGGAGGCCCAGAAGGGTCTTTTATTTACATGAGGTCACATAACACAACTGGGGAACGCCTGGAACTATATCTTTAGGTGACTGATCTCATCAGGCTACCATGCTGCCTTTCTCCGGGCAAGCAGGCACACACAGGGGACAAGTGCGTCCGGGCACTTTAATAATGATTCCTGTTTGCTGCCTGCTAGTAACTGATGCCAGAACCGACAATTAATTAAGTACATTCCTAGGCTCTTATGCTATTAGGACAAGTCTCCCTGGCTGCCTCAGGGAGAATCACTGCTGATTCCCAGGGCAGGCAGCACTTTGCTGGCACAGCAGTGGGCAGCTGGGGAATTAGCTTGCACTTGCTAGGACCCAGCACCATTATCATCCCAGAAGAGCAAAGAGATGAATATTTCCATGAAAAAAAAAAATCCCCCCCTCCCCCAGTCTCCTAAAAAGGAAGCAAGAGTTGTAGCCCAAGTAAGGGAAGCTACAGCTACCGTCCTAAAGCAGTGGTCTTAGAACTGGAGCATGAAGCTGTACTGACAGACCCAAGCGAATCAAAAACATCTCTTTGCTTTCCACCAGCCTCTGCAATGTGTGTGACTGTAGTGACTGTAGGTGTGTATGGAAGTGAGTACATGAGTGTGCAAGTGAGCATGAGTGTGTGTGAATGCCAGTGTATGTTCCAACATGTGAGATTTTGTGAGTGTATGTAAGTGTGAGGAGGTGTGTGAGGGTGTATGTGTAGTACGTGAGTTTCTGAGTGTATATGTGTGCATGAGTGCAAGAGTGAGTGTGAAGGTGTATGAGAATGGGAGTACATTTTGAGTGTGAGTGTATGTGTGTGTGTGTGTGTGTGGTGTATAGATGGTGGACAAAAACATTCCATACAACAGGACTTTCTGCGGGGGTTGCAGGTGTGGTTAATTTTCTCAAGTGAAGATTCTCAGATCCCACTCATGCTACTTCCTGGTGTCGTAGGAGTTTCCTTTTCTCGCTTTGCCCCCTTCTTAACTGCCCTTGTCCCATGCTACAAAAGACAGGCGCTTCCCTCCCTCATTCCCAACCTCACCATGGTGTACTCTCCTAGGGTATAGAATCCTTCAGGGCACCAAACAGGAAGGACAATTAAAAATATTATTTGGGGGACACCTGAGTGGCTAAGTCCATTAGGTAACTGCTTTTGGCTCAGGTCATGATCTCAGGGTCTTGGGATCGAGCCCCACTCAGGCTCCCTGCTCAGTGGGGAGCCTGCTTCTCCCTCTCCCTTTGCCCCCTCTCCACTCACACATGCACACACGCTCACTCACTCTCTCTCAAATAAATAAATAAAATCCTTTAAAATTTTTAGAAAATGTTATTTTGGGGTGAGTCTCCCTATTGATGACTTAAGGTGCAATTAGTCCACTTTGGGACTTCCATTCCTTCCCTGTTTTACCCCTTTTTTTAGTTAGGGGAAAGCCGCAAGCTTAGTTAACAGGCATCCATAGAAGTGCTCTTTAATATGTTACAGAGTACGGGCAGTGGGCCTGGTGGCACTGTTCTGGTAACGATGTCATGTCTGCATTCCTCAAGTCCTGTCAAAGAATGCATTGCTTTTGACAGGGTCTGGGGAGAAGAAAGAAAAGATAGCACTGTAAGGAATAATAAAGACTAAAAGTGCTCCTTCCACCCCCATGTTAGACATAAGCAAACCCTTTCAGCTATGCTCAATATGCAACCCTATAAGGAACCGAAAAAAAAAAAAAATCTTTGAACAGTCAAACCAGGGTTGGTTTGCTAATTCTTTTAAACACAACTGAAAACGTTTTCGGAGATTACTAAATTTGACAAGTTGTACCGGATAAAACCCACCGATAAAAATTTTATGTGATTACTTTTGAATGCAATATGCATTATTCAATAGGTAGTTAAAATCTATTTTATCAAATAACGAGATATGTATTCCAATTACAATCAATCCTGTGACTATTTTATCTCATAAAATTTTTAAAATTTTTTTCCTCCTACATCCCCTATTAATCAAAAAGGAAAACTAAATACTAGCTGCTAGACACATTTATTGTCAGCAATATATACCTTTCTCTTTTCATAAACGTGTTGGAGAGCTTATCTCGCTGTTTAATGAAATTAAAGGAGTCAGTTCTGTGTTTTCATACAAGGTTCTTATTTAATTATTCCCAAAGCCAACTCCAAGGTTTAGTAGACATATGCATGCACATTTACTTAAAAATAACATAGCTTTTATCATGTTTTTTGTTTCATAAGTGGCTTACAATTTGGGCTGCACATAACATTGAATTATGGCAAACTAAGTGATGAGAAACATAGATTTATTCTTGCTTTTATAACTCGTCATAAAATTGATTAATTATATCTTTCATGATTTTAATCTTGACTGCTTCTAGTAATCTTTTTTACAAGATTAGAAGTAATCCTTCTTAATGGTGGTTTTCATAATATTCGTCAAAATACACTGTAATGTTGATCTAAATTAAAAATTTAAGTCAGACTTTTTCTTAGAGAAGTTAAGTCTGATTTGCAACTGGTTTGACAAGACTGGCTTTGCTAAATAGATTATGCACAGGTATTTTCCATAAATTGAATTAGCTAAATCTGAGTTCTGAGATTTGACAAAAAGATACTTAAGCATGTAATAAAATAAAAACACTTCATTTAAAAAAAACCTCATTGGGTAAGTGGATTGAAATTAATACTATTTTAATTTTCCAGCCCTTTCTTCATAACTTGGATTAGACAAGGTGAAAAACATTTAAAAAATGTAATTAATAGTCATTGAATAGGGTGCCTGGATGGCTCAGTGGGTTAACCATCTGCCTTTGACTCAGGTCATGATCCCAGGGCCCTGGAATTGAGTCCTAGATGGTTGGACTCCATACTCAACAGGGAGTCTGCTTCTCCCTCTCCCTCTGCCCCACCTCCCTGCTTATGCTTTTTCTCTCTTTCTTTTTTTTTTAAGATTTTATTTATTTATTCATGAGACACAGAGAGAGAGAGAGAGAGAGAGAGAGGCAGAGACACAGGTAGAGAGAGAAGCAGGCTCCATTCAGGGAGCCCGATGTGGGACTCGATCCCAGGACTCCAGAATCATGCCCTGGGCCGAAGGCAAGTACTAAACCTCTGAGCCACCCAGCGATCCCCTTTTTCTCTCTTTATCATGCTCTCTCTGTCTCTCAAGTAAATAAAATCTTTAAAAAGTAGTCATTGAATACATTTTTTGCAAAAGGCTTTTTGGATACTCCAGAAATTGAGAAAGCAATCTGGGGCACTGAACCCAAAGAGTTCAAATAATCAGTAAAGTTATCACAATAGACATCTTCTATTCCTACCAATTTGTTCAGGTAAGCACTGTTCACATCTATGAAAACGAAACTAATAAGTTTCCAAAAAGAATAGAAGTGATGTTGTGCCCTTCCTTACTCTATAATAGGTGATAGTTTTTATCTAATTGGGAGAATCATATTAATTTCATTAAGAAATGTAGTCCTGATACATTTTTTCTATTTAATTTAGTATTTTGAAATGTTATATTTATGTTATTTTGATTATTTGTACACTTATGATGATCACTCAGTCAAGAAGTAATATTAACATTTGAACCTTGTAGGAATATTTTAAGATTAACATTTCTCATTATACACAACACTGTGTGTGCACCTACATTACTGAATTATATGCTTAGAACTTGTTAAGATGGAAGGACATCTGGCTAACTCATTCAGTAGAGTATGCAACTCTTGATCTCAGGGTGGTGAGTTCAAGCCCTACATTGGGTATGGTGCCAACTGAAAAAAAAAAAAAAGAAATAGTTAAGATGGTAAATTTTGTTATGTGTGTGTGTTTTTTTTACCATAGTTAAAAATATATTTAATTTTTTTTCTGGGATATAGACATTTAAAGAAGAATTAATACCCATTCTCAAACTGTTCCAAAAAACAGAAATGGAAGGAAAACTTCCAAACTCATTCTACGAAGCCAGCATTACCTTGATTCCAAAACCGGAAAAAGACCCTACTAAAAAAGGAGAATTACAGGCTGATATCCTTGATGGACGCTGATGCAAAAATTCTCAATAAAATAATAGTAAATTGAATTTAACAGCACATTAAAAGAATCATTCACCATGATCAAGTGAGATTTATTTCTGGGCTGCAGGAGTGGTTCAATATTAACAAACCATTCAGTGTAATACACCACATTAATAAAAGAAAGGATAAGAACCATATGATCCTGTCAATAGATGCAGAAAAGGCTTTTGACAAAATATAGCATCCTTTCTTGATAAAAACCTTCAACTAAGTAGGGACAGATGAAACATACCTCAACATCATAAAAGCCATATGCAAAAGACTCACAGCTAATGTCATCCTCAATGGGGAAAAACTGAGAGCTTTTTCCCTACTCTCAGGAACAAGACAAGGATATCCACTCTCATCATTACTATTTAATATAATACTAGAAGTCTTAGCCTCAGCAATCAGATAACAAAAAGAAATAAAAGGCATCCAAATCAGCAAGGAAGAAGTCAAACTTTCACTATTTGCAGACAATATAATACTCCTACATAGAGTAAACCCAAAAGACTCCACCAAAATATTGCTAGAACTAATACATGAATTCAGCAAAGCTGTAGGATATAAAAATCAACATGTAGAAATCTACTGCATTTCTCTACACCAATAATGAAGCAGCTGAATGAGAAAACAAAGAATCAAACTCGTTTATAATTAAACCAAAAATCATAAGATATTTAGGAGTAAACCTAAACAAAGAAGTAAAAGATCTGCACTCTGATAACTATAGAACACCCATGAAAGAAACTGAAGAAGACACAAAGAAATGGAAAAAACATTCGATGCTCATGGATTGCAAGAACAAATATTGTTAAAATGTCTATTCTACCCAAAGCAATCTATACATTTAATGCAATCTCTATCACCACACCACCAGAATTTTTCACAGAGCTAGAACAAACAATCCTAAAATTTGTATGGAGCCACAAAAGACCCCAAATAGCAAAGCAATTCTGAAAAAGAAAAACAAACCTGGAGGCATCACGATTCCAGATTTCAAGCTATATTACAAAGCTTTAGTCAACAAGAAAGTATGATCTTGGCACAAAAACAGACACATAGATCAATGGAACAGTATAGAAGACTGAGTAATAGACCCACAACCATATGGTCAACTCATCTTTGACAAAACAGGAAAGAATATCCACTGGGAAAAAGACAGTCTCTTGGACAAATGATGTTGGGAAAACTGGACAGCCACATGCAGAAGAATGAAACTGGACCACTTTCTTACACCATACACAAAATAAACTCAAAATGGATATAAGACCTAAATGTGAGAAAGGAAACCATCAAAATCCTAGAGAACACAGGCAGCAACCTCTTTGACCCTGGCCGTAGCAACTTCTTACTAGACACGTCGCTGGAGGCAAGAGAAACAACAGCAAAAATGAACTACTGGAACTTTATCAAGATAAAAAGTTTCTGCAGAGTAAAGGAAACGATCAACAAAACCAAAAGGCAGCCTATGGAATGGGAGAACATATTTGCAAAGAGCATATGTGATAAAAGGCTAGTATCCAAAATCTACAAAGAAAAAAAAATCTACAAAGAACTTAACAAACTCAACCCCCCCAAAACCAGATAATCCAGTTAAGAAATGGACAGAAGACATGAACAGATACTTTTCCGAAGAAGACATCCAGGTGGCAAACAGACACATGAAAAGATGCTCCACATCACTCATCACCAGGAAAATACAAATCGCAACCATGATGAGGTACCACCTCACGCCTGTCAGAATGGCTAAAATTAACAACCCAGGAAACTGCAGATGTTGGTGAGAATGTGGAGAAAGGGGAGCCCTCCTGAACTGTTGGAGGGAATGCAAACTTGTGTGGCCATTCTGGAGAACAGTTTGGAGGTTCCTCAAAAAGTTAGAGCTACTCTATGATCCAGCAATTGTACTAATAGGTATTTACCCAAAGGATTAAAAATACAGATTTGAAGGGGTACATGCAACCCAATGTTTGTAGCAGCACTATCAACGATAGCCAAACTATGGAGAAGGCCCTAATGTCCATTGACTGACGAATGAGTAAGGAAGACATGGTGTATGTGTGTGTGTGTGTGTGTGTGTGTGTGTAATGGAATATTATTCAGCCATCAAAAGTATGAAATCTTGCCATTTGCAATGACGTACTGGAGAGTATATGATGCTGAGAGAAATAAGTTAGTTGGAGAAAGACAAATACCATATGATTTCACTCATATGTGGAATTTAAGAAAGAAAACAGATTAACATATGGGAAGGAGAAAAAGAAAAAAAAAAAGGAAAAAGGGGAAACAAGCCATAAGAGACTCTTAACGATAGACAGCAAACTACAGGGTTGATGGAGTGAGGTGGGTGGGGGATGGGCTAGGTGGGGGATGGGTATGAAGTGGGGTACTTATTGTGATGAACACTGGCTGCTGTATGTAAGTGATGAATCGCTAAATTCTACTCCAGAAACCAATAATGCCCTATATGTTAACTAACCAAAATTTAAATTAAAAAAAATCCTTTTAGTATTTACATCACATTACACATATAATATTATTTCATACATAATATTGGGCAACCACCAAGGACTATCAAGCATAAAAACACACCACATTAGAATAAAACTCTGTGAGACATAGAAGGGAAAGATGAGTTTAAGAAAGAGAATGAGGGATCCCTGGGTGGCGCAGCGGTTTGGCGCCTGCCTTTGGCCCAGGGCGCGATCCTGGAGACCCGGGATCGAGTCCCACGTCGGGCTCCCGGTGCATGGAGCCTGCTTCTCCCTCTGCCTGTGTCTCTGCCTCATTCTCTCTCTCTCTCTGTGACTATCACAAATAAATAAAAATTAATATTAAAAAAAAAAAAAAAAAGAAAGAGAATGAAATAAAATTTCCTGATGTTAAAGAAACAGTTTGCTCGTGTGCTTTTTAAGTGGATGATGGTGGATATCAAATCACTGTGGTATTTGGATTCCACTGAATACATTTAATAAGGGATAATGGTTTCACTTTAAAGAGTCAGTGTATATAATACCCTGAAATTATATCTTGAAAAGATTTCAGTTTAGGGAGAAAACTGTAGATGTTAACTTAAGGGTGCCGGGGCGGGGGGGTGTGCTACCTAGATTTTAGGATATGGTAGGAGGCATGTGAACACCTCTGCAGGACACTCACTGCTTTTGCGATGGGTGAGGGGGGTCCGGGCCGCAGCAGTCAGCCTGGGGCTGCCTGGGGTTTGTGATCTTCTTCTTCTCCTTCTCCTTCTCCTTCTCCTTCTCCTTCTCCTTCTCCTTCTCCTTCTCCTCCTCCTCCTCCTCCTCCTCCTCCTCCTCCTCCTCCTCCTCCTCCTTCTCCTTCTCCTTCTTCTTCTTCGTATATTTTTTATTGGAGTTTGATTTGCCAACATATAGTATAACACCCAGTGCTCATGACTTGTGATCTTCTTTCCTTGTTCTTCCCAGCTGGCTCCTTGAAGGCATTTCTTTCCCCTGGAGAAAGCTGTGACCCTGTTGGCCAGAGTTGTAAAGGCATGGGACCTTTTTTGGCTCTATCCACTCACTCTGTGTTACAACAGCCTTTCTATTAAACAGGAAACACAGTTGGGCCAGTTTTGTTTTGTTTTAATGCATGGTTTGGATCATTCATGTAGGAAGGAGAGGAGACAGGACCTTTATTTATATACTGAACATCTGCTACGTGCCAGACACTGTGCAGGATGCTAATAGACATAATCTCATTTTTAATGAGAATAATTAAGGTTATCATATATGGTGATGATGATGATGATGATGATGATGACCACTAAGTCGCAGACACTGAGCTGTAAGCTTTACATTAGTGATGTTAATGAATCTTTACAATAACCCTATGAGGTAAGAATTATGCTCATTCCCATTCTACAGATGAGAATAATGAGACTCAAACACACCTTCCAAAGTTAAAGAGTAAATAAGAAGGTCTGATCATGGGATGCCTGGGTTGAGCGTCTGCCCTTGGCTCAGGTCGTGATTCCGAGGTCCCGGGATCGAGTCCCACATCAGGCTCCCTGCAGGGAGCCTGCTTCTCCCTCTGCCTGTGTCTCTGCCTCTCTCTCTCTGTCTCTCTCATAATAAATAAATAAAATATTTTAAAAAAAAGAAGGTCTGATCATGATGCCAAAGTCCACATTTTTTATTTCAAACCACACCCACTTAAAATGAAGCTCTCAGAGTTTAAACAACTGGGCAAGATCGTAATTGGTATGTCCCAGGTCAGTCTCATTCATTCATTCCCTATTTTGTGACAGAAAGGAATGGAGGGACTACCAGCTAAGTACAAATATTCACATTTATCTAGAAGTCTCCAAGCCCATTGTTCGCCTTGCTTCTTCGCCAATTTTATAAAGGGACAGAATTGACTTTATTATAATTATTTTATTATAATTGATTTTTTATTGTTTTTTATTGTTATAATAATTACTATCTTTCCTCAGTTTTTTTTTTTGTTTTTTGTTTTTTTTGCAAATGAGAGAACTAAAACACTCAGAATCTTTTCTGACTTGCCCAGTCCCATCAACATTTTCCAAACTCCTGATCCTCTGGAGCACTTCTAACAGCCGTGGGCAGGAAGCCAAGGTAGCTGGTGTGACCCCAGGACCCCCCCAGAGCACACAGGGCTCCCACACCGGGGCCAGGTAGGAAGCCCCTGCCACTCTTTCTTTCATGCTTTTGGATATCACTGAAGGCAGGGGCTCCTGACTGACATATCCCATCAAGTGGGGACCTCTTTGGCCATAGTCTCATTACACTTTTAAGCAGAAAGCCTTTGGGCCGAGGAAAGAGATGCCTGCAGATCTTGAAGAAAGAGAGCTGTGTGGGGCTCCACTCTCACTGCCATTCCCTGAATAAGGGTATGTGTTGCTTCACAGAAGAAAGGTCTTCATTGCACTTAGCAAAAGGGTCTGTTTTTACTAATTATGCCCCAGGCAATGGTGAGGAGGGGGGTGCCTTCATTTGAACCTAGTATAACACTTGTAAAAATCCAAACAGTGATTTGACTTTTAAAGAAGTAGAGATCTGAAGGCGCATATGCTAACACTGAGAAAAAAGGATAGGAGACAGACCAGCTGGAGGTGGGGCCTCCATCCACAGGGAGCCCCTCTTCAGTGTCCTGCTGGGACTCCCAGAATTCCCCTGCCCCCCCCATGGTACATTGCAGCAAGAAATAAATGGTCTCACAGTGGTGGGTTTTGATATTTTTTAAAGGATTAGAGGGAAAGAAATAGCTTTTGTTTTCTTTTTTTCCCAGTTGGCCAAATATGACATCTGACCTACAGGCTTGGAAAACAACTTGACTTGCCATGTGAGCCATTAGACAAGACAACAGCCTGGGGTATTCTCTCATGGAATGGGGGAAGACCAGGCTGTCTTTTCTTCTAAAATTTGTGGCAATCATCAGAAAAGAGCAGCTGTCAAAATTGCCTCCTGCCCCAATGGGGTTGCCAAGCCGCTGCAGTCTTTATTTAATTGCTTTATTAATCTTACAACACAATACCAGTCTCTGTCTCATTGTGCCTCACTAGCTAACAGGGCCTGGGTTTTGTAAATATGTTTAATTAAGCTCCAAAAGCCATGAGCCTTCTGTCTTCTTGGTTACACTCTCCCACCAGGGCAGACACCAGCCAGAATTGAAATAAATGAATGGCTGTGCTTCCCTGTCCATCTGCTCCCACTAGGGGGTGATGATGCTAGAGCAGGACTTTCTTAGGGAAGAAATGTCCTCCGTCTCATCAGAGGTTTGCTGCTCCCCATGACTGGAGAGCAGTTATTCTGTGAAGAAACATGAATTAAGAGCTCCAGAGAGAGAAGAAATAAAAAGATACCATTCAAATTCTTATATACAAATTGCTCCTTCTTCCAGCCATCCATCTTGTCTGGAAGGAGACCTAGCTACTACAAAGGAGCAGCCCTTCTCTACAATTCTTTGAACTCCTGGAACTAATGCCCCCACCTTGAAGAGGGAAGAAACTTAAAACCAAGAGAAGGTGGGAATGTCCAGGGATGGGTCTAGGGGAGAAATGCAACCTATATGTTCTACAACATCATTGTAACAGCTGTGTGCACACATGCCTCACCCAATAAGTTCAGTGATAGCAGGCAAAGACTAGTAGCTAGCTCAGTGCAGGGAAAATAGAAGGAATATAAGTTTTAAAAGTGGAAAATAAGGAAGGCAGGCAGGAAGGAGAAAGGGAAGAAGAGAGAAAGTAAAAAAAAAGAAGGGAAGAAGAGAAATAGGGAGGAGAAGGAAGCAGGTGGATAAATGAAGTGGATAGGGGGATGGATGGTGGTTGGATAAATGGATGGATGGATGGATGGATGGATGGATGGATGGATGGATGGATAGGTGGATGGATGATGTAATAGGGTTTTGGATGATGGACTCCACTCACTATTACACAGACCCCATGGCTCCAGAAAACCAAGCCATGGTTTTCTTTCTCAGGCTGATCTTTCATTAGAAGAGTCTCTTTCCTGGGAGGGTCCCCAGAGAACATGGGAGAGACAGCTTATGTGAAGTCTACACAGCATAACACCAAAACAATGTCAGCAGGAAGAAAAAACTCCCAGTCTATCCACCAGTTGTTTTGAAGACAAGATGCTAAACAGCTCACTGCTTACGCTATAGAGGTCATCTTTATTTATTCATCTATTTTGTTTTTGTTGAGTTGTGTCCACAGGGCACTAAGCACCCAGAATAAACAAAACTGCAAGATTAAATCTACCATCTGGACATTTCTAAACATCTGGATATTTGGCATCATGTTGACCCCAACTGGTTGTCTTATGACCATGTAGTTATAGCCCAGAGCAGCAGTGGGGCAAAGGAGGAAGCATAAAGAAGGGTATTTAGAGTGATCCTACATTCTAGAATGCCTGTAAACATCCAGATTTCAAACACTCTGACCCATTGTCAGGCTGAATTCCAATTTTTAATTTGAAAAATATGAAAAAAAAAGAAAAAAAAGAAAAATATGGTCATGCTAGATACAGGGGTAAAGGAGAGGGTACGAGGGTAAAGGGAGAGACAGAGGAAGAAAAGACAGGGAAAGAAAGCGGGGAAGGGAGTTGGTTGGGGACACATCTCTGAACGGTGAGACAGGGGCAGTTAGAGACGGTGCAGGTGCCACATGGCATTTCTGAGAAGCTATTCCTTCCAGAACTACTGCCTGAGACCAACTTGGGCTGTCCTCCTCTCCTCCTCACCCCAAACCCAAGACCCAGATGGAAATAGCCAGACCACCAGCTCCTCTGGCAGTTTATGTTATGTCAGTTTTAGTAACACCTCACTTTTCCAGCAATATGAACAGGGAAGGAGAGTGAATCTCCCCGCTGTACAGAGAAGGGAAGATTCCAGAAGGGGAACAGAAGCGATCCAGGGATGAGCTTAAAGAGAGAAAACTCTAAAGAGGAGCCTCCAGGGCCACCCGGGTGGCTCCATTGGGTTAAGTGGCTGCCTCATGTTCCCTGAGCTGCTTCCTCTCCCTCTGCTCCTGCTCTCTCAACTGCTCACTCAATAAAATAAAATAAAATAAATAAAATAAAATAAAATAAAATAAAATAAAATAAAATAAAATAAAATAAAATAAATAAAATATAAAATAAAATGAGGAAGCTCCATGCTGCCGGGGACCCTTTCCAGCTGCCAGTTCCTGCTGCCACACATACATCCAAAAAGAAGCAGGACCACGGGGCAGGGGAGAGGCTGCTTGGGAACCAGGAAAAGATTGGCACCACTTCAGACATGACCCCCCAACACACACACGCACACAGCCACGCATACGCACACACATGCCATATGTCTTTAAGATTCATTTTCTTTTAAACCCATAAGGAGAAAACGATCCTCTCTGCAGGCCTCCCCCCCCTTGCCTGCCAGCCTCGCATCCCCTCTCAGCTGTTCCAGGATTGCTGCAGTGTTTTTGTTTTCTGTACTGGGTGATTGATTATGGAAGAGCAAATTAGCTCCCACTGCTTTTAAGATGCATTTTCTTTCTTAAAGAGAAGATGATGTGAGCATTACTCGTCTCTCCCCACTGCCTGTCTTGGCCCTTGGCTGCTGTCACTGCTGCTTTAGAAGGACATCCGCGGAAGGGAGTAGGAGGATGGGCTCCCAGAGCCCACAGCTGCTCACTCTGGTGTGATTCAGTCCAGTACCCACCCTGCCTCCCAGAGTGTCCCATTCCTTTTTTTAAATTTATTTTTTTTATTTTTTATTTTTTTTGAGTGTCCCATTCCTAACCCCGGTGCATCTCTCTGGTTACTCCAGGCTATTTTTACCCATCTCCCTATCAACGCATGTGAGTCCAGCTGCCTGCACAGAGTAGACCCTGTTGGATGGATGAACATATAGATGACGAATGAAGTATGAACACTAAGGTCTCAACTTAATGAAATAAATGTACTCGCTCTCTCTTTCTCTCCCACCCCTCACCTCCCTCCCAACCTCTGGCTATGGGTCTTGCCACTCAATGTGTAGTCCCTAAATCAGAAGTGTTGGCAATCACCTGGAAGTGAGGTTCCCAGGTTCAGGTGAACTCTACCCAGAGTAAACTTTGAGAAGCGTTGCTGTGTGGTCCCAAGCAGAGGCTGGAAGGTAGACAAGATGACGCCTTAAGGCACCTCACTGCTTTGTATGTCTTTCAAATCAAAGAGGTAACGGATTCATATAGTTATGGAAGGCCTAACTCCGGATCATTACAGACCCAGAGTGCTCTAGGACAGGGGAAGTAAGTTTCAACTCTTCCTTCCTTTCTGACTAGCTCTTCCTGCTGTTTTGATCCTTCAGAGGTCCCAGCTGACAGATCCAGAGCACAGCAGGGCTTTGCTCTAACTAATTGCCAACAGTTGGCTGTAGCCACATTCGTTATTCAGAATGGCTCATTAATCTCCCAATGCCAGTGTAGCCATGGCTGCTGATGGGGCCTCTCCCCTCCCAGCACCCAGGTCCCAGTGGGGCACCCTGGGTCCCTCTGGCAGCACCATAGTAGGAAACAGCGACCTTCTAAGAAGGGTACACCAGGATGTGGAGCCAGGCTGACTTGAAACCTGGTTAAGACCTGTTCCTGGCTGGGGTGGTTATAGGGGGCCTGACCCAATGGTTCCAGTGGGCGCAAGAATGAGTTCTAACAATACCAGGGGGAGGGTTACCTGGGACCTCTTGGATGAGCTGAGCTGCCCTCTCACCACCAGATTAAGGAACCTGCCCCTTTTTCTCCTGGGCATAGGAATGGGCTCTTGGAAAACCTTGCAACGTGTTTGCAGACACGGATGAGATGCATTCTAGAAAGTTCATGAGGAAGAAGTCCTAAAAAACTTCAGAGCCTCTTGCTAAAGTTTGAGTCAGAGGCTCAAATGTGCATTCATCCTACGGCTTGGAGAACATGATTTAGATGTTTTCCTGCCTTTCTCCTCTAAGTCCTGCTTCAGTGGATTTGTCTTTCCAAGACTATAAATTCTTTTTATTTTATTTTTATTTAAGATGGTATTTATTTATTTATTTATTTATTTATTTATTTATTTATTTGAGAGAGAGAGAGACAGCACAAGTAGGGAGAGCAGCAGAGAGGGAGACGGAGAAGCGGGCTCCCCGCCAGGCAGGGAGCCCAACGTGGGGCTCTGTGACCTGAGCCGAAGACAGACGTTTAACTGATTGAGCCCCCCAGGCGCCCCAAGACTATGAATTCTTAAGGGATAGATTGTGTCTTTCACACCTACCCCCTGGTGCCCAGTACCTGGCCCTGCTAAGCCATCAGCCCCCCATTTAGACCCATGCTTAGATACAGGAGTAAAGGACAGAGTACCGGGGAAGAGGGAGAAAGGGGGGGGGGGTGGGAAGACAGGGAAAGAAAGACAGCGTGTGAGGAACGGAGCTGGTTGGGGACACACCTCTGAGCAGCGAGAACGTGATGCCTGAGACCGTTAATGACGCCTGCGGCCTCCACACAGCACTGGTTGCCCTGGGACTGGTGCCCACAGGTGAGCACCTGCTAGCCGGAGGGCTGAGATGGGGGAGCTTCCACTAACATTTTAATAAGACCTTTTGGCACGGAGCATTTGAACGAATTATAGAGGAAATGCTAATTGTCTAATACAGATGGTGGGCATGTAGGTGTCCATCTCCCTTTTGCCGCTTCTGTTCTTCAAATGAACCAGACCCTCTGGCCTCTGTCATTTCCATCAGTATTGTCAACGCGGATGGGAGCAATTGGGGCTTCAACCCAAGTGAGCTATGCGGTTGTTGAAGCAACACTGCCCTCTGCTGACCACAGGCTCTCACTTCTCTGGGACCCGGATCAGATCCTACACCCCAGCCCTTTGCTTTGTCCCTCTCGGGTCTCCCCTTTGCCTGGGCGCCACCTTGATGCTGGTGGGGCCCAGCCAGACCCAGCAATGGACACCGGGACTGACATCCGGCTGAGCTCAGACAACTAAACAGTGTATTAGGGCAGCCGACGTCTTTAGGTCCTCATTTTTCTCTACCACCATTTAACCTTGGGTGACGCACAGCGCCAGGGCTGCATGTGGTGCAGAGCTATACAGCTCCAGGCTGTGGACAAACGACCACTCAGAGCTCTATACTCCTCCTTGGTGAACTAGGGGTCATCAGCTTGGGGTAAAGCAGAGTGTGAGAGTACAATAAACCCAGCACTTTCAGACACACCTGAAAAGAACCTGAAAAGAAGGTACTCACCTTCTTAAAGCAACAGAGAACCCATTTCCAGGTGGTTTGTTGACCTCAGGTAAATACCCTAGGCCTTGACATGTTCGATGCTAACCACTCTGAGGTAGCTGGTGCTTAAATATCTCTACCAATGGAAAGGGGCCAAGCAAAATGGATCATCCCAAAGCACCACCCATGGCCACCTATGGGGGCAAAGTCCCTGTGTATAGGGGACCCTGAGAAAGCATTCAGGAGAGGTTAGAGCAGTGGCTCTCGGACCTGACCTGTGTCAGAACCACCCAGGGAGCTGTTAGAAGCCCAGATGGCTAGCCCTACCCTCCGTCTCTGACTCACTGTGTGTGGTATGGAACCTGAGAATCTGTACTTAGAGCCCCCAAGTAAGCGGACCAGGGCGAGAACTGCTGGACTCGGCCGTGCTATGGTTATAACTCTGAATTTCAGTGGCTTCGCACCACAGAAGTTCATTTCTGGGTCATGCTGAGTATGGAAAAAGGGTTAGTGGGGCTGTGCTCCACACAGTCACTGGAGGGCCCAGGCTAATCAGTGCCCCCCGCCCCCATCTTGTAGCTGCATCTTCTATGACATTTGACCTTCATAGCTGCTGTGACAAGGGAAGAAAAAGTGAAGAATCCTAGTTGAGCTTTTAACTGTCTCAGCCCCAAAGTGGTGACGGAAATCATATCCGTTCACATTTTATTGACCAGAACTCCTCACATGGCCCTGCGCGTGCCTCAGGTAGAAGTCGTCCCCGTCCCTAAGATGACAGGTAAGCTTTATGTTGGTGAACACTTGTGCCAACAGACATCCCACCCGAGCGTCTCCTTTTTCACTCATGAGAACATTCGAAATCACATACAAATGCAGTAGTGGTTACTGGGGACTTATTTTCAACCCTTTACGTGTTTGTCGTAGAGTGAGGGTGGTGGTGGGAAGAAACTAGAGAGCGCTCACGCGTGCCTGGAATTGTTCTAAGTGCTTTTGTGCATTAACTCACTTGTCCCTCACAACAACCCTCTATGGTGAGCACCATCAATACTCCCAGGCTATAAATAAGAAGACTGAGGCAGAGTTTTGTTATGTGGCTTTCCCAGGTCATACAGGGAGTGAGAGACACAGCAGGGACTGCCACCCACCAGTCTGACATGAGAGTCCGCCTTCCTAACGGCTGTTCTCCTCCATCACTGCACGGTTCATTTAATTTTTGAAGAGAGAGTTGGAGAGACTATAGTGGAAAGACTTGGTTTTTGGATAAACCTAGATCTAAATATTCTAAATATAAACAGCTCTGCAGAGAGACCATCCCCCCACACAAGTAGCTCTACTGATACACAAAGGAGTTGGCTCAAGCCAGATATGTGAAAATGGGGTCCAGGTCCAACAGAAGGTCTTTAAAGACCCTCCCTGATGCCCCACAGTGGCTAGAAGACCAAGCAGGTTGTATCTGGTCCCTTAATGCAATCTTCCCAGTAGTTGACCACAGACCTGGAGGATGGGACAAGACATTTCTCCACTTTTCTCTTAGGATTGCCTCCCACGTCATACAAGTGCTCTTTAAATGGGACCCAGGAATCTCCTTGCTCTGCCTTCCTCCCCTTGGCCCTGCTCCGTGGGGAGAAACACTTCAAGCTGCAGTGTTCCCATCCCACGACCTGGGCATCTCTTCTCCCTATACTCTCGTGGGCGAGGGGCGGCCTCTCACCTGACAATATCATGCAAAAAGGCTTTAAGTCTTAGCATAACTGAGACACAGTCCCAAGGAATAAGGACTACATCCCTCAGGTTAGAGCACCTACATGAAAAATAAGCTTTTCCACTGCAGAGAGCGAGGCTCGCAAAATGTCCGTGGATTTCACAATAATTAAGACTAATAAGAACTATCTCTTTATTCTATTTTATGAAAGCCACGCACACACACACACACACACACACACACACTCCACAAGAAACTGGGAAAGGGGGAGCTAGGAAACAATACAGGTGGAAGCAGGAAGAGAATAATCCTACCTGGACACCCTGGATTCCATGAGTTTGGTTTTTAACTGATGGTTGGAATAGGTACGATTTAACTGCAGAAACAGCCTCTGGCTGAGCCCAGAGTGGCCAACAGAGGGCACTGGTCCAGGGCCTTAGAGCCTTTCCAATCCGGAGCTCAGGCTTGGCCCCGCTCACTCGGGGTCACTCCATATTTCTGGGGGGAATGTTAGGTCAGCAAGAGGGATCTGTTTAACCCAAAACACAGGATACTTAACGGTCCTTGTTAGTGCATCAAAGGGAGTCGGTCTTTGGCCTCAAAATGTCAGATTGCTTCCCTGGGGTTTACAACCCTCTCATTTCCTGTTTTTCTGAATAAAAGTTCAAAATCTCTTTGGCAGCGATTTGGAAACACAACAGTGTTCAAGGCAATCTGAAAATGCTGGCTATTTTGTTTAGACAGCTATCAAAGATTTGTGGTCAGTTATTTCCATCCATCTCTCTCTCTCTCTCTCTCTCTCTCTCTCTCTCTCTCTCTCACACACACACACACACACACACACTCACACTCATTTACTCAACATTCACATTTTCTGCTGACACTTCAAACCCATGTCTGCAGCCAGGGATCTGACGGAGGGGACGGACGATTGGGAATGAGCTGAGTGCTCATCTAAGTTATTCTGCATTGAAGACCCGTATCGTGAAGGGTCCCTAACCTGTTCAGGGCTGTGCTCAGCATTACCAAGGTAGCTCTCCCAAGTAGTGACTGAAGCCACTCTTTCCGACCCAGGCACCAGGTGGTTAAAGGCGCGGAAATGGATCTTTCCCGTCTTGCAAGAGTACCTGTCAACTGGACCAGCCGTGGGAATTGTGCTTTGGAAAAGAGGCCGCAGCAACTCACTTCTCGGATAATTCTGACATGTAAAGCGTGCTGCGTACACAGCTCCCGGGGGGCACCCCTGGGCTCCGGCTCCAGCCTGGAAGTGCAGAGAACGGGATGGAGGGTTTCACACCGTCAGCAAATCCACATCCTGAGAGGGCAGCGAAGGCCGACTTGGGGTGTTCTGTGTGGCTCTCGTTCCAGCCCGTGGGCAGGGGAGGCAGGCTAACCCCAATGCTCCCTCCCGCCACCCTGCACCCCGCCCAGGTGCACGGGATTCCCACCCCCAGCTCTGGAAGCTGGAAGTCCCGAATCGAGGTGTTGGTAGAGTTGGCTCCTCCTGGAGGCTCTGAGGAAGAATCTCTTCCGTGTTTCTTAGTTTCTGCTGAGTTGCCAGCAGTCCTTAGGGCCCGTTGGCTTGTAGAAGCACCACCCCAACTTCTCTCTTCGTCTTCACATAGTACACTCCCTGTGTATGAGTCGGTGTCCAAATTTCACATTTTTATAAGGGCACCAGTCATACTGGATTAGAGCCCATCCTAATGACTTCGTCTTCACTAATTACAGCTACAAGGACCCTACTTCCAAATAAGATCACACTCTGAGGCACTTGGGGGTTAGGACTGCAACATAGGAATTTGAGGGTGACACAATTCAACTCGTAACAGGAGGATGTGCACTTCTCCAACCACCAAGTCTTCCGTCAGGCCGATGGGGATGCCAATGCCCCGGGTACAAAGAGAAAAAGAAGTCATTCAGAATTAGATTTTAGACCTAATTTCTTCAGCTTCTTCACTTATCAGCATAGCTTAGAAATCTCACTGGGTAAAAACCCAAATGGCCCTGTCAATCCCACCCCACGCCTAAAGCCTTCTCTGAAGTTGCCCCAAGGATTTCTGCAGATCCTCAGGGCTGTTTCCCATCTGCCCTTGAACGAGTCCAGCCTGCTGGCGGTCACCGTAGTTCTGCCGGGCTGGAGATCTGTTCCAAGCTCTCAGACTGAGTCCCCGACTATTCACGCAACCAAGGCTCCTCCCTGAACCCCATTTCCTGGGGTTCCTGTGCTGGAGCCCCCACATGAACACTCTGCCCAGGGCTCGATTCTTCTGAGACAAGGGCACTTTCTTGCCTTTGTTTCCACCCCCAACCCAGGTTTGGAGTCTCACTCAGGTATGTCCCCTGCAGAATCTCACCCCCATGCTATCTTTCAGCCTGCTGTCCTGAACCCTAATTCATATTAATTGAATGAATTAATAAATTACTAGCTGTGATAGCCTAGGCACTTAAAGACAGCATCTACTCTAAGGGCCCCAAATGTAGTGAAATAAATTAACACAGTAATTAAAAACGTTGAATATAATGGAAGAACGAATAAGGTGCTGCCAAATAATGTGGGAAGAGTGAGCTATTTTGGTGTGGAGGATTTCATAGAGGAGGTCAAAGGTGAGCTGCTCTGGAAGCATGCCTGGTAAGCTCCTCAGCAGAAAATGAGAGGACACTCCAGGCAGAGGAGGGAGCCCGTGCAAGCCCATGTGGCACGACGATCTCAGAATGCTGGTTGCTCCTGGACTCCCCACTGGGGTCCTCTGCACACTTGTGATGCCCCCATGACCGCTTGTGGGTACTTTGGGATGCGACAATTTGCTGCCATCCCGCCCGTTGCCCATTGCCACCCTCTCCAGATACTGAGCCCTGGGGACCCCCAATCCTTCCTTTCTCAACTGAGTTACGGGTTTTGATTAGACCAACCTCACCTTACAGCGAAATGTCTGAAACAACTGGCCTGGCTCGGTTTCAAAGGCTGATACTCCCAAAGCTTCCCAGGCTGTAAAGGGAATGGCATCAGCCTTTAACGCTGATCTTTTCTTCTGTGCCTGGAATCTACGATGCCCTAGTCCAGAAGAATGAAAGAAAGATCTTGCCCTTCTTTCTCCCGTACCCCATCTTGCAGGCCTGGCCCCCAAACACGACCCTTTTAGTAGGCTCATCCGGGTCCTCTAGAACCCAGGATCAATCATAATTTTCTAGTGACACGGAGTCCACTGGCCTCACCACCACCGCAAGAACAAAGGCCTCCGTCCTCTATGTGATCCTTTGGGGTGGTTGCTTTCTCCAAGGTTCTGGAAAGCCCAGGCTTCCTCCCACCAACTGGGGGGAGGGAGAAACGCTGAAAGTGGAGATAAAAACGGTCCATCACGGGGGGTGGGGGGGGGGTCAGTGTCAGTCTGCTCCGGGCCCCTGCTGCGGACTCACCTCCCAGGAAGCGCAGGACCTAGCCTTGGATCTGGAGCGAACTGGTCTGTTCCTGATGCCCCCGCAGAGCCCAGGCCGTGGTTCTCAGCCCGCAGACCTTGCCCTGGAGACGCCGTGCCTGCTTTCCCTCCCTCCACAAGTTTCTGTCAATCCATCTCCCAAGGTCAACTTTGGACCACAGAGCTGAGAACAGTCAAACAAGAGATCTGGTGTCTGCATCAAGCGATTTTTCCTTCCTCAGAAGCAAATCATTTCTGCTAAATTCTACTTATCATCAGTCCTATTATTTACGTGTTCCAGCTCCCCAGCAACAGCAGATGAGAGCATCTAGGTGGCGATGCTGCTGGCAGCGACAGGAGCCTGGACGGGGGCGGGGGCTGGGCAGGGGGGAGAGAAGGGGTTTGCCTGCCCTTGGTAGGTAGGTAACTAGGAGAGGAAGAAAAGGGATTTTCTTGTTGCTGCTTTCCCCAGGGACACGAGTGGGTGGATATGTCCCCGGAATGATGTCTAGCTCCCAGGTCCTAGCATCACCAGTTGTCCAAGAGTTCTGGTTGTCACCCTCCCATTATTAAGGACAGGTTTTGTCTTTCGCTGCATCCCCACCTATGATGAAGGCCATAATTAGTGCATACATTGGACTTCCCTGGGTGCTAGTGCGCTCAGGACCATCTGTCTTCCTGGAAAAGACAGTTACCCCAAGAGGACCTGTCCCCTCTACACTCTAGGCTCTGAAGCTGAGACCTCACTGTACGTGGAAACCCTCTGTCCCAGACACCTGGCTCACAGGGGTACACACACATACACGCACACTTGCCCATCGATGCAGACACTGTCTTTCCCATGGCTCCGTGTGCCACCTCCACGGTGCCCTCTGGAGACGCCTTCCTCTTTTATTGGTCCCTGCGGCATCCCAAACTGAGTCACGCGCCCAAAAGGTCCTCTTCCTGCATGCGTATCATTTTCCAAGCCCTCCACATACTCTGTCCCATTGAATTCTCATGAACCTCTTGTTGGGGAAACAGGCTCCTAAATGTTAAGAATCGTGCCTAGGATCACGTCACTAGTAATCAAGCACCCACAATTCAAATCCCAAGTCTGCTCTCGTGTGTGACTCTTGGCCTCTTCCCTGTAGCTCTCAGAGATGTCTATAATTTACCGAATTTCAGGATCTATCCAAGAGTCACTTCTGAAGGTCAACTATTCGTCCAGGAGACAAATCCTTCAATAGGCAAATCCTCCCAGAATGCCTTCTCTGTGCCAGGCACCACGAGGACAGAGGAGATTGGTAGGTAGTGCCCTTGGTACCACTGGGTCCTTTCCTACATGGAAGAGGGGGAAGGAGGCTCAGTCATCATTCCTGGAATGTTGCCAGAAGGCTGACATCCTGGGGATGCCTGGTCTGAGATGTCCCCCTCCTAAGGGAGACCGAGCCGCAGAGGGACATGATGGGAGGAGAGGGCAGGTGTCACCTCAATGCCTGGCAGTCCCCCCCACCCATAGTAGACACCTGAAAAATACAGGTTAGTTCTCAGAATATTATAGAAAGAGCAGAAATCACCATCCAAAGCAAGATCAGGGGGAAGTTTGAGGCAAAGCGTCTTTTGAGAAACGGCTGGTCAGAGAGTCCTGCCAAGGAAAAGAAAGATCTGTTTTCCACCATCAGCCAGTGGGGTGGACAGAGCCACCAGGTCTGGGCAGGATGCTGTCACTAGAGGGCAGTCGCAGCTTGCTCTTGGCGGTGCAGGAGCCCTGATGGCCTGCTCTCCCGAGGAGAGGCCAAGAGCAATCCTGCTGCATTCTAACTCTGCCCAATGCAGGGGCAGCTCGGGAGGTGGACACGTGACTTTCGAAGGGGAATAAACGCACCCTAACCCTTCATGTTTCATACAATCCTTTCCTTACATGTGGCACTAGGAAGGCCCTCAAGGTTTAGACATAGTCCGGGTTCCTTGGCTAATAAAGATACTGTGGAGGCAGCCCGGGTGGCTCAGCGGTTTAGCGCCGCCTTCAGCCCAGGGCTTGATCCTGGAGACCTGGGATCGAGTCCCACCACGTCGGGCTCCCTGCATGGAGCCTGCTTCTCCCTCTGCCTGTGTCTCTGCCTCTCATTCTCTCTGTGTCTCTCATGAATAAATAAACAAAATCTTAAAAAAAAAAAAAAAAAAAAAAAAGATACTGTCGGAACAAACGCTAGATTCCCCAAACCCCAGTTCGAGGCCAGTTCCAAGGCCTTATACTAGAGCAGAATAATATGGACTAAATTCCTTGGTGAAATTCTCACCTCATAATTTTTTTCCTTTGTAGGCCATTTCTTTTGTTATTTGTTCATTCCCTGGAGGCTTAGGAAGAAACAGAAAACGGAAATTAAAATCAAATTGGACCATCAGGTACTCTGTAAGTAGCCTTGATAAAAGTTTGGATGAGACTAGTGATACTCATGACCATCCATGTTTTGCACGTGACCCCCCCTCCCACCCCTACTGTCTTTCAAGGTCATATGCTGGTGACCATGGAGAGACGTGATGGATTCCTCCTGCCCTGGAGAGAGAAATACATGCAAACAATGAAGGACACAGAAGAGGAAGGTTCTACAGTCTGTGCCGGGGACCCGAACCAGGCTGTCACATGGAAACTGATGAGATCATCAGCCAAAAATCTGAAGCCCAGGGTGAAAGGCTTTGTCCTGTACCCTACTTATTCCTGGAACATGGCACATACCAAGGCTGGGAATGGGAATGGGATTTGGGAATGGGACTCAAGGCAATGGAGGTGATAGATTCTTTTAGCACAGAGACACATGGCAAACACGTCAGGAGGGGAACAGGTGAAAATCTACTCACCTTGTCACTATCCCACCTGCACCCCCACCCCACTCAGGGTGGAGCTAGATATAGCCGAATGTTTGCCAAACCTTGGCAGGGGCTGAAGAGAAGAATGTAAAGAACTAAGGACAGAGTATATAGGATGAAGGGGTTATGGGAAAGAGGAGAAGGAAGAGAAAGTCTAGGTTGAATGAACTACTGCCTTCCTCCCTAGCCCAACCCTGACACCCAACTCTCTGCACCGTCTAAAGATACTAGAAGCTGCAGCACAAACCAGAATAAATGATTGTTTTCATACATTCTTTTGGGTTCTGCGTGTGTGTAGGGGCAGCCCATGGTAAACCCCTTACTAATGCACTGGACGTCCTCTTCCTTCCGCTAATAATAGTGTCAAAGTCAGACACTCCAGAAAACTCTTCTCGTAGGTTGTACTCTGCTCTTTGATTTTTCAGACCTTTGTGCAACATGCTTTCCGCCAGGTGGTATGATAGTATAGAGGTCACTGAGGCGTCGTGTCCACGCTCGGAGAGCTCATCACCAGCTGGGGGGGACCTTGACCCACGCCAATTTCCACCCATTGGAGCAGGGTGCGTGCTGCCGCAGACGTGAGCTCTGAGGGGACAGACAGGGTCATCCGTCCAGCCTGTGGAGCCAGGGAAGAGTGGTCGGGGGAGGAGGCTTTGTAAAGATCCAGCTCAGACAAAAAGAGGAGCCAGTCTCAGGCTGCAGAAAACAATGTGGACCAAGACTGTCTATTGTGGCGGTGTCTATTCCTGGAAGTGCCAGAAATCTGGTGTCTTATTTTTACAACAAATAAACACTAAAGTAGCAAGTATTACGTTGATTCATGCCTGGGTGCCCGCCTGTCTCTACTCTCCTATAATTTCCATTTCCTCCCTCTCGCCCCCACTTCGAGCCTGCTCCATTCTCTCTTATCCAACTTCAGATTGGAAATGTACTATGAAATAAGTGGTGTTTGTGCTTTGGTGGCTCCTCACCCCCGCCCCATGATCCTGCCTATCCTACTTTCAAGGCCTTGCAAGATTTGTTTCTTTTCCTGCTTCACCAGCTGCCTCCAGGGCTTCTCTCCTTGTTCTCACTGGCCAGTGACAATGCACTTTTCTCCGTCTCTTCAACAGGTGTGGCCCCTTTTCTACCCCAGGGCCTTTCCACTGCCTGTTCTTTTGTTTCTCCAACTTTTCGCGTAGCTAGTTCTTCTTGCTTCTGATGCCAGTTTGAAAGTCACTTTCTCAGGGCTGGGTAAGGTCCCCTAACACATATTTTCACAGTGCCCTAAACTATTCCTAGTATTATCACAACTGTAATTATCCATGTTTGTTTAAAATCTGACTTCACTGCTAGAATGCAAGACTCATTCGGGAAGAAACTGTGCCTATCTGATTTATCACTGTATGTTCAGAGCCTAATATATTAGACTTCTTCAGTATATGAATGAATGGATGGCTGGATGCATGGAGATCATTCTCCCTCCCCTCTTTCACCCTGGCACCCCACGTCTTGTTGTCAAGTGGCTCTCCAAAAAGCTCAATCTGGAGATCTAATTGAACATAAAAGACAATGTAGACCAGTGCTCTTTGAAAGAGGAAGATTGTTATGTTCTCATGAGCACACCTCCCTTGTCTCCTCCTTATCCCAAACCGTAAGAGGACCCCTTAGTTTGTTCATTTGAGGGGAAAGCATGACCCCATGGGAGCAGTGGAGGTGACATCCAGTGAGTACTCCCTTTGCCAATGTCACCTGTGGCAGGCTCAGATGCACAGGTCATTTTGGGAGAGAAAAGGATGCTCTGCGAGGGGCCAGGGCCCGCCTTCTCCTCTCCTTTACCCCCTTAGTTCAGACCTGCACCCCCTCAGCTCTGTGACAGCAGAGCCTCCCTGCTGGCTTTCTAGTCTCCAAGTTCTCCCCCACTTCAGGTACCCCACCGTTGGTTTCCCACAAACAGACTCTGCTTGAGATCCTGCAATGCCTCTACTGCCTTCACAGCCAAGTCTAAAGCCCTCAGCCAGGCTGCCTGGTCCTAGACCACCCATAAGGCCCAGGCCGGCTTCCACGAAACTTTTCCTGATGCCTCCATCCCAGGCCCTTCCTGCCACGGCCCCACATCTGGTGAGGATGTGAGTTAATAGTACCTGATTTCACTATTGATTCATCTCCACTTGCTTTCTGTGTCTTGCCTCCTCTACTGGGCACATAGTTGATGTTGTATAAATATTTGGTTGAATCGCTGATTGGGGAAATCATAGCAATGAAGCCATTAAAAGAATTGGAACCAGGCAAAATTGCAGGCATGTGTGAGTATGTGCACGCATGTGTATTTGCACAAGTACACACGTGTTCTCAGGCCAAAAGCTCTCCTACAGCTCCCCAGGAAACATTCCCAAATGCTTGCCCAGTTCCCTAGTCACCTGTGCTATTATTCCAGTAATGGGCCCTCTGCCCCTACTCCTGCCTCCTGATGTTCAACGTGTGGCTTGGTCAGTGCCCGTGAGGACATCTGCCTTTGGAACTCAGCATAAAGAGGTAACACTAGCTCATGGAACCCAACATGGAATTTTTTTTCTGTTTCCGCAATCTGAGACTTCTTCCCTGACCCTGTGGCTCACCGAGGCTAGCAGTGTGCAGGTGAATGGAAGGGAAAGGGAAGGGGCTGGGGAGCGCTCCAGTGGGCTGGTCCTG
This sequence comes from Canis lupus familiaris, assembly GCF_011100685.1. Classification (NCBI taxonomy): domain Eukaryota; kingdom Metazoa; phylum Chordata; class Mammalia; order Carnivora; family Canidae; genus Canis; species Canis lupus. The sequence goes on from NC_049228.1 coordinate 8,026,687, forward strand.
ACCAGCAGTTCCTCGTCCAACTCAGACCTGTACCAGAGCACATTACAGAGCATGGACTTGGCTGGTTCATGTACCTCGACCGCAGTTCTATGAGGGTAGAGTCTGGGTCTGGTCCTGTGTCCCCGAGACCCACTACACAGTCAGTGTTGATAAATATTTAAGGAATGAGTGCAAGTGGGTGTGTGCTGGAGAAGACCTCAGAGTGGCGGCGTTCAGCTCCCTATGGAGATAAACTTTCTAACACACACTGATGCCCGTGGGCACTATTCTGAGGCTGTGATAAACTACCCCAGTGCCAGTGTTCAAGCAAGAGGAGGACAGCTGTTAGAGATGCTGCACCCAGGGAATCTAAGCAGTGGAAACCCAGGCTAGAATTCAAGGCAGAAAAAGATAAAGAGCCGGGGAAAGCTGTAGACAAAGAGTTTTTGGAACAGCACAGAGGAAGAATGGCCAGAGAGGAAGCTGGGAAATCGTGGACGGCTTTCTGGATGAGATAGTAATTGATGAGGATTTTTTTTTTTTCAAATCTGTAGCATTTCCGTAGGCAGAAAATGAGGAAAGGGCATCCTATACTGGTAGACCAGCACTAGCGAAGGTCAGGAGCTTTGCGGGGGAAGCAGCGTGTTAGAAATCAGGGTCTCCTACAGTGCGCCTGGAGTGTCAGCTCCAATGGAGTCCCAACAGAGGGACCCAGAGGTGAGAGGACAGTTTTGTGCTGGATCCTGGAATGCCTTCAGTGATGGGCTAAGATGTTTAGACTTTATCCTGTAGGTAAAAGTTTTTTTTTTTTTTTTCAGTTAGCAGCAATATGTTCTCTTGAGATAATTCTAGCAAGAATGAAAGTTGGATTGGAGAGAAAACAGTAAGGCCACAATTATTGACCGCTTATCGTATGCTGGCCTCGGTTCTAAGCAACTAGCATTTTGTCTCACTCTACCCTACTTGTGTGTGAAATAAGGTCAGGAATTATCCTATTTCACAGATGGGATGACTGAGGCACGGAGAGGTTAAGTTGCTTGTCCAAGGCCAGACAGCCAGTCATCTAGGCGTCTAACCTAGAAGACTTCTCCAGAGCCACTTTTAGCTATCCCAAGGGACCACCTCACCCAGGGACCAATTAGAGCCTAGCCTACCACAACAGTACCAGAGGAGGAGGGCCTGAATTAAAATTGTAGAGATGAAAATATAAAGGAGGCAGCATTTACTTACTGCCTTTTGTGTAAAAAAGGATGGCAGGAAATATCCATCTACAGCTGTATCTATGTATCTATATCGATCTATTCTTTTCCTTGCATCCACATGAAATACGGGAGGGTACACCAGAAACTAATAAGGATGGCAACCTATAGAGGGCAGGGCAGGGAATTGCAGTGGGTGAGACACCTCAATGTATGTCTTTTTTTTTTTCCCCAAAGATTTTATTTATTTATTTGAGAGAGAGAGAGAGAGAGAGAGAGAGAGAGAGAGAAAGAGAGAGAGTAAGCAGGGGGAGGGGCAGAGGGAAAGGGAGTGAGAAGTAGACTTCGCACTGAGCAAGGAGCCCAACGTGGGACTCGGCATGGGGCTTGATTCCAGGACCCTGGGATCATGACCTGAGCTGAAGGCAGCCGCTTAACCAACTGAGCCACCCAGGCACCCCTGCTCAATGTATGTCTTTTAATATAGTTCTGATTTCTGACCCACGTGAATGTGCTATTCATTCAAAAAACACAAATGATTAAAAAAAAAACTGAAAAGGCACAATTTAACAGCTAATTCGAAGGAACAACTGAAAGTGAGTAACAGCTGATTGGATTTGGAAGGCAACGAAAGAACCAACACAGCCGAACAAAGTGCCTGGCTCTCCAATTTGAGTGTCTGGGAAAGTGGTAGCTCTGCAGCCTCTCTGGGGAAATGGGGAGAGTGGTTTGAGGGAGGCTATTATATATTCAGGATTATTTGTGGGTGGAAGTGGACTTTTGGAGGTTAAGGTAGGGTCGACAACACTGAGTGGGGGGGGTGTTGATTTGGGACATTTACGTGATGGTAAATGGTACGTGATGGTAACAGACCCTGTGAGTGGATATTGAGATTAAGAGTAGACAAGGAGAAAGCAAGAGGGCAGAAGACAGAAGTTCAAAGAAGCTATGCTGAAGGATTAGTCAAAAGGAGGCTGAGATGGTCAAGGGCAGGATGGAGAGGTGAGTGCCAGGGAACAGAGTCAGGATGGTAGGTTTTGGGATCAGGATGGAGAGGTGAGTGCCAGGGAGCAGAGTCAGGATGGTAGGTTTTGGGATCAGGATGCTATGCTTCTAGAAACAGGGGAGAGGAGATACATCAGAGACATGATGGAACCACCCAGCAGAGGGTCCCCCCTGCTTCTCTTCCCATTCTATAAAAGACGACAACTGGACACACAAGGGTCTTCGTCCCCCACATTTCAACCAATGTAGATATCCTATTGCTCAGAAAGGTGTTTTTAAACAATACACTCCAGCAACGGAGTAGTTAAAAGAGAAACTGAGGCAGGCAGTCCTAGAAAGCTTCTCGGATTTTCTGCTAGCACCCCATTCAGGCCAATGGAAGCTTGTAATTTGAGGTTTTATTTTTGCTTTTTATTCTTCCCCCCTCTCCTTCCATTACACACATCAATGCAAACACAATTACACACACCACACACACACACACACACACACACACACACACACACACGGCACGAAAGGGCCCTTTGCAAAAGCATTTTTCTGGATCAGACTTAATGCTGCTCGGAGGGGGGAAGAGCAGAGCAGAGGAAAGGCAGGAGATGCAAGCCACCATAGCTACTTTTCCTCCCCTTTAAGACTGCCTGGTTACGGTCCTGGGAAAGAAAACCCCTGCATTCCTCCCCTTTAATTCGGTTTATTGTTAAAGCACTGGAGCAGCTAATCCTCCCAGACCTGTAGGAGCTGGAGTAGGAGCACCATTCCTTCTGACTCCGGGTAAGATGAGTCTGATTCTTTTCTTGGCTTTGGGAGGTTCCCTTGCTTAGGGGGAGGCAGGTGGCACGTAGAGATGTGTTCGAAGAGCCACTTTTGCAAGCAACTTGGGTATTCTATTCCTTTTAGCCCCATTTCCAGTCTTGCCTGACTCTTGTGGTATCAAGGGTAAGTTGTAGCTGCTTTGGAAAATAAGTCTGAATGGGGGCCCAGGTGGCACCTCCTTGCGGAGCCATCTGCCATCACTTCAGGGCTGGTGTGAGTGGGAACCGTTTGCACTTCTGAGCCGCGCAAGGGGAGCAAAATATCCGTGTATGTCCCTCTTGCACCGCCTGCCTGCAGGCTGCATCTGAGGGGCAATCCTCAGGGCCACCCGGGAGGGGCTGCCCATCTGCAGAGGTGGGGACCTCCAGCGGGCTTGCACCCCTGCCTCCTTGCCCATCCTGCATCTCTTAACCTCTCTGACCCCATCGGTCAAGGACCCATGCCCTTCTGCCTACCTGTCTGGGTTGTTGTGACTGTTAAGAGAGCCAGTGGGCAAAAAGGTAGTTTGTAAACAGCCTGTGGCTCTGCAAACCCCCAGGGAGCGGACCAGCCTCAGTCCCTTCAGGCAGGGTCCAGGGACAGGCTCCAGCTCCACGGCCACCTGGGCTGCGTTAGGATGCAGAACTCAGGGTGTCGGTCACAAGGCGGCTCCCTCACCTTCTCCAGGGGCAGGTCCATCTCCCTTCTGTCTTTAAACTTCCCCAGCTGGGCGGGCAGGTGAGATGTTAACGGAAGGTCTGGATTCTCCACCCCCACCCGCGCTGTGGCCCCTTCTCCCCACGTAACTTTGACGCACAAGCATTAACCCCGAGGCTCCCGGAGGCGGCTGCCAGGGCTGGCCCGGGTCTGGCGGTTGTGCCTGGCTGGCCAGCTGCTGGCTCTGGGACCGGATCAATTAACTGGTCAGGAGGAAAATCTCTGCGAGGGGTCAAAGAGTCAAGCAGGTTCCTGTTGGGGAAGGAGATGATCTTTCCCAGAGCAGAGGCCAGAAGCACCCCGGCCCCTGGCAGTCCTTGTGACCCAGGCTTAACCAGGGCCAAAGATGAGATCCAATAGGCCATAACACAAAGTGCTTAGTAATACCTGATGTGGGAAACACACGTGCCTTTAGCACGAGCCCACCAAGCCGGTGGGGCAAATAGTATTTCTCCCTCCCTATGGACAAGACCACTGAGACTCAAAGAGGCTTGCCTAGGGTTGCAAAGCTGGATATTGGTGGTATCCAGTTAACGACAGCATCATTTGAATCCAGAACTTCTGACATCATCAGTGACCTTTCCGTGATACTGCAGATAGCTATCATGTGTTGGGGGCAGTGGCTGGCAGGCAGGTGTGTGTTAAGAGCACTCTTGAGAATGCACAAAACTTTGGGAAAGAAGTCCGAGTGACAGGAGGTTTGAGCTGGAGCCCGGAGAGGCAGAGGATGGCCTGGCCTCAGAGCCCTTCTCAGAGCCTCAGAGTCAGCTATTCCAGGGGGGACTTGGTCAGGTGCTGGGGTTGCAGGAACGTGTCCCAAGGATGAGGCGAGGTACGTGAAACCAGGTGATCACTTCCAGGAGAGAGGCAACAGGTTTTGTGGAGGCTCTGATACACTGGGGTTCCCAGTCCAGCTCTGCCATTGACCCTCGGATTTGGGGCATTTTCTGTAACATTTCTACCCAGCAGTACTCAGCTGTGAAATGGGCATCACAACACCTCCTCTAAAGGCAGCAGCGAGGTGCCAGGGAGGGGAGGTGATGCAGATGGAGTGCCCCGGGGGTGTCCGTACTCCTCACGGCCTGGGAGCACTTCCTGGGAGCACTACAGGCAGCGGGCAGCGGCACCTTTGCTCCCTCTCCCGCGCTCCCGAGCTGCCCAGGGCTGCACCGAGCTCCCCGTGGCCGCACCGAGCTGCCCGCGGTCCGACCGAGCTGCCCAGGGCTGCACCGAGCTCCCTGCGGCCCGACCGAGCTGCCCGTGGCTGCACCGAGCTGCCCGCGGCCCGACCGAGCTGTCCGAGCTGTCCGTGGCTGCACCCAGCTGCCCACGGCCCGACTGAGCTGCCCAGGGCTGCACCGAGCTGCCCGCGGCCCAACCGAGCTGCCCGCGGCCCCACCAAGCTGTCCAGGGCTGCACCGAGCTCCCTGCGGCCCGACCGAGCTGCCCGTGGCTGCATCGAGCTGCCCGCGGCCCGACCGAGCTGCCCGGGGCCGCACGGAGCTGCCCGCGGCCCGACTGAGCTGCCCAGGGCTGCACCGAGCTGCCTGCGGCCCGACTGAGCTGCCCGTGGCTGCACCGAGCTGCCCGCGGCCCGACCGAGCTGCCCGTGGCTGCACCGAGCTGCCCGCGGCCCGACCGAGCTGCCCGCGGCCCGACCGAGCTGCCCGTGGCTGCACCGAGCTGCCCGCGGCCCGACCGAGCTGCCCGTGGCTGCACCGAGCTGCCCGCGGCCCCACCGAGCTGCCCGGGGCTGCACCGAGCTGCCCGCGGCCCGACCGAGCTGCTCGGGGCTGCACTGAGCTGCCCGGGCCGCCGGGTGAATGAGCCGCAACATGAATGAGACGGAGCGGCCGCGCGCGTCGCTACAACCGCAGGCGCGTCCCCGCGGCCACCGCCAGGGAGGGGCCGGGGCTCGGCGGGGCGGGGCGGGGCGGGGCGGGGCGGGTGGGGGGGGGCGGCTCGGAGGGGGGCGCCCAGCACCTGCGCCAAGGCGGCACCTCCTGCGGAGTCCGGCTTAAGGGCGGCGCGTGGCAGACGCACCGTCACTATTACCCTTGAAAACTCCTTGGAGAGGTGGCCCCGGGGACCAGCGTGACGCCCGAGGAGAGACCCTTGGCTCACGGTGCTGCCCAGGGCGGCGGCCGAGCTCCCTCTGCTCTTGGTTCAGCACCGGGTGAAGCAGTTGGTTTGCATTTCAGGGCCGGGATGTATGAAACATTAGGTATTTTTAAACACTTTAGAGTCACAGTGAGCTGAGGTGTCCCCGCTGTGAAGCGCACTTGGGAGCAGAGCCGCTGGGGGGACCCCGGGTTGATTGGCGGCTCCTGTCGCGCGCTCACCTCTATCTAGTTAGTGTCTCGTTTCCCCTTCTTTCTCCCCAGCGCCTGGTGTTTATTTAATTCGCGTGCCTGTAACGGGGACCCCCTGCATAGTGTGACAGAGGTTGCAGGGTGATTCTGCGCCCCAGATGCCCCAGGAAGGTGGAGACACAGAGCAGGGATCATTATTCCCATTCAGCAGAGGAGGAAAGCTGAGGCTCCACGGGGTTAGGAGCACAAGAGGAATCAGTGGCACACCCTTGCCCTCTCCAGGGACTCCTAGGTCTTGGCCCTCCCGCCACCAAATGAAGCCTTGGAGGATGTTTTGTAAGAGGCACACAGTAAATCTTAAGCAACATGTGAGTTCTGACCTGTCCCTGCAGCCGGAGGGATTGGCTTAGACCTAAATGTGTGTTTGAGCCTGAAATAAACTGCAGGAGGCGATTGAAAAACGTCCTTCCTCGGTGATTCTGTGAACCGAAAGTGCCACGCAGCCCTGGCCCTGGAGCCGGGCTGCGTGGGGGAGCCGGGGATGGAGCCCATGTTCCTTGCAGCTTCGTCCACCCAGAAGTCTCCGGGAGGCTTTAAGGTCCAGGGCCTGGGCTTGAGCTGCGGCCCTCGGCCCTCGAACGGGGAATGGATTGTGACAGCTCGCACAGGCCCAGCTGTGTGCCTCTGACACCGCGGCTGGCGAGAGCATGGCTATGACCTGAGGCTGCTGGAAACTTCCTCTGTTGCTCAAGCAAATGCAGAATCACAAAGTTATCAGAGGAGGCCAGTCTCCCTGTTTTCCCAAGTAGGCTCTGGGCAGCCCTGGACACCCTGGGTGCTAGCAGGTGCGACACAAGGAAGGTTTCACCGTCCAGTAAATTGGGGGGGCGGGGATGCCAGGTTAGAGGGCATTAACCAAGCATCTTTAAGAGTCATCAGAGCCTTCAACAAGCTAATGTGGATCATGAATCTCTAATAGGAGCAGCAAATCCACTTTGCACACAGAAAGCCTCCTGGGACTAATATGCTAAAAATCAAACTTCAAGGAACCTTGATCTATTCCAGTCTCCTCTTCTCTCTAAGGACAAAGGTGGAAACCCAGAGAAGTACGGTGTTCTGCCTGGAGCTGCACAGCTCCTCGGTACCAAATCGAAACTGGAACCAGAACTTGAGCCCGCTCTTTCTTTCTTTCTTTCTTTCTTTCTTTCTTTCTTTCTTTCTTTCTTTTTCTTTTCTTTTTTTTTTTAGCCCTTTCTAATGTCCCTCTCAATCCAAAGGATGACGCAAAGTCCAATATGGGTCAGAGTCCAGGAAACTGGGGATCAGGACAAGAAAACATCCGAGCGTTAGTTAGCCTTTAGCCCCTCACCAAGCCATTTATATGTTGCCATGACTCCGTGAGCCCCAGCCCGGAGGCAGAGAGCACATTCTTATGAAAGATGACCCATCCGATAACCTCCCTCCCAGAACCCACCAGCTTTTCTGAGTCATGCTCCCAAGAAATGGAAAACCCTGGAAGCAGACTGCAAAGCAGTCTTAGGGTGGGCTGATTCCACTGAGGTCAATAAGAGAGCCACATGCAGTACCTCAGGAAGGCTCTGAGGTGAGCTTACCATGCCCCAAGTGATGCGCCCTTGCTTGCCCAGAAGCCCCAATGGGGGAGCATAGCTAAGGCCCAGTGGCTCTTCCCCTGGGTAGAGTTGAGAGCCATTATCTGTGGGTCCAAGGGTACTGGGATGCTACTCCAAGATTCTCTCCTTCCTTCTATCTCCTCTGGGTTGGTCCTAGCCAATTTAGGAGCCCTGCTTGGGCTGGGGAAACACACAGTGAATTGAATTGAATTGAGTTGAATTGAACCAAATGCCTGGATTAAAACATGGTGTGCCCAAGGCTCTGGGATGGTTTATCAGGAGGGGTGGCTTTTAAGCTGTTAGTCCAAGTGATTCGTTTAATAAGCCCCTCAGAGCAGCTAGGACTCCCCATAGGAAGTTTTTGATAAGGAGGCTTTGTGGAGCAGGGTGGGCAGGAGTGAGGGGCCAGGGAGAGGGTCCAGGGCAGTGTGAGGTCATGAGACGACCGCGCATCTTTGGGACATGGTGATGGCAATGAGGAGGCCCCTGAAGATAAGCCTCGTCTGCCTTAGAGTTCTTCTGGTGCCAGTGCTGTTCCTGTGACCAAATGGAGCTTGGGAAGGAGAGAAGGACAGGGGTCGGTCTTCCATGGAAGAAGCGTGAGAAGGGCACCTGCCTCCCGGGCTCATAGCCCAAGCATCTCTCAGCAGCACCTCATAAATAGCCAGGCTGGATGTCACCACGGATCACACGGCCTGTCCCCAGAAGCACAGAAAGGGTGGTGCTCAGAGGCAGAGTCCACCCCGGGGCTGCATGGCCTGCCCTTTAGGGAGAACTTTGCCCTCTGCGGTGTCCTCCCCAGCTGTGGAACTGTGTCCCGACACAGCAGGAAGACCACCCCGAAAACTCGGACGGAGCCCTGCCCGGGGCGAGGCGCTGCACGAGGCCTAAGGGAGACAAGGAGATGGGCCAGGTTCGGTCCACGTGGAGTTACTTTCTCGGGAAGACGTGACCTCAGACTGTCATAGGTCGTACAGAAGCAAGGAGCTGGCTCATGTGACAGAGTGGCTTTGGGTGGGTGGAGGGACCGATGCCGGATAGTGTCCCACGTGCTGCTGAACAAGAGCCAGACCCAGGCCCTGAGAGGTGATGGTGGCCTTCCGTGGCCACTCTGCCCTGCCCACTGCAGGGCTCTAAACAGAGCCTCGCCGTGACACCCTTAGACAGGAGGCCCCGTGGCCTTCCCTTCCCAGGGCATGGGTCTTCTTGCTGCGGGTCCCTCTCTAGCCAGTAAACAATTGTCCTCCCACCCTATACCGAAGTTAAGTCGGATTCCCTGATGGCCCCAATGCTCTCTCCTGGGCCCTCCTCCCCACTGGATCATTGGACCAGTGTGGACGGGGCTCTTGGCCTATGTGGGCTCGGTACTAGGCACTAGGGATTCCAGCTGAGTAACACAGGGCGCCTGCAGCACCCGCAGTGGGGGGGTGGCCCGGGAGTGGGGGACCCGCGCATCCTCAATCAATCTACAACCGACCTCTGAATGGCTTGAGCACGTTCATTTGCCAGCTCCCCTCCTGCAGGCGTGTGGTTTTAGTTGTTTATTTACACACCTACGCTTGGTCTTTCCAACTTGATGGGAAGCACTCTTTTCTTTAAAGATTTTATTTATTTGTTCATGAGAGACACACAGAGAGAGGCAGAGACACAGGCAGAGGGAGAAGCAGGCTCCCTATGAGGAGCCCGATGCGGGACTCGAACCCAGGGCCCCAGGATCATTCCCTGAGCTGAAGGCAGATGCTCAGCCGCTGAGCCACCCCGATGCCCCGATTGGAAGCATTTTTTAAGGGCCTCGTGTCACAGCCACGTCTGCTGTAGCCCTGGGGGGAATGAAGGAGTGTTGTCTCCAACAAGTCAAAGGTGGTCCCCATGAGCAAGGCCACTGCCTCGGCCGGGAGTCATTTCTGCGGAACATCCGTGAGGGTCCTGCCCTGTTGAGGAGTGAGGGTCACAGATGCCAACACCCTCGGCGTCTCCTGAGCTACAGGGTGACCTCAGTTGTACCTCAGCAGTGGCTCTTCCCGAGCCCTGAAGCCCAGTGGAGGCTGTGGCCGGAGAGAGGGAGAGGTGGGCATACTTTGGGAACAAGTGACAGCCATCCTGGGGCTTCAGGCTTCTCAGGATGCGTTTTCTTTTCCTTCTAGAGAACCTAGATAGCAGCAGGAGTCGGGGAGCAGGGCGAGGACTTCGAGGGAAAGAAGCAGGGAGAATGTGGGCGCCCCTCTGAGAGCCCCTGGTTAGACCTCCGTGGCGCTGGGCGGGGGCCTGGGGACCTCCCTGCGGTTGGGGGGTGGTGGTGGCGGGAATGACCCAGGGTTTTTGGGGTCTGGGGCGTACCCCTCCCCGCCCCGAGTTTTCCACATTGCTCTGAAGATAGAGCTAAATTGTTAGGCTTGAGTGTATGGGAGGAGGGGTGGGCGGGAAAGATGTGTTCTTATAGCCGGCTTAGCTAAGAATACTATGTTTTTAAGCTATTTAAGAGAGATGGGAGAGAAGGAACAGGGAGTACAGATCTGCTAATGAGGTGGTCGTGCCTCCCGGAGAGCAGGCCCGGGTTCCGCCGGGCTCCAGCAGGGGGAGCGACGCACACCCAGCTGCTGGCCCCAGAGCTGGAAAGAAGAGTCTGGATTGGAGGGCGCCTGGGTGGCCCAGTGGTCCAGCATCTGCCTCTGGCTCAGGTCGTGATCCCCGCAGGGAGCCTGCTTCCCCCCCTGCCCATGTCTCTGCATCTCCCTCTGTGTCTCTCATGGTAAATAAATAAAATCTTTAAAGAAAAAAAAAAAAAGAAGAAGATGCTTGATTGGGTCTTTACCTGGATAAGCAGCATCTGCAGGCCTGGGGGGTCTGTGAAGGGGAGAGAGACAGACACACACGCACAGACCGACCCTGTCGATTCGGCTCCTCTGACTGTCCACCCCGACACCCCCATACGTCCGTCGAGACTCCCAGCTGCAGTGTCCACGCTAAGAAGCACTCGATCCACGCCCAGATGCCAACCTCTCTGATAAGTAGAAGCTGCCAGATTTGGGGCTGAGACTCTGCAGAGCGGCATCCGGATAAAGATAGCCCGGATTCTAATATCTCATCTTCCCCAAAGCAGCCTGCCAGTCGGAGTTCATTTGTCTCTGCCTTGTCACTGTGCCCTCCAAATCAAGGACCAGGCCACCGCATGGCTGGCGAGTCCTCCTCTGGCTAGCGGGCCCTGAACTGCTGCGTCCCTCTGGGCTGCCACCCTCCCAGGACGAGCAAATCCACAGACGGACCTGAGGATACAAGCACAAACCAGATCTACGCGGGAATGTGCTAAATGCTAAGGGATTCGTAGTATTAACTCGCATGCGTTTTTCATAATATCGGCCACCAGTTCGCGTACAGCCAGGCTGCAGGTTTACACGCAATCCTGAAGTGAGCAAAGGAAATGTAGCATCTTTATTTCCTCTAAAGTCTTTCTCGCGAACCCAAAAGGGAAATGGGCAACTTTAAATGTGAACTTGTTCATCACAGCGTCTCGGGTTCAGCAGAGTCTCGTTGCGCTGCCTCAGTTTCTCCCGGGAAAGCACACAGCCTTGAGACGGCTTCTCCTCCTCTTGCTCTACGTCCGGGACATTTTATGTGATAAGGTGCTTACCTGACTTGGTTGTAGATAGGAGAAGGGGGCCTCAGACTCATCGGGGACCTCAGATCCCAGGGATCTGGGATCTCACCAGAGGATGACTGGTGACCTCTGAGGTGTGACTGGTCCCACCTGGGGGCGTCATGCTGACACCCTCCGCGAAAGGCCCAGCTCCCAGCCATTTGCTTCCACCTGAGAAGCCCCGATTAAAGCTGTCTCTTCTTCCGGACCCCAGGGAACAGGCCCTCTAGCAGCTCTATGTCCCTTCACCAGGGCCATGATAAATGTTAAAGGACTGGTTCTCCAAGATAGGGGGATGACTTGGGGAGAAGCCCTGGTTCATGTAGCGTTTGCCCGCGTCCATGGTGTCAGTGCTCCCACTGTGGCCAATTTCAAGCCCACAACCTGAGACCTCTAACCACAGAGCTGGGGACACCCCTACGGTTCGGCTGTCGTGACCTGAAGCAAGCTGGCTGCAGCCCCCCGCAGGCCCTGGGGAACTTCTGGGGTCCCTAAGGGTCATGCCACCCCATCTCCCCCTAGGCCTGCCCCATGATTACTTCCCACCTTGTTGAGTGTGGTTGTGGTCAAGTACCTCCCGCGCGTAGAGCTTCCCACCGGGTGGGAAGCCCACCCATCCGTGTCACCGCGGTCCCCCATTCCTGGATGGGTGTTCTACTCCGTAAGTGTGTGAAAGCAAAGATGCGTGCTTCGGGCAACTACACTCACCTCCCCCGTATCCTCACCAGGATCCACTGGGACCAAAATTGTCAAGCACACCTGTTCCCCTCCCATGGGGCCCTCGCTTGTGTCATGTTCCTCTTATTCATAGGAGCTTACAGGTTTCCCTCTATGCTACAGACCCTATTTTGTGACATGAGCCCTCCCGATGGGGATTACCAGGAGTGAAAACACATCAGCTTAGTACCCCTGAGTATTGTCTCTGTCACAACGGTTTAGTATCTGTGAGACAAATGTGCTAAGTCTCTACGTCCACTATTTCATGTAACCTGCACCATGACCATAGATGGCTCTATCCCCATTTTACAGATGAGCTAACAGACTCAGAGGTCAGTAACTTGCCTAAGGCCGTTCGAATAAAATAACCAACAGTGGTAGAATTTGAACTCAGGTTGACCTCCAAATCTCTACTCTTTACCTGATGCCAAATTGTGGAGGCACAAAATTTCTCTTTGTTCTGAGAAGACCCCATGGATCCTATAGGAACTTGTTTTTTAAGACTATATTATTTATTTATTCATGAGAGACACAGAGAGAGAGGCAGAGACATAGGCAGAGGGAGAAGCAGTCTCCCCACGGGGAGCCCGATGCAGGACTCGATCCTAGGACCCCGGGATCAAGCCCTGAGCCAAAGGCAGATGCTCAACTACTGAGCCACCCAGGTGCCCCCACAGGAATTTTTTTAAATGGGGGAAGGAGGTGCATTGCCCAAGAGATGCAGCCATTGGGCATATTTTCCTACTTCTTAGTTAGGTCCAAAGAGAATAGGGAAAAAGAGGCAGCTAGGGCAGAGAGATTCCCCCCAACCCACCCAGCCACCCCCCAAGCACATGTTTCTCTCAAGTATTCATGCCTCACCAAGGGCGCTGTCACCCTGAAACTCCTACCAGAGACAGTCTAGCCAGCCTAGACTCCTCTCACCGCCCTGTGGGCACATCCCCTGGTATCCTACATAATAGGAACCCCAGAACGTATCCCGAGCCCACCCCTTCTCTCCCTCACTACTGCCACAATCCAAGCCACCGTCATTTCCCTCCTGGACTTGTGTCCCACCCATTTTCCATATATCAGCTCTTACTCCCCCGACCCCATTGTCCACAAAGCAGCTGGAGTGAGCTCTAACGCATCAGTGGTGTAATTCCTCTGCAAAAAATCTTTCCATATCTTGCCCTCTTGCTTAGAAGAAAATCCAGTACCTTCAGGAGAGCCTATAAGGCCTTATATGGTCTGCCCCCTGCCTGCCTTCCCCTGCCCACTCACCGCCCCGTGTCATGCAGGGTTCATCTGCTCCAGCCACACTGTCCCATCCGTCCCTTCAGGCTCTGGTCCCGGTTTTCCTACACTAGGTCACCGCGTACGTGGTACTTCACTTGTTCCTGGCATGCCTCCTGTGGGCCTGCCGGTCCCAGGAAGACAGAACCATCACCTGTACGTAGCCAGCACCTGGTGCGTCATAGGTGCCGACTCTGGTGAATGGATATGGTGACTCCGGAACCCCGATAGAAAGTCGGGACAAGACTCAATTCAGATTTTAATGAATAACTATTTCCCCAGCACTGTATTAATGTTGTGGGAGTTTGGGAGCAAACAATGCTTGTTCATCTAACAAGGAACAAGCATTAGGCCCGGAACAGGTAGGAGAGAGGCAAGAGGAAACAGGACTGGGGAGGTGGGTCGACCCAGACAACATAAGGTACCAGAAGGGAAGTCGAGCTGACTCCGCGGTTTGAATCAAAACCTTGACCATCACCTGGAAACGCAGGAAATGCCTCATTCAGCTTAGATTCCCCCCCAAGGTGCATAGTTGTGTACTAATCCATACGTGGGTGTGTTACTGCCCCTATAACATATGTACAAAGTGGACTTTGCACTACTAGACTCTCAACTCCTTGAGCGTGTAGCAAGTACAATGGGCATCCCATAAACATGCAACACATTTGTTTTAGTAATTTAGTTGTTTTTTTTTTTTAGTTTTTTTTTATAGTAATTTAGTGTTTTTTTTTTTTTTTTTTTTTTTTTTTTTTTTAAGACAGCACACAAGAGGTGGGTGGAGGCAGGGAGCAGGTTCTCCGCTGAGCAGGGAGCTGGACACGGGGCTCGATCCCAGGACCCCGAGATCATGACCTGATCCAAAGGCAGACCCTTAACTGACTGAGCCACCAGGTGCCCTTGTTGTAGTAATTTTAAAGAGCAAGTGGAGAGAATAGACTTATTTTTGCCCATTATCCAGGTTTTGCTTCCCAATCCTTCATTCTAGCTACTATATGAAAGATGTGTTTTTTATTCTTTTTGCAATTTGTTCTTACTGTCTGAGACATTAGCTGATCAGACCCTTTGTCCCCTTCCTCAAAGTATCCCCCAAAGCTTCAACTCTGGAGGCGATGGGTCGAAAGGAAGAAGATGACTGCAGCTCCTGGAAGAAACAGACGACCAACATCCGGAAAACCTTCATCTTCATGGAAGTGCTGGGATCGTGAGTCCTGGGGCTGAGAGATGGGGCGGCCGGGCTGCGTGCTGGGCGGGGGCGTGGAGGCTGGGAGCCTGGAAGGAGTTGTTCTGGGCCAGCAGCAGCTGACAAACTAGGACTGAGACTGCAGGGACTGGGGAGGTGAGTAGGGGAAGGTAGCTTGGTTTCATAACCCTGGGCCCACAGGGAATACCAGCCCTTTCCTTAGGCAGAAAGGCCCATCCTGGCCCACCCCCGGTGACCCCCTTTCCCTACCTCTAGATCAGAGACAACTCGTGGCTTCTCACCCTGGTGGCAGGAAAGAGGGGTTCTGGGGTACCTCCAGACATTCAGTGGCCCTAGAATTTCCTGGGTCGCATCCTCCAGGGTCTTCATTTCCTCGGGCAGCAAATAAGGCCAACCAACCCCCCATGTCTGCTGTAGACGGAGGAAAAGGGGCTTTTGGGGCCTAGAAAGCTGACAGGCACGTATGCCGGAGTCAGCTCCCCACGCATGCCGGAGTCAGCTCCCCACCACCATCCTCTCTGCTCTATATTTAAGTGCCATGTTGGAAAAATAAAGTCACGCCGTAGCCCAAACTCCTACCAGCCTCCGGAGTGTCTGCTTCTGCCCCTTGACAACGATTACACGGCTGGAGGAGCAGAGACAGCCTGTCTGGAGCTGACTGTCCTGTTCAGTCCTGTCTCTCCTCCGGGAGGCTGCAGGCTCTGATGCAGGCTGCCACCGGCTCCAGGCCACCAGCTCCAGGCCACCAGCTCCTCTGTGGCCTCAGGACCCCAGCTGGCCAGCTAATTAGTCTGGGCTAATTGGGCCCCAGGAAGTGAGGGGCAGTTAGTAGGCCGCCCATTCAAGCAGGCTTTCCCTTTAGCCAACTCGGGCTAAGTTTAGCTCCCTCCGCCCTGGCCAGGAGGCCATGACCTCGGGCAATGACAGCTCCCCATACCCTCATCATAGACTGAGGGGAGCCAGGTCTGGCCCCAAGGGCAGCCCCCACCCCCGGGCTCTCCCTGCTTGAGCAAGGGCTCTGAGCACACAGGAGGATCTCGGTGCTGGTGCCGGTCATCAGAGCGTTGGCCCTCCATCAAGGCCCTTTGCCAAGACGGGGGTGGCTAGAGAGGGGTTTTTTGGCAGGAGAGAGGGACAAGACTCATGCGTGAATCAGAGATGATTTGCTAAGAATCCCAAAAATCAAGAGAAGGAGGGGGGATGCCCGGGTTGACAAGTGCTTATTCACTGTCTGCTCAGATTTGTGCTGTGGGACTGTCAGACATATGCTGCTCCCAGGGGGGTCGGCGAAGTCAGCCAGGGTCCTAACCTAGAGGGACATCCAGGGACCCTGGGGAGCTTATCCCTCTACCTTTCAACTGTGAAAATATCTAAAGTTTTTAGAAAGTGAAATAATAGTACAGTGAACCGATATACTGACCACCTCAATTCAA
Source organism: Canis lupus familiaris (assembly GCF_011100685.1). NCBI lineage: Eukaryota > Metazoa > Chordata > Mammalia > Carnivora > Canidae > Canis > Canis lupus. The sequence goes on from NC_049228.1 coordinate 8,042,585, forward strand.
CAATTGTTAACATTTCATTATATTTGTTTTATGTACATACATCTCTCTCTCTCTCTCTCTCTCTCTCACACACACACACACACACACACACACACACTGATTTCCCTGAACGATTTGTAAACAGTTGCAAACATCATGACATGTCACCTTGGAATCCTTCTGTCTGCATCTCCTAGAAATAAAGGCACTTTCTTCTATATGCCCAATGGTATTGCCACACTCAAGACAGTTAATAATAATTCCCTAGTAGCATTTTGGCAGAGATAGTTTTCTGGGGTTTTTTGTCTTGTTTTGTTAAGATTTTATTTATTTATTCATGAGAGACACAGAGAGAGAGGCAGAGACACAGGCAGAGAGAGAAGCAGGCTCCCTGCAGGGAACCTGATGCAGAACTCGATCCCAGGACCCTAGGATCACTCCCTGAGCCAAAGGCATATGCTCGACCACAGAGCCACCCAGGTGTCCCTGTTTTTTTGTTTTCAAATATATATATATACAGATTCCTGATCCTAGACCTATTGCACGGGGATTCGGGGAGATAGGACCGAGCAACTAGGACTCTATTTTCCATGCTTCCAATGGCTCTAACCTATCCAGCCCCTCACTGACCTGGGGAACCAAAGGGACAAGACAGGGGACAGGTCACAGCAGTGGGGGCTGATCAGTAACTAAACAGTAGGCCCCCCTGTTGTGCCCAGGAGGGGGCCAGGCAGCCCCAGGCTGCAGACCTCCCTCCCGGGGCGTTACCGTAGTTACCGAGGTGAGGTGGTGCAGCGCTGACGGGGAGGGAGCAGTGGGCAGCGCAGACTCCTCTGAGCGCAATGCACCAGAATCTCAGGACAAAGGCTTCTTCTCTGTAGCCCTCAGCTCCTCTGGAACACCCCGCCAGGGAGAGAACGCTTGCGGAGGTCCCCCAGAATCCCTGGGCCCTCAGGTAACCGTAGAGGCACGAGGCAAAGCTCGTCCACAGCAGGGTGAGTGTCACTCAGGTCCCAGTCCCCCTCCTTTCACTGCGCAGGAAGCGGCATTTCTCCTTGGTCCTCCCTCCCCTCACCCATCGAGCAGTCTCCCAGCAAGAGGGGAGAGCGAGTCAGGGCCCCAAAGGCAGACCAAGCTCTACCGCAGCAAAGCACTCCTGGCTCCGGAGACTCTGCTTGTCTTGCCTTCCGACCCCAGCAACCTTAGCTGCTCAAAGCTAGCTCTCTGCTCCCCAGTCTGACCAGTGGCACAATTCAGTCTTGTAACCGCTCTCCCCTGCCCTGTGACACACACACACACACACACACACACACACACACACACTGTACAAGGAGCTTGAGGCAGAAAAGCAGTAACACCACAATTGCCACAACACTGCACATCTCCAGGAGGCGTGGTTTACACACACACTGAGATGTCAATGGCCCCCCAGGAAGGCCTTAATTCAATCTCTTTCCACAAGAGGACCCCAGTAGGTGTCAGGGGGCCACCTGTGCCTACGGGTGAAAGGGGGGACTCTGAAAGTGAGTCCTGGGAGGTCAGGGCTGGCAGGAATCCTGAGAGCTATGCGGTTCACCTCTCTCCTTTTACAGGAGGGAAGGTGGGATCCGAAGATGAGTGGAACGCGCAGCCCATCCCAGGCCAGCCTCCTCACACATCCAGCCTCCCTCCATCCATGCAACCAACACACCTGTATTGAGCGTTTTCCATACGTGCCCAGCCAGAGGAGCTGGTACTCATGCACGTGCATCTCCCACTATTCCCTGTCTCCTACTTCACAGATGGTGCTGGACCCCGTAGCCCCCTCCCTACCTGCTGCCCTGCGCCTCCTCCATGCTGTCCCCTCGACTTCTCTAACCACCACCTGAGACGTCACTTCCAACTTTTCACTGGGCTAACTCTCGTTCATCCCTTAAAACTGAGGTCAAGGTGATCTTAAGTCTGAAGGCCAAGAATGAGGTGCTCCTTAGCTACTCCGAGCGATCGCTTTGTACCCATTAGAAAAATACCCTTTTCTACAGCCTGCTCTCTGCTGGGGAAATTAGTGTTGTCACGATTATTGTAGGAAGATGTACCGTGGTTCCAAGGGAAATGGCATCTGCCAGAGTCATGTACCAGAGCAGAGACCCTGTCCTCAACGTTCATTATCTAGGGTCTCATCATACCCCCTGCTTCTCTGTACATCTCTATTTCGCACACCAGACTCTAAGCCTCTAAGTGAGGCCAATGAGTATCCCAGGGCCTAACACTAGGGTTCCGTTAGCTGAGCAAACATTCCTTGAATGCCTAATAACATTTTGCAAATTGAATGTTAATTGCTCATTTGTCTGTGCTCTTCACTAGTCTACAGGCTTCTTAAGACCGGACACACTTACCTTTTTATCTCCAGTGTCTGACTCAGTAGGTGCTCAATAAATCTTGATTGAAGGGATGGATGAAGGAATGAATGAATGAATAGGGGAAGCTCTGAAGGCTCTGATTAACTCTGTTTCAGTGCAGCTGGGGGGGAAACAGGAAGCTCGGACCCAGGAAACACCAAGTATTTTCTAACGCAGATTCTCAAAGTCCTTACACAAGCTTGACTGCTATTGGACCTCCATTCTAGAATCCCAGATGGCAGGGGAGAAGATGGCTCAGCTGTTTCCTCACTTACACTCTAGTGCCTCTTGTTACTACCAGGTGTTCTCCCTAATGGTATTCAAATAATAATAGTAATAACAATAACAGTGTCTGACGCTTAGTTTAACAGATGTCAGGGATGCTTTTAAGCACATTACATATGTTAATTCATTTAATCTTCTAAACAACGCTATGAATCAGCTACTATTGACACTCCCACTTTTCAGATAAAGAATCTGGGTATATAGAAGTGACTTGTCACCCAAAAAAGCTGAAGTTCTCACATGGGCACTTGGGCCTCAGCATCTGCTCCTAGCTAACTATGGCTCTACTAGCCTGGTCTCCAGAAGACCCCCACTCAAAGCAAAAAGGCTATAATTTGGAATTTCCATTGTGTTCTATCCTCTCCATCTCCAGAAAATCTGCCCAGGGCTGCTGGGTCCTGTGTTTCATTCTCACAGATTCTACTGAATGAGAGGGTGTTCAGCCCCCTTAGCCTATGATAATTGGTTCAGAGTAACTATCACCACCTAAAACGGAGACTGGAGTTTTTTCCCATCACTGCTTGAGCCCTGTCCACACTGCTACCTCCAAGTGCTGTTCCAGTGTGCCACACTTCATCATGCTGGAAGAAACAAAGTAAATTGCCTCTGCAGTAGCCCCACTTTAATGGGTTGGCCAAATGGAGAAAACTCTTCGTAAGCAAAGCAGAGTCCCTGGGAGTCCTTAACAAATTCTAGAATCTGGAAATAGCACCCGGCTAGTCTCGGAGTTTGTAGTAGAGTCTTTTCTTTCTTGAAAGAAAGGACAGAAGGCTTGTCAGATAGGCTATACCCTGGATGCAGTAACAGTGGAAACTAATTACCAGCCACACCTTCCTTCATCTACCCTTTGGTTTTGCCTCCAACAATGTTCCCTAGCCAGCCAGTACTAATTTTTATCTCTTGGTATCTTATACGTAGAGGCGCTTTTTCAGAAGTTTTCCTGGTGAAGCAAAGGGTGACTGGGAAGCTCTTTGCCCTGAAGTGCATCAAGAAGTCCCCTGCCTTCCGGGACAGCAGTCTGGAGAATGAGATTGCTGTGTTGAAAAAGTGAGTGGGGTCTTAGGGTTGGTCAGGGACAACTGTGGGACCACAACATTTCCCTCATGAATCACCCTCCAGAAGGACTGAAGCTGGATTTCTACACCCAAAGGCATCACTCCCTTTGATTGAGTTGATGAGTCCATTTGATCCATCAGTTAAGTTTAGCCAGACAGGTGTCTTGACTGCTGGGGAGTGGGGAGGGGTGGTGAGAAAGGGCAGCAAATTGACTAGCAAAGCAACTGGTAGGAGACCTGGATTGCGCACGTAGACTAGAGAGTAGTTTGCTCAAAGGCACAAAAATCATTTGAGGGCCAATACCCGGAAGAATCAGTAATTACATAAGCAGAATAAGATTTGGAAATTAGAAAAAAAAAAAAAAAGATTCGGAAATTACCTGAATTGTACCAAAGTAAATGTAGGTTCAGCATCTAACTATCATGATAGAGGCCCCACTAACAAACCATCAAGTGGCTACAACAGGACCATATAATATATGGTCCTGTATATAACACTATAACGTATAACACTGTGCCAAAAGTGTACTAGGTGTCAGGAACACAAGCATAAGGCTGACAAAATTCCTCACCCTCAGGAACTCACATTTTCTGGGCAGAGACAGATAACAAACTCTGATCCCACCGAACATGAGCCAATGGCAGCAGAAGGTGAAGTCTGGAGAAGACAGATTCATTTTGCCTACATGTGTGTTTTTATGAGTATAGGGTATTAGGTACATTTTCAAAGAAGAAGGACCTGATTGATGAGCAGAATTTGATGGAGACGGGAGAGGCAATGCAGAAAGGGAATTCAGGCTGAGAGTAACACAAACTTTTAACATAGAATTGTGAAAGTGCAAAGGATGTTAGGGAAAAGTCATTGTTGGGAGCCCCTGAACTTAGAGCGAGGACCATCAAGGGACAGGAGATGGAATCAAATGAGGCCTGATTATGAAGGGTGTTGGATACCATGATAAAGAATGCTGACTTCATTCTGTGGGCAAAGAAAAGTCATCAAAGGATTTTAAGGAAGGGATCACCTGATCAGATTTCTACTTTAGAGCCATCCCTCTTAAGGATGGTAGAAGATGGATTTGATGCCAGCCTAGAGAATGGGAGACCAATTCTAAGACTTTCTCAGTAATCTCAGCAAGGGCTGAGGATACAAGCAAAAGTAATAGCAGGATCATGTGGCAGCAGAAAGACTGGATTCAAGAGAAAGAAGTGACTAGATTTGGAGTTGGCTGGTGACAGCACAAAAGAGAAAAGTATTAAAAGTGATGCTAAGATTGAGCAGTTCAGTGGAAGGTAATATCACTGTTTGGGATAGAGAACCAAAAGGATGTGCAGGCTTGGAGGAAATAGAAAGAAATTTGCTGGAACGTATTCAATCTGTGTCCTCCAATCTCTACATGGAGGATGCAGGAGAGATCCATGGGCTCCAGAGAGATCAGAGCCGAGATAGCAGACTCATTGAGAACAAGGACTATGGTGGTCCTTCTTGCCATTGCATTGTAGCATCAGTCCCTAACAGCATAGATGCTCAGTCAATATTTGTTCAATAAATGAACCATTGACAAATTAATGTTAGCATTGTCAGCTTGTAAGTGTGGTTGAATCCATCAGGGAACCACTGTAACGGGTCTATATTTTTAGAAATTAAACTTAAATATGCTCACTACTGTTTATTGTATGTTTATTATTCCCCAGGCACTATACTAAACATTTTACGTGCAATTATCTCTTTTAATCCTGATATAACCCTATGACAGAGGTGTACTTTATAAACCAAGAAGTTGGATTTAGAAGATTTGAGAAAGCCAGCCAAATTCACCCAATTCATAAGTTTCTCAGCCAGATCTGAACTCAAGCCCAACTGACTTAGAGTCCAAATCCTTAACCCCCGTGCTGCACGGCCATGAGTTTAACGTCCTAGAAATGTTCCTCCTGGACAGGCTTGCATAGAACTGCTGCCTAGGAAGCCAAGCCCCCCAGTTAATTCTTCTGCTTGTCTTGGCCCCTGAGTAATCCCAGGCAGAGGGAATTTAGAGCAAATTTTCCTGAACACAGTGCTATTGACATTTTAGACCAAATAATTCTTTATTGGGTTGGGGGCTATTCTGTGTGCATTGTAGAATATTTAACAGCATTCCTGCCTCCACCAACTAGATGGCAGTAGCTCCTGCCCCCTCCCCAGTCACAATATCTCCAGATACTGCCAAAATGTATCCCGAAGGACAAAAGAACCCCTGACTGAGAATTGCTAATCCAAGATATCCCACAGAACTGACCCCAGAAATCAGCATCTTTCCTGTACCTCACAATATCTGGAATAATAATTTTGCAATGCTCCTTCCATGGTTACCCATGAGGAGGCTTAGCTAACCTGATTGTCTTCTGTTGCACTCCACTTTCTTCAAGAATGTTTCTGAAGGAGATCTGGATACCCATTTTATAAAATAATCTAGTTTTGGACGTTCCCTTAGCCTTCTTCAGCTCTTTTAAACCAAAGAGATTTCTGGAGTAGCAACAAAATGTTGGTTCCTTGAGGGCAGAATGATCAATTATCCATTCAAAAATATGGATTGAACACTACTCTGGCATCTTTTCTTTAGGATTTCATTGTAACTGCTTATTTATTAGGAAGGCTTCACAAGGATCCACTCTTCCTACACATTGTCATCAAAAGTCTCTAACAGAAGTAAAAGTCCGGTGGGCTGGGTGTCCATTCTTTGTCTGGATCACCTACACCATATACCATTCACCATGAACCTTACTTTCCCCCAGGATCAAGCATGAAAACATCGTGACCCTAGAGGACATCTATGAGAGCACCACTCACTACTACCTGGTCATGCAGCTGTAAGTGAAAGGTGACCCACTTCCTCCACAGGTCTCAGGGGGCCTTTGAGGCCTAGAGGACACTGCTCGGTGGTGAGGGGAGTGTGGTGATCCAAAGGATAAGATCAAAAATTAGCAGAGCACCTGGGTGGCTCAGTGGTTGAGCATCTGCCTTTGTCTCAGGGTGTGATCCCAGGGTCCTGGGATCGAGTTCCGCTCCTGCAGGAAGCCTGCTTCTCCCTCTGCCTATGTCTCTGCCTCTCTATATTTCTCATGAATAAATAAATAAAATATTTTTAAAAAAAGATCAAGAATTAGCTAAAGAGGTTCTCAAATGCCAAGAGTTCTCAGACTAGGTATGCTACTGGTCACAAACATGTTCTGTGTGGACTGAGGGGTAAATCCAGGACTGATTATTGAGATGATCTGTACCAGTACAGCCTTACCAGTTGTTAAAATATTTTCTACAAGTCAGCAAATAGCTGGAACTCCAACCTATCCATCTTCCCCTGTTGCCCCAGCTGCTCTCCTCATACTTTCTGGACCTTCCCACAACCCCACGGTTGAAGGGCATGTCCAGAACCCTTCTCTGGCACCATGGCTTGAGTCCACTTTGACTCGTCTTTCTATGTCCACCCAACTGAATATTAAATGTCCTAATGCTGGAGCACCTGGGTTGGCTGAGCAGGTGGCTTTTGATTTCATCTCAGGTCATGATCTCGGGGTCCCGGAATCAGGGTCCCTCATAGGGCTCCATATTCAAGAAGGAGTTTGTTTGAGGATTCTCTCCCCCCTCCCCCTGCTTGCTCATGCACATGTGTCCTCTCTCTCTTTCTCTCTAATACATAAGTCTTAAAAAAATAAATGTCTCAATGCCAATCAAGGGTAAAATTACTGTGGGATTAGAAACCACAGGTACATAGATCTCAATTCGATATAAAAAAGAAGACTTTCTCAAAAGACATCCATCCAAAAAGTTAAAAACAGGCGGTGATCATGTATGCCCATCTGTAGGACACAAATGGCACCTCACTAGAAAAGTCTCCGCATCATTGTCATATATAAATAGGAGTTCTGGCTGAGAGTGAATGCTGTAGGAGTGGGTTGGTGCTCCTGAGGGCTCAGCCTTGGACTCCGAGAAACTTCTATTTATAAAGGACACACACGCACACACGTCACTCGGAGATCTCAGTAGCCAGAAGCAATAGTTTTGACTGACAGGCTGATTCCTCAGATACTTTAATGAGCTAACTTGGGCCTAAGCAGCCTATTAGCTCCGAGGCTCACCTGAGGCCCAGTGACTAGAGGAGCAGGTGGTCAAGGAAGTGAGGTTGGGCTGGGGGTGGTGGTGGGGGAAATAGAACAGCACTAACAAATGAGCAGGAACCATGTGGCACCTTAATGAGGCCAATTCAAGGGGATTAGCACACATTTAGACGACTAAGGGGAGACAGGGAAGTAGGCAGATGTAGATGTCACTGAAGAGTCGCAAAGCCTATGAGAGTGTGAGCTCTAGGACTCAGGCCATTCCAAGTCAGGAATTCCTAGCTGTGCATAAAAACTACCTTTCTCATGGGTGTCTAGCTCCTATAGTAGAATCCAGAGCTTCAGGACAGCAACAAAAGCAGTAGAGTGGTGTGCATTTTGATTAAAGAAATTCTCCTTCCTCGTTACTGCATGGTCCTATCCTGTGTGCATGTCGGTATCCAGTGCCCCGGAACAGTGAGAAGGGGGCCAGGACTGTGAGAGAATTGGCTCATGGGAGAAGTAGGCTGGACTGTTTCGTCCAGAGAGGGCCTCAACTGAGCATTTCACTGTCTTCACATACTGGAAAACATTCATGTGAAAGAAGGGTTTTCTTGCTCTGCATGGCCCCAGTGGGTGGAAGTGGCATCTGCTGGCTGAAACTGCAGGGAGTGGGTTCCAGCATAATATAGAGAAATATTGAGAAGGTGCTGAAAGACAAAGCAATCTTCTTAGGAGGTAGTGAGTGGTCTCCCTCTGAGGTGTTCCAGGATGGACTACAAAACTTCTTGGCAAAAATAGTATAGATGGCATTCAAGAGATGGGGGACAGACTGGATCCTAAAGCCCCTGAATCCTGAGATACCATACCATTGGAGTCTTCAAACACCACTACAACTCCACCCATGATTCTGGCTTTAGGTAGCCCAGTTGTCCACAATGAGGAAAGAAAACCTGACCCAAGCACACACAATTCATCTCATTCATACACCTTCTCTTTCCTGCCTTGGCCTGATTTCAGTCTCACGTCTCCTTTTCATTGTGGCTCCCTGGTCCCAGGCCAGGAAAGTAGGCAGCTCCCACTAAGTGATTATTGGCTTCTTGCTTGACTCTAGCCAGGAGCATTTTGTATTTATTTTAAGGAAAGGCCCAGGGAGAGGGTAATGGCCCAAAGAAATGACTCCCTCGTGATACCATTCCAACACCCAAAGGAGATATTCTCAGAGTAAAGTAGACCTCCCTGCCCAGGCCATGAGCACCTGCCTGTTCCACCACAGTTGTGTCTTCATGGCTACAGAGCAAACAGACTTATCTCCCTTTGACCTGAAATAAGACCTGGATTCCTGCGCTTGCCCCTATGCCCACAGTGTTTCTGGCGGGGAACTCTTTGACCGGATCCTGGAGCGGGGTGTCTACACAGAGAAGGATGCCAGCCTGGTGATCCAGCAGGTCTTGTCAGCAGTGAAATACCTCCACGAGAATGGCATCGTCCACAGAGACTTAAAGGTGCCAAAGTGGGAGTCCTCAGTGGGAAACAGAGAATGACCCTTTAGGAAGCTGCCTGGGTCGTGGGCAGCCTAAGCCCCATAAAATGAGAGGGTTGGACTAATAGACTCCTAAGGCCCCTTCTGCCCTTAGATTACTTAAACAAATCTTAAATGATTGAGCAATCACTGCTGATTTTCATCTCAGCCTTTTCCTGAACTTTTTACTAGGCCTCACCCTATTAGGATACCAAGATAATCCACATGTTTCTTAAACCTAGCCACGGTCCAAATCAAATGTAATAAATACTTACTGGGATCAGCATTGCATCAGGCATGTACTAGACTTTGGAGAGATCAGAGACAATTAACTTTAGTTTGGTTCCCTCAGTCTTAGAGTAGCTGGGGATGAGGAGAGGGTGGGAGTAGCACATTAGTGGCTATAAAGCTGAGCACATGAGGGTCATAAGCAAAATACAGAGTGTTCGGATATGGGGTTGGGGGCTGCAGTAGGAAGAAGGAGGGAAGAATTGGGGAAGATGAGCCTGACATTGAAGTCAGGAGCCCAGAGCTCAGCTTCCTAAGAAATTATATATCAGGGGAGGGAAAGAAATACATATTTCAGATGATTATATCCTATATTGCCTCACATTGCTCTTCTCCCACAGCCTGAAAACCTGCTGTACCTAACCCCTGAAGAGAATTCTAAGATCATGATCACAGATTTTGGTCTGTCCAAGATGGAACAGAGTGGAGTCATGTCCACTGCGTGTGGGACCCCCGGCTACGTGGGTGAGTCTGGGAGTAGGAGGAAGGTTGACCAGTTGGCTGTGTTCAACTTCATGGATATTTAACAGAGAGGGCTGGTTCTAGGGACACAGGGCTCAATTTCAGGGGCAATCCAAATAATCCATAATGATCCATAATGAATTCAAGCTTCAGTATGAAGCTTAGGGTAGATCCATGTATCTCTGAAACTACCCCTCCTGCTCCCAAACCCTACATCTTTAGAAACAGCCTACCCCTGAGCTCTTCCCACAGCGCCTGCCTATATTTGGCTCTCATTTTTGCACACAGATTCCTGGCCTTTGTCTTTCTGGCTAGACAAGGGGCAAAGACAAGATCATAAAACCAGAGATTGTTGGATTGCCAAGGAGTTGACCACTAGCCCCCCCTTTTCCTCTCTCCCACTTCCAGAGGAGACCTCAATGCCCCAGTTCTTGGTATCCCAGAGGCATAGTGTTGAGTTTAGAACTGAGGAACCCAGGCATGCCTCCCCAAATATATTCCCAAAGAAACACCCTAGGAAACTGGCAAAGGTGGGGCCTCCTGCTTAAACAGGAAGCTTTTAAGGCCCCCCAAAAAAGTAAAAGCAGGCAAGTAACCAGGTGGAAGCATTCCTGAGATCCACAGAGAGGAAGTCAAAACTCAGAGCATCCGCCCCTGCCCTTTCCTTTTAGCAATTTATCACCTGCTTGAGGATGGCATGTAGGAAGGAGACCTCTAACTTCATAGAGGAAATCTGCTCTCACCCTCAAAGAGAGCTCAGTCCGTATGTATTGAGTTCCCACTGAATACAAAGCCCTGGTATCTGGGATAAATATAGAAGGTAGCTCTCTACTGCTCCCAGACAGAGGACGACATGGCTCATTTTCTCAAGGAGCTCTCAATCTGATAGGCCAGACTAAACCTCACCCTCAGAAGGTAACTGAGATGGATGGGACAGTTGTGACCTGCCCTCTAAGAATTCCTCATTTAATGTAAAAGACTATCTCTTCCCTCAGGGAGAACCCCATCTAGTAGGACAGAGACTGCCCGTATATTGCAGATATCCCCATCTGAACAGAGACACACAGCTCCAGCCCTGGGATGCCCTATCTTCATGGAGAGACATAGACTTGCCTTCAGACAGTATTCAGCCTGATGTAAGAGTCCTAGGCCCTGTCATGGGGATCTTCCAGGCTGATGGAGGAAGGTTCAGTCTGATGGGAGACCCTACCCTAGGAAAGGTTTCATTCTTACAGAAACACTACCATCCTGGGGGCTTTCCTAGTCTGCTTCTCTAAGCCTCTTCCTGACCTTTGACCCTTGCCCCTCAGCCCTCTCTTCTTGTCCCAGCCCTGACTCTGCCTTTGGTTTGCTGCAGCTCCGGAAGTGCTGGCCCAGAAACCCTACAGCAAGGCTGTGGATTGCTGGTCCATTGGCGTCATCACTTACATACTGTGAGTAGAAGCTGGCATTGGCTCAGTTCCTGGGAAATCTCAGAACCTGCTCATCCTTTTTCTCCCCCCCCCATCTTAGCTCCTCAAGCAACATCCACCATCAAAGCATGTGCATGTGCATGTGCGCACGCACACACACACACACACACACACACACACTTACCCATGCACACAGCTCCAGAGGTTTCTGTCCTGGTCTCCACCAGACAATTAAAACAAAGCTCAGTGTGAACCCACTGTTCAGCCATATGGTTCTCTTCTTCTTGCACTCCCACCTTCATTTACTCTTTGTTAATGTGTTGAGTCCTGCTCTGTGGAATGAGCAATGAAGAAAGGAGAGGCCAGGCCAAGCCAAGTTGGAAGCCAAGTGGGCAGCCAAGTGGGCACAATGTTCACATCTCAGATGTTTCTCCTGGCAAGTCCGCCCAAAGCAAAATGATGGCCTGAATGAACCTGGTCATATTCTTGGGCTCTCCTTTCCAAACCTACTCATCACCCCTTCCCCTCCATCCCTCCTCATCTACAGCAGCTTCTGCTTTTAGGAAAATAACCTATTTATCCCTTCGTATGGACTCAGTTCTTTATTTACTAAGCTTATGTTAAATAATTACTGTCATTCATTCGTGTGCTCAACAAATATTCATTGACAGTCTATTCTGTGCTAATCACTGGTTTAGGTACTAAAAAACAAAGAACAAAATAGCCTAAAAAAATCCGTCACGAAATGTACATTCAAGCAGACATTCTCTCATCTGTCCTAAGATATTTTATACATCATCTAACTGCAGGGAGGCATAGGAGAGGCACTGAGAGCTTGCAGGAATAATGCATAAAAGGGCCTTCCACAGCTGCCTGTTCCAACCTTTGGCTCCTGCATAAACACTCAATGGGGCCTGCATCATTCCAGAATCAGGCAGATCCATGTCCTGCCCCTACTGCTGGTTGGGGATCCTAGTTCCTGCCTGTGTATGCAGTGGAGGTTGGCCCAAGGAGACTGGGGTCGTTGAGTAGCATGCTTCCTTCTTATTTCACTGCAGGTTGTGTGGGTATCCCCCCTTCTATGAAGAAACTGAGTCTAAGCTTTTCGAGAAGATCAAGGAGGGCTACTATGAATTTGAGTCTCCATTCTGGGATGACATTTCTGAGTCAGGTAAGGCTAGCAGGTGTGAAGGACAAGATAACAGGCTCAAGGCAAAGGCTGCCAAGAGAAAAGAGTGTAACAATGGATGACAGTCCTGGCTCTTGAAAGTCCCCGGGGAATCTTAGAGAACAGGCTGCCAAGGAAAGTGGAGAAATCTTCATCTGGCTCAAAGGCCAAAAAAATTATTCGCATCTAAGCTTCATGCTTTTGTTTTCCTGGAGACAGAACCACAGCCTCTCTGGTAAAGTAGTTTAGAGGGGGGCCCGGAGGGCAGAGGCAGGCACTAGGGAGTGTTCCAGGCAGGAGTGGCAAAACCAAGGCCAAGTTTTGCCTTCATTATATATCAAGACTGAGAGCATGCAATGCCTGTGTGTGTGAGAAAAGGCAGTCATTACATGTCGTTGGGTCCATCAAGTGGAAAGCAGAGGTGGGCCGAGGCAGCACTCACGTGTGCCCACGTGTGGGTGCCTGCCTCTGAATGGTGCAAATGCATATGCTTGTGGCATGCAGGCACGTTGGGGCCTCGTGATAAGAGCTGTATATGCAGCGCTGTGTGGGTGAGGCTACGTAGAGCCTCTCCTTGGTGGTTTATGGTGGGTTGTTGTTAGGTGGCTTGGATTTTTTTTTTCCTAAGACTCTTAAAATTGCCTCTTTGGAAAATTAGCTAAAGATGCATTCATTGCCACCCACCAGCCCAGAAGTGAATTTCCATCAGTCATGAAATCTGGTCCTCAGTTGTATCTCTGATTTCTCCCCTCAGCCAAGGATTTTATTTGCCACTTGCTGGAGAAGGACCCGAATGAACGGTACACCTGTGAGAAGGCACTGAGGCACCCCTGGTGAGTGAGGATGGGGTGGGCTATGGACCCTGGCTCTGTGATTCCCAAATGCCACGATGACTCATTCGCATGGTGTTTCCCAAGAGTTTGCTTGCCCTGAGCTCTTTACTCTTGCGGCATCCAAGGAGCATAGACGTGTTGATCAGGTCCAGATGCAAACAGCATTTAATGACACAGGTTCTGACCCAAGACTGGCAGCTGTCCTATCAGTACTAGGGTATAATACTCACTACTAGCTACTCAAGAAGCATCCAGAAATAGGCAGCTCCGCCCTGTCCTTGAGAGCATCATTTCACTGTGGGGTCAAAACCTGTTCTGAGTGAGGTGATTTGTGAAGAATCACAAAGCAACCAAACAGTGAAATGAATAAATGACGTTGTACAACACTGTTTTTCCATGCTAAGACCCCCGTGCTCAAGATTCACAATAGTGCCTCACGTCCTATCACGGCAAGCCTTGATTCGTCTACCTTTGCAAGTTTTCCCTAATTTTTTACCTCTGACTTTATTTCCCCCAAATTCCCAACACACCTTCTCTGTTCCAGAAAGGCCTAAAAGCTGTATTTCTCTCTCTATTTTCTTTAAAGATTTTATTTATTTATTCATGACAGAGGCAGAGACCTAGGCAGGGGGAGCACCAGGCTCCCCGTGGGGAGCCCAATGCAGGGACTCGATCCCAGGACTCTGGGATCACGACCTGACCTGAAGGCAGATGCTCCACTGCTGAGCCACCCAGGCATTCCTGTATTTTTCTTTGTCCCTTCCCCTACCCCATATCCCAAGCTCTTTCCAACTTCCACCTTGGGTCACATCATTTTTACCACCTAGAACATTCTACCTCTTGCCTTATACGTAGCATCCCTCAGGATCCAGACTAGTTTCTGCCCTTCCCTGAAACCCTGACTTCTCCAGGCCACGTTACGCCTCCTTACCATTCTTTATCCATGACACAGATTACCATGAGTTACTCTAGCTCCCAGCATGGAACAGGGCACCGCAGCTATGCTAGAAAGGGATCAGAGATCAGGGTCCCATCTGTCACTTCTCTGTGTCCCTGGTGCCTAGAAAGTTCTGTGTGTACGGCAAGTATCTGAGGAACACTTAGAGATGGATGTCCAAGAAAGGGGCCACCTGTATCAGGTGGCCTCATTAAGGAAGGCTTCTGGGAGCAGGTGGGTCCTGAGTAAATTTTCAAACTATAGGGTAGTGACAACCCAAGCACCCTCTGACACAGGGGCCAGAAAACTTTGTCTGTTAGAAGCCAGAAAATAAGTATTTTAGGCTTAGCTGGCCCTCCCACCTACCTGGCACCTAGTCAATCTGCCCTTATAGCATGGGGGCAGCCGTAGCTCATGCTTGAGCGAATGGGCTCATCTGTGTCCCAGTGAGACGCCTGTTTACAAAAACAGGCAGTGGGTAGATGTGGCCGACAGGTCATAGTCAGCCCACCCCACTATAAAGCAAGGTTTTGGTTTTGCCAAAGCATGGGCCGTGCAATGACCTGCCCAGGGGCACGGAGGAGCCCTGGCTGCAGCCCATCCCTGCTGTGCGCCACCCTTCTTCCGAGGCACTCCACTCGGCTCACCCTGGACCTGCATGCATGGCCCCCGCCCGACCCCTGGCTGGGTTCCCCCAGCTCCCCACTAACCAGGTGTCCCTTCTACACCCACAGGATTGATGGAAACACGGCCCTCCACCGGGACATCTACCCCTCAGTCAGTCTCCAGATCCAGAAGAACTTTGCCAAGAGCAAGTGGAGGGTAAGCTGCCCTTTCCGGGAGGTAGGCCGGGTGTTCTGAGCCCCTGGAGGCTGAGCCGGGGCCGGGCTGGGGTAGGGCCTGTTCCTGGGGCTTCTCTGCACCCTCTCTGGGAGGAGAAGTGGGCACATGAGTTTCAAGAGGCCACAGGGCCAAGGGAAGGCTTGAGCCCCGGTGCCCTCCAAGAACAGAGGTGGCCAGAGGCTGGTCTGGTGTCTCCTTAGCAAGCCTTCAATGCAGCAGCCGTGGTTCACCACATGAGGAAGCTGCACATGAACCTGCACAGCCCAGGCATCCGCCCGGAGGTGGAGAACAGGCCAACCGGCCCCCCAGCCTCAGAAGCCTCGAGACCTGGCTCGTCCGAGATCACCATCACCGAGGCCCCGGCCCCAGACGAGAGTGTGGCTCCGCCCACCCTGACGCGGCTGCCCTGCCAGCACGGTCCCCGGCCCACGGCGCCCGGCGCCAGGTCCCTCAACTGCCTGGTCAATGGCTCGCTCCGCATCAGCAGCAGCCTGGTGCCCATGCAGCAGGGGCCCCTGGCCGCCGGGCCCTGCGGCTGCTGCTCCAGCTGCCTGAGCATTGGGAGCAAAGGGAAGTCCTCCTACTGCTCCGAGCCCACGCTCTTCAGAAAAGCCAACAAAAAACAGTACGTACCTTCGGCCAAAGGCAGAGGCCTAGCCCTGCTCAGGCGACGGGGCTGAAAGAAACTGGCCCAACAGGGAGAGCCTTGTGTGGCGGCGAGAGCCCTGGATCAGGGGCGGGGCGGGGGGGGGGGGGGGAGATGCCTCCAGTCCCATCCCTACCACTCGTTGGGTGGCTGTTGGCAGATCCGTCAATGTCTCTGTTTCTGGTTTGCTCCCCTGTAAAATCGCGTTCACCTGCTCAGCCCATCTCACAAAGGTGCTTACAAGGTCAGGGAAGCAACGGGAGCTGCAGGGGCTTGCAGAAAGCGGAGTATGCGCAGTGGTGGGCGCTAGGTTTCGAGTCTCCGGAACCACGGTGTTTTGAGGGCCTTCGTGGTCATCTTTGTCCTTTCTGCGAGGGCCTGTTCTCGATGGAGGGAGGGCCGAGTGGAGGCCACGCCGGGGGAGCCACGCAGCCTGTCCCCCCTCGTCCAATGCTCCACAGCCCGCTGCCTCGTTTACTTTCCAGGAACTACAAATCCGAGGTCATGGTGCCCGTGAAAGCCGGCGGCAGTTCCCACTGCCGGGCAGGGCAGACCGGAGTCTGTCTCATTATGTGATCCCTGGAGCCCACGCAGGTGTGGATTTTCAGGTGAGGCAACTCAGAGCTGGGGGGGGTCTGGGGGGGTGCAGGGCCAGTGTGAGGGCTCAGGGAGGGCTCCCGTCCCAGGGGGGCGAGCCCGGCCGCAGAGTCGCAGGGACCTGATGCTGTGAGTGGCACCAGGAGCTGCGGGCCCACGCGCCCACCCAGACCCCCCCTCAGCACACGCTCCTGCCTCCAAGCTGCCAGCCAGTGGCTGGCGTGGGCTCCGGAACGTGGTCGCCTGCCCACCGGCGTGAAGGACAGGCGGCTTCGTGGGGCCAGGCCCGGGGTCCAGGGTGGGCTCCAGCTGGCCCAGAGCCCTGCTGATCACCTCCCCATCCTGCCCCAGGCCCAAGGCAGCGCTGCAGCCTTCAGGATGCAAGAGACAGCAAATTGGTGACGCGGTACTGTCCGGAGGTGTCACCCTGGCCAGATGCCTCACCCAGTCCCCATGAAGTCAAACTTGGAAGTTGACTGTTTTCATTTCAGCTGCTAAGTCGCCTCTCGCTTCTCTTCTTCTCTGTCCCGCCCTGAAAACCAGGGGCATTATTCTTGTCCCTCCCTGGTTTTCTTGTGCCCCGGCCCCTCCGGCTTCATGCTCGGTGTTGTGCTCAATAAAATGGACATATTTTTCTCTATGAGGCTTTGTTTGGTTCTTCTTCTTTTTTTTTTTTAAGATTTTATTTTTATTTATTCATGAGAGACAGAGAGAGAGAGAGAGGCAGAGACACAGGCAGAGGGAGAAGCAGGCTCGATCCCAGGAGCCCACTGAGCCACCCAGGTGCCCCTCATTTGGTTCTTAGAGTCACACGTGGCTCTGGGGGTTTCCGAGCCTGTGTGGAGTGGAAGGTGTACTGAGGGCTTGGGTTCAGGGTAGAAGCTGGCAGGGTAGGGGCTGACACAGACTGAGAGCGTAGCTGGTGCCAGGTACTTAGTGACGTGAGTTACATCTGTTTTTTGTTTTTGTTTTTTTTTAAGATTTTATTTATGTATTCATGAGAGAGAGTGAGGCAGAGACACAGGCAGAGGGAGAAGCAGGCTCTATGCAGGGAGCCTGACGGGGGACTCGATCCTGGGTCTCCAGGATCACACCCTGGGCCAAAGGCAGCGCTAAACCGCCGAGCCACCCGGGCTGCCCAAGTTACATCTGTTGACTCATTTACTCCTCACAACAACCCCCGGGGTAGGCTCTGTTGGACCTCCGGCACCCATTCCCCTAATGACTGCATTAGATGATCACGAATTTAAAGTCCGGCCCTGCCCTGCCCCATCTGTGACCCTGGGGGGACCAAGACAGCCTTCTGTGCCTTGGTTTCCTCAGTCGTCAAATGGGAACAGCAGCACCACCGACAGGAGATAGCCCAGACGGAGCATGTAGCACCAGGCTCAGTAAACAACTAGCATGGTAAATAGTGATCAGGAAAATGTAGATAGGATGCCCGGCCCACGGCAGGGCCCGTGGTTAGCACTGGCACATTCACGCCGTCTCCACAGATGCCACACGCACAAATGCACAACCATTAGCAACCTCTCTTAGAGATCCCAAGAGACACAGATTCCGCCTCTGGAGCCGTGTGGATGTGGACACAATACTTCCCTTCTCTGGATTTCTATTTCCTCGTCGGTGAATGGGAACCCGGATCGCCACTCAAAGACCAAAATCGCTTGTCTGGTCTCTCAAGGATGGGATCCGTTGGATCCTGGGGCAAAGGGGTCGAGTTGCACCAAGTTTGGGTGACGAGCCAGCAAAGTGGGGCAGCCTATGCCTCATGTGCCACGAAGCCTTGGGCTTGAGCAGGGGAGCCCCCGGGAACCCCACGTGGGAGACAGGAATAAGCCACAAATGTTTACTTAATGCGGAGACAGACCGTTGTCTCCCTTTCAACATCCAGACTCCTTTCCAAAGATTTTTATTGGGCTTTTTGTTTGCACATCATTTTTTTGGTTAAGTTTGCGTGTTCATCCAGGATTCGGCCTCGAGGGAGATGAAGGGCAAGGACACAGCCCAGCCAGGCGCACCTCCCCTCGGGAGCTCCTCATCGCCACGACACGGCCCGCCTCCACCTCTGTCCCTCACATGTAGTTTCCCATCAGCGCGGACTCAGCTGCAGCCCAGAATAATCTTAACAGCTGCACACCAGGGGGGTCCGGGCTGTGCTTTAGGCTGTATAAAAGTCTCCTGGAGCTGTATTCCAACCCCGTCTGTCCTCCAAAAGTAAAGAGCGTAGATGAGCAGGGCCAGGGGCTGGAGGCCGGCCCATCACTTACAGGTGGCATAGTAGAGCACTCGCTCATTGATGTAGTCTCGGATCTGCTCCACGTGCTTCTCCAGCCCCGTCAGGTCAGCCGAGCGAAGCTGGATGGCCTGGCTCCCCCGAAGCAGCTCCGACTCCATGTCTGAGGGCAGATGGAACAGCAAGGGGAGGAGGAGGAGCTGGTGAGATACCCAAAGACACCCACCCCTTCCTTCTCTTCCCACCCACCTGGAGGCAGCACCTGCAGGAGGAATCACCTGTGTGGAGCCTGGACACTGGGGCATGCCTCTCCGGCCTCATGGCTCTCCCCCACCCCCCGCATTCCTAGCGAAACCAGAGCCAGGAAGCCCCTACCCTCCTCCTCTGCTCTAGTTGGGACTCTCTCAGTTGTCTCCGACTGATGAGGGAGGCCACTGTCATCAAAATTAACAACCTATAGGACTCAGCTGCCGTCCCACCAATGACCCTCAAGTGGGCACCATGGCCAAAGAGCCGGCTGGGAGACCAGAATTCCTCCGCACTTTCCCTCCCCCAAATGCCACTCCAGATAAATCTAGTCCACTCGCTCTGGTCCGTTCTGCATAACACCACGAGACCTGTCGCCCTACACAAGAGGCCTTTCTACCACGCTCATGAGAGCCAGCACCCAGCCTCAGCCTCAACTCTCCTAGGAATAGGGAGGGGGTCACTGCCTCACAAGGCTCCAACCTGAGGCAGCTCTAGCTGTTAAAAGTCTCCTCACGAAGCCAGAATCTGAACATTTCTGCTTCCACCCAAGTTGACTCAGGGTCATCTCCTAGGGTTATGGGAATATATGTGCTCTGCCTCCCACAAGGAAGTCCTTTAAGTGTCTGAGGCCACATCTTCTCAGAAGAAATCTCCCTAGTTCCTCCACCCCTTCTTCATCTGACATGATTATTGAGCCTTCTCTACCTCCCAACCCTGGTCGCCCTCCCTCTGCTATGTGGAGGCTTCTCCATCAATCTAGTAGCCACCACTGAACACCATCCGCCAGGTGAGATCCCACCAGCAGAGTGTAACAGGGATGTTATTGGGCTGACATCCAGCCAGTGGGCTCCCACACGGACCTACAGATTGATCACATATTGAAATTTTAGCAGCTGCTATTGTGTTCCCTGACCCTCGCCCCCAGAGCCACCCACCCACCCACCCTATGCATGATCTTCCCCCAAATCCTGCAATGAAAGGTAAATTCCTGCAGACAGGTAAATAAATACCTGTTCCATTGTTCAACTTGAGCCTCTTCTGGTTGGTAAATGTGTCACATATCCGTGACTAAAGATTTTTAATATCCCTGAACCATTACTCCCCTTACGTTGGATGCTTTGTATTTACTCGCTCTTTCGACAGCAGCAAGATGCTGCTGACGTACACGGAGCTCACGATCACTCAAAACCCTTGGGTTTTTTTCAGGTGACTAAGAGTTCACATTTGCTGATCACTTACCAGTTACAAAATGTTTTATCATTTTACCAGTTATAAAGTGTTTTCGGGTACGTGAGCCCCTGAGAAGCCAGCCCTCACCTGAACTGTACTTGCAAGTTTAGGCCCAAAAAGGCCAGAGTGGAAGATAATACTTCTCCTTCGTTCTCCCCTGTTAGTTTCAGCCCATCCTTGTAGACTTCTGAGATGGCCCTAGAATTCTGGTTCTGCGGCCTAGAGTATGAACGACCTGTTGCCACCCACAGGTTTGATAAATTCTTCGTCTTCATGTAAAACACTGATGGCCAAGGGCAGGGTGGGCACTGACCCAGGCCCCTGGGCTCCCCCATCCAGGTCAGCAGCTCACCCCTCAGGGATGGCTGGCCACAGCCTCCGATCTACCCACTGTCAACTCACCAGCCCAGCCTTCTCCATGGTGTCTACCTGCCTCGCCAAACAGATTTTTGCCTGTTCTCTCTGAAATTCAGAGACATTCTGTTTGGGACATTCCCTGGGCACACCAGGGCACTGACCCATCATCACATCTTAGAGACTGAGCCCAGTCCCTGGAAATCCCTGTTCTCCCATCTGAAGAACCTCAGAGCCCTTTTGAAAAAACTACTTTGTGCTGCTGCCATATAAAAAAAAAAAAAAAAAAAAAAACGTTTGGATGGTTCCCTACTGCCTCCAGCACTGAGTCTACCCCTCTCGTGCTGGCATGGAGGTCAGCTCCATGGACCCAGCCACACCGACCCCAGGCCACTTCTCTCCCACCCGTTCTGATCCTCATCACTGCTGCTGTCCTGGTCAGTGCTCCTGCCTCCACCTTCAGAACGTGTCTTGTTGCCTCCTACCCACCCCATCTCAGTGTTCCTGCTTTCCCTCACAGCCTCCCCCAGGCCTACACATCCTTCCAGGCCTATGTCAAATCGTGTCTTTCTGAACATTTCCTTCACTGAACATGTCTGAGGGAAATGTTTGTCCACAGAGCACTCACTATGCGGGCTCCTGTCACAGATCCCCTTGTGCTATTGAACAATTTCATTTCTCTTGCAGGTGACCAGAAAAATGGCCCCATCTGGATTGCAAGCTCTTATGCACATGTCACATTCCCTACAGCCCTGTGAGGAAGTGCCTCATACTTCCTAGGTGCTTGGGAAAGCCTTACCTGTCTCATCCCCTTAGCATTCGTAGCTCTGACAAGGGTGGGCCTCAGAAGCCCTGGGTTAGGACCGGCCTCCTGGGATGCCCAGGAATCCAAGGCCCAGGACCGTCCCCTCACCTTTCATCCTGTCCATCATCTCCATGGTCTCCCCAAACAGCTCCTCTGCCTCCGTCTTGACGCTCAGGATCCGGCTGCCCTGATCCCCCAGCATGGGACTCCGACCCAACTGATCCTTCAACTCAGCATATTTTTGCTTCATCCTCTCAAATCCCTGAAAAAGGTCAGACAATCTCAGCACCACCATCCTCATCATCCAAAGTCCTAAAGACCTTTGGCTAAAGCACTCGATATCCTCCCAATCCCTACACAGGGATGAGGAGCCCGCTGATACTCCTCGGTGTGTTACTTCGGCCTGTGAAAACCTCTAGGCCCCAAACTGTACCTTACACTTCTTCAGTATTTCCCTCCCTCCATCTGTGACTCCTTTCCTTTCTCACCTAACTTCCCACACAGGGCCACACGCTTAGTTGACACTTAGCAGTGGACTTGGCAGCCGGGCCACTATCCTGGGACCATGGTACATGGGAGACCCAGAGGATGGCTCTCGGACCACCTCTCTGACATAATTCTGACAATGATGGGACCCAGGTGAGGCTAAATCAAGACTGCCTGTCTGGGGTGTGTAGCCACGACTGGGGACAAGCTCTGGATTCGATGTCAAGGAACTTGCTCTGTAGGGGAGCTTTGGGCCTGAGCAAAATTATCCCTCCATCAGGAAAACCTGTTTTCCATCAGGTACACAGGGAGGGACTGGACTAGATCATCTGCAACACCCCGGAACTAGTTCCCCGGAGGCGGCCCGAGGTAGAGTCCAGATGCCAGTCAGGGTCAAGGTGAGTCCTGAAGCCTTTTCCAGTGATTCTAGAATAACATGCTCCAATTGCTTTTGGGCCCAGGGTCTTATAGAGTGTACCGAGTGCCCTCCTGCTCAGGACCCTCACCCTGGCTGGTGTCGCCCAGCACAACCTCCGCCCGCTCTCACCTCCTGGGCGCTCAGCGCCTGCTGCTCAGCGCCCTCTGAGAGCTGCTGGGCCCTCACTGCCTGCTCCCGCTGCTGCCTGGCCCTGCGGCGGAGCTCGGCCAGCCGCGCTCGGAAGTCACCCAGCTGCTCCGTCATGCTGGCCACCAGTCTTTCCGCCGGCCCCAGGACCTGCTGAACCTTTGTGGGGAAAGACACCTGGGTTGTGGTGGGTCTCACAGGCAGGGGCCTCGTCCTTCCCCTGTTCAGTGCATCAGGCCACCTCCAAACGGGACACCAGTACTCACCACTATCCCCCTGCTGATCCCCCATCTATCTGTCCCCTGGCATCCAGGCCCCCTCCCTCTCCTGCTCAGCTGATCCCCTACCCCCTCCCCTACCCCAGCTGCAGCCCAGAGCCCACCCCTGGCCTTCTGCACCCAGCCACGGGACCAGAAAACCAAGGGCTCAAAGCCAGGTCCAGAGCTCACAGGCCTCCCTCTTTAGGTCCCCTTCCAGGTCACCTACTGGCATTTTCTATATCTTGGGCCTGAATCTGTTCATTCCCAAATATGGCCAAAGGAAGCCACACCACCTCACCTCAGCAACCCTTTCCTGGATGAGCCGAAGGGAGCGGCTGGTGCCTTGCATGGTGTCCTGCGCTTCCTGCAGCGCCACCGTGCCCTGGCGCAAGTTCCCCACCACGTCCTCCACCTGGCCCTCCGCTGCGTGGGCTCGGCTCCTGCGGCCCGGGGAGTGGAGGGCAGATAAGAGAAGGGGTGGACGGTGAGCGGATCGATGTGCAGCTTCACGCACTCACCAGTTCAAGAGAATACCCTGCCCAGCCAGGACTAAAAAGGGGGTAGCCTTTCTCTCCCGGGCCCCCGCCAAGCAGATGTGATGAGTGTATTATACCTGAGATGCCCTTTGGGCACAGCCTGTCATACGGAAGACGGGGTCACGCCGAGCAAAGTTTACCCTGGCCGCTGTTTCTCGTCTCAGCAGCCCCCAGCACAATAAGCACCTCCCGCCTCCCAGCCCTCTGCACCCCCCTGACACGTACTGATTCTCTTCCCTCTTCCAGCACCCAAAGGACCCGGGGAGCAAAACACCAGCCCAGCCCTGGGAGGGAGACGCTCAGGTCCCCGGGTCATACCTGGCCTGCTCGGCCGCCGCCTGGAGGCTACGGGCCCGAGCAACGTCCTGCTTGGTCTGCGACAGCACCAGGTCCACGTTGGGAAGCCTGGCGGCAATGGCCTGGATCTCGTTCATCTTCCGCAGGACGGTGGCAGAGTCCGTGGGCAGCCACAGGGCCAGCACGGCCTCGCTGACCTCCTGGATGGTGGCCGCATCAGTGTCAGGGTCTGGAAGACAGCAGCCGCCCGTCAGACCCGGGGAGCCTAGCCACCTCCCCGAAGAGCAGGGCTCTCTCCGGGCCCGCACCCGCGCAGGGACACTCGGGGGCCCATTCTCGGAACTTCCGGGCACGCGGTGGGTGGGGGATGACTGTGGGCACAGCTGTGGCGACGAAGTGGCTGCCGCTACAGGAAACTGCAGGCTGGTGAGAAGGAGGTGGTGCCAGACAGCTGGGACTGAACAATGCCTGGAGCGCAAACAGAATCAGCCCTAAACTGCGGAGAGCGGCGGGAACCAGGCCTGCTTCCCTGGCACGAAGACCCCTTCCGCGTGCACCTACCCGCGTGCACTCCCCGTGTGCACCCCCCTCCCCCCCCCCCCCCCCCCCCCCCCCCCGCGTGCACCTCCCCGGGCCAGAGCGCTCGTTGCTGCAAAGACCGATCAGGTCTTTACTCAAATGTCACCTTCTCAGAGAGGCAGGCGCTGGCCACGGGATCCAGAATCACAACCCTCCCTCTGTGCCAACACCCCGGGGTCTCCTTCTCTGCTTTATCTTTCTCCCTGAATGTGAACAGGGGCGTTTATCACCCCCCTCCAAGTGCTGAGCCCTCGACTCATGGATCCTTGCTTTCCTTTACGCCCCCCCCCCCCCCCCCCCGCCAGAAGCCCCGCGACGGCAGGGACTGGGTGTCGTCCGTAGCCCCAGCCCCTGCCCCAGCGCCTGGCCCACCGAGGCACCCGGTGTCTGCAGAGTGAATGAAGGATTCAAGGGCCTCCAGACCCAGGCCTCTCCCCTATCATTCCAGCAAACGGGGGCAAAGCAAATGGCTTCTCTAAGCTCACTTTCCAAATCTGTGAAATGGAAATAAGGACCCGCAACCTGAAGGGATGAGATGAAACAATCCATCAGCAAGGATTTCACCACCCGGCTCTGGGCCAGGGAGTAAAGGTCAGAGGTACAGAGGTGGGGTCTCCTCCCTCCCACCTTTACAGATTCCAGGGATTGATGGGGTAGGGGTGGGGGTGGGGAGGGGGCGGGGAGGGGGCGCCTGCCCACCCAGATGCTTTGTCCTGGTGCTTGAGGCCAGCAGGTGGGGAACCGAGACTGCAAATCAAATCAGACTCAGTCCCTGTCCTCACGGAGCTCAAAACCTAGTGGGACAGAGGGGCATCTGGGTGGCTCATTTGGTTGAGCATCTGCCTTCGGCTCAGGTCGTGATCCCAGAGTCCTGGGATCGAGTCCTATGTCAGGCTCTCTGCTCTGAGGGGAGCCTGCTTCTGCTTCTGCTTCTGCCTCTCTCTGCATTTCATGAATAAATAAATGAATTCTTAAAAATACAACCCAGTGGGACAGACAGGCACATAACCAAGGAAGGCCCGCCTGAGGGACTCGGGTGAGCACAGGGAACTCAGATGGCCACTGGAGGAGCGCCCTAACCCAGTCTGATGGGGCGGGGAGGGGGGTGTTGGGCTATGGGGGGCTCCTGAAGAGTGGGCCAACTAGAGGATTCTCAGAGGAGGCAGAGGACTTAGCCAGAGCAGAAGAGGTGGGGCACAGCGGCACAATTCAGAGAGGAAAAACATTAGGAAAAACTGCATGTGTGTCTGTGCGTGTCTGTGTGTCCATCTAATAGTACAACCATCTAGAGTGTGGATGAAGAATGAGAAGAATCCTACCCACATTTCCCTCCAAGCTGGACGCCCTTGGGCAGGTTACTTAACCTCCCTGTGCCTGGAGCCCTCCTCTGCAAAGTGGTGGGCAATCAGGATTAAATCATCTAATACCTGTGAAGCACTCACGACAGCGCCGGGCACTCAGTGAGAACTCGATAAGCCTGAGCTGTGATTTCTGTTAATTCCATTTGAAGACCTCGGAAAAGGCCACGCATCCTCCGTCCTCCACAGCCCTTCCACGCATCCCCCCACGCGGAGCCTGCCCACAACAGCAGCAAGCACCTGCACCCCCTGCACAGCACTTTGGACACCAAACCCCACTGCCATGGAGACTGCAACAACAACCGGGGCCCTTTGCAAGGGTCCTGCCTCTCTCAGGCCCTGCTCCTTCTCCCTGCCCCTGGTCCTGCCGAAAGACTTGACCTGAGACACGCATATAATCAACAGGACAAAAGGGTCCCCATGGCCCAGCGACTCCCCACCTGTTCATGTGAGCCCAGGCTGTACCCCAGAGCCTTGCCTCCCATCCCCTGGTCAAGGCTGATGCCATTCAGCCTCACTAGGCTCTGCTTGGGGGGAAGACTTCCTCATCTGTGAGTCCAAACCCCAAACGTGGGCCTGCCCCTTTGTCCATGTCTCTTGAGCACCATGTCCTTGCCTCCACTTACCCCCATTCTGGGGTTCCCTGGGAGGCCAACTCCAGCCTGGCCTCAGGCAAGCCATGGCTGCCAGCAGATCCTCCCTGCCACTCTCCAACCTGCCCTCCACACTCAGGAGGGGGTTTGGGCCCTTTTGGAGCAAAGGCACAACAGTAGCCAGAAGAGCCCTGTCGTAACACCAAGCCCTCAGCTCCTATTAACTGGGCTCCCAGCCAAGTAAATTCCCGGGCAGGGACCAGAAATCTAATAATATCAACTCATATTCCTGAGGCAACGTTAATTTTTTAAAACATGCTTTACATCAGTTACTAGGTTCCCCAGAAGAAACGTGAAATACTACCATCCTGGTTTGCAGAAGCAAAAGATGAGGAAAAGAGAGAAAAGCAATCCGCTCAGAAGTCACAGGTTTCCTGGGTCCTCCTATCCAGGGGTCTCTCTACTCCAGGGCAGCAAGAGAGGGGATCTGGTTCATTTATCCCTTCAACAAAGACTGGGTGCTTTTCTGTGGTCCTGTCTTATGTTGGGTGCCAGTGACACGGTGAACAGACAGACAGACATTCCCTGCCCTCCCGGACCCTAGAGTCTGGTTACGAGACTAATGAGACACGTGTAGACAAATGAACTTGGCAACCACAGGCTTGGAGCAGTGTGATGAAGGTCAGATGATGAAGGTCAGATGTTGGGGGGCGCAGGGGAGTGAGGCGGACCAGATAGGGGGGTCGGGAGAGGCCCCTCTGGGGAGATGGTATTGAAACTGAGACCACGAGGGGGGGATAGAATTGGCAACCTTGGAAAGAGCATTCCAGGCAGAGAAAGAGCACATCCAGGTCTCTGAGGCAGGTAAGAGCCAACCTGGTCAAAGACGGGCAGGGAGCAAAGCAGGGAAAGACACGGGGCCACACCCAGGAGGGGAGCAGAGGCCGCGATAAACCGGAGAATGAGGGAAGGCCAGCACCCGTGGGCTGTGATCCCACTTGCACATTTTTCAAAGATATCTGAGGATGTTCTGGTGAGAGTGAGCCATGGAGGAGCAGGGGGGGAGGAGGGAGCGTAGCTGAAGGGCTGTGCTCGCCATCCAGTTGAGCTGTGGGCACCTGGCCCCGGTGGCCTGAGCTGAATGGAGGAGGCAGCCAGCTGATGCTCTGCACTGGGGACAGGCATCGGAGGGGCTGGCACCAGGCAGGAGTCCAAATATCGGGGGTGGGGGGCAGGCTCACCTGACAGGAAGTCCCGGACCTGCTGGATGAGGAACCGCATGCGCCTGACATCCTCCTCCATCTGCGAGCGGCTGGTGCTCACCTGGGTCTCCAGGCGCTGGGCGTCTGACTGGACCTTCAAGGCGGCTTTCTCAGTGGCCCTGATCTGCCAACGCACACGCTAGGTCAGCAGGGCTCGAGGCCCCAGGAGAGCCCTGCAGCAGCCCGCAAGGATTCTGTGGGCACCCGCTACCCCAGATCGACCTGGGAAACACTGGTAGCTAACCTGGTTTGGCTCTGCAAGAAATGACCTGGGAGTCAGGGGGAAAAGCCCAAAACGTCGGCCCCAAACTCTACCTCTCTCTTGATGCGGGGCCGCAGACAAGTTACCTAACATCTCCTTTTGGCTTTTGTCTCCTGACTGTAAAATAAAAACTAACTCTGGGGCAGCCCTGGTGGCTCAGCGGTTTAGCGCCGCCTTCGACCCAGGGTGTGATCCTAGAGACCCTGGATCGAGTCCCACGTCGGGCTCCCGGCATGGAGCCTGCTTCTCCCTCCTCCTGTGTCTCTGCCTCTGCCTTGCTCTCTCTCTCTCTATGTCTATCATGAATAAATAAATAAATAAATCTTAAAAAAAAACAAAACAAAACTGACTCTGTCCCCTCAGCCTTTCCCTACGTGTGCCCACCCACCTCGGCGGCACCTACCATCTCCCTGGTCTGCTGGAGCTGGGCGTTGAAACGCTGCAGCTGCTCGGCCACCTGCCCGGCCATCCGGAAGGCCCCATCGGCCCTGGGGAGGGCACCTCTGCAGTGAGAGCCACAGGCCGTGCCGTTGTCTCGGGGACACAGCTCTCCAGGGCACACTCCTGGGGTACAGGCCGTCTGCCGGGAGCCCCCACAGAGCTGGGGAGAGAAGGAGGCGTCAAAGAGGGTACCCAAGGCTCCCCCACAACCTCTCCCATCCCACACCCAGGAAACAAACAGCCAGACATCTCCACGGCAACCGGGCACCAGAAGCTTGTCTCCTTGGCAACCCCGGAGCACACCCACACCGCGAGGGGCCAAAGATCAGGAAGGGGCAGCTGGGGTGTGACCAGCGGGGGCAGCCGGGCTCCAGGCCATGAGTCACCTTGTTGATAGTTGGCGTCAGATCAGGCAAGGAAGCCATCTCCAGCCTCAGGGCCACGAGCTGGGGACCCCCGACTCCAGCTCCTCCTCCCAGCTGACCCTCCAGCCTCTCTGCCTCTCTCCGGCTGTCCCTGAGCTGGAAGAGCCGGCGGGAGCCGTCGGACACCTGCTGAGCAGCCCGGGAGGACCGCTGGTAGGCCGCCGTCAGCACCTGGAAGGCCCCTGTGGGAGGACAAGGGGGAGCCGAGTCGTGCGGGGCCCCGGTGGCCTGGAGACGCAGAGGGAGTGGAGTGGGGCCCGGGTGGCGCGGTGGCACACGGCCGGCGGGCAGCTGTCGGAGCAGCCCTCCTCACCTGAAGGATTGGCACCGCTTAGCCTTTCAAAGTGCTCCTTCTTGCTCTGATACGTCATGAGGAGGTGCTGGAAGCTCCTGTCCAGATTCTTCAGGTCTCCCTGGAGGGACAAGGTCTCCTCCTCGACGGGCAGGTCAGGCTGCAGGCCCTGGAGAGTCCGCCTGAAACCCAAGGGGAGCTTTCGGTAAAATACGGGAGGGGGCTGCCTCCCCGGAACCTGCCAGCCCGGCGGGGAACCCCTGAGCCAGGAAACGCAGAGGTCTTCAGCAAGGCAACGAGGGACGCCACCGGCTCTGGGGCATTCTGCGCGACGAAGGCCGAGACAGGCGCCACAACCTGCCTCCATCCCTCGGCAGGCAGATCACCGAAACCTCTCCTTCCTCGACTTGTGTGACTCGACACTCCTGGGCCGGCGCCACCTCCCCAGAGCTGGCTTCCACGGGGAGCATCACCCGGGGCCCCTTTCTCCCTGGCTGGCTGCAGGCTGGCTTCAGCCACCCCCTACACCAGCTGTACCCCCGCCTGCCAGGCTCCCAAGTCTCTCCTCTGCAGCCCACCACCCCCCCGGGAGCACCCAGAGCTGGGTCATCTCCACCCAAAGGGGGTCAGGACCCACCAGCCCGGGCCCACCGAGGCTCCTCTCTCCCCATCTCCTGCGCTGATCCCCAACCACCAACTCCCACAAGTTTTGCATTCTTTACCGACAGGCTTTGCTGCGGCATGGCACGTCCTTCCGTGGAACCCCCTTCCGTCCTGCACTTCCAGCCCACCGAACACCTACGGGCTCGCTACTCAGTCTTGAGACTTCGGTCAATCACACACCTGGACGGCTGGCTCTAGGCACCGAAAGTCAGCTAGTGCTCGGGGAGTGCAAACTAATTATAGAAACTTCCAGAACCAAACCTTACGAGAAAGGCGCCTCCACCGGTAGGAAGGAGGTGTGGGTGGGACCGCTCCCATTCCAAAGGCAAATACGAGTTATTTTTAGAGCCCCTGCCTCTCGGATGCCCTGCACCAGGGTGACTAATCCAGAGCTGACTCTCCCACGGGCAGCGCCGGGCACTTGAAAGAACACCGGGGCTCCTGCCTGTGCCGAGTCCCAGCTCTGCTCCTCTGCGGCCGCATGACGGTCACGTCACCTATCTGTGCCCGTTCCCCCATCTCCAAGACGGAAGCAATGACACCCACCCCAGTGACCTCACGGGACCGTTGTGACTGTTCAAAGGGGGAGCGCGTGTGAAAATGCTCTGGAAGCTGTAAAGGGCTGTGCCAAGGGAAGGAGGGACCCGTGTGGGCCACTTCCGCGACCCCGCGTGATGTAATTCTTCTGAGTGCTCGGCAGGGAGAGGAGAGTTTACCTGATGGAGAAAATGGCATTGGCCACCTGGGACAGCTCCTGCTCGGTGGCCGGGGCACTGGAGAGGATGGCTTGGATCTGCTCCATCTTGCTCCTGGCGTCCACGATGCGGGAGGTGAGACCAGGATCCTCCAGACCCAGCCCCGGCCACAGGCTGGCGGTGGCATTGCGGAGGCTGCTGAGTCGCAGGGCACGGCCCCGGAGGTCGGCATCGTAGTTCTGGAAGCAAGGGTGGCAGGCCACGCACACCGGGTAGCGGTCACAGTAACCTCGTTGGCACTGGTCGCAGCGGGGGCCGGTCAAGCCGGGGCGGCAGAGGCAGCGGCCCGAGGCCTTGTCACAGCCTGGGCCCTCCGTTCCCCGGAAGTCACAGTCACAGGCTAGGGCGAGTAAAGGTGATGGTCAGCGGGGGGGCGTCGGGAGGGTACAGGCAGGGGCACCCTAGTGGCTCACAGGTTGAGCGCCTGCCTTTGGCTCAGGTCATGATCCCGGAGTTCTGGGATCGAGTCCCGCGTCTGGCTCCCTGCATGGGGACTGCTTCTCCCTCGCCTGTGTCTCTGCCTCTCTGTGTGTGTCTCACATGAATAAATAAATAAAATCTTTAAAAAAAAAAAAAAAAAAAAAGGAAGATAAAGGCACATGGTGGGGAGAGCCTGAAGCGGAGGTCTGACCTCAGGGCCCGGCTACAGGACTTAGGATAAAGGACGGTCAAGGCCACAGTAAAATCTCGGCCCTGCCAGCAAGGACGGCAAGCCTCTACTGAGCACCGACCGTGTGCCAGGTGCCAGTGCCAGTGCCAGGCACCCGCTAGGTTAGACACCCGGCCGCTCACACAGGCATGTGCCCCACCTTCGCGGCCACCCTGTGACACAGCTAACCGCCCCCATGTCCCCATGTGTGTGGACGGAGCAACAGTGATATTAAATGCAATGTCCCCTCGGGAAACCGAGCCCTCGGGGGAAGCCACTCGCCCAAGTCACCCGGTAAGAGAGGCCACGCCGAGACCAGACCTCGGTCTGCACGCTCCGGGTCGCGCGCTCTTTGGCTACGGGTCAAGCC
Organism: Canis lupus familiaris; assembly: GCF_011100685.1. Lineage (NCBI taxonomy): Eukaryota > Metazoa > Chordata > Mammalia > Carnivora > Canidae > Canis > Canis lupus. The sequence continues at coordinate 8,073,725 of NC_049228.1, forward strand.
GGCCCCGGGGAGATCACACCTTTCCCCTCGGGACTCCCTTCCTCCATCTAGGGAGAAACTGCCCCGCTCCAAGCCACTGCCCTGGAGACGGCTTGTGGGAGATGCCAGGTCAGGGAAACAGGAGCGGAGCCACCCTCGGGTCACGGGGACAGGGGGGCCTGACGTCCCCCTGGGGCTGGGGGCTAAGCCCGCTGGCTGGAGCCCTTGCGGGGAACGTGCGCCCCCACGATGCTGCCAGGACCACAGCACCTGTCCTAGGACGGGACGTCCTCCCATAGCACAGACTCTCCCACACGCCCTCTGCCCGGAGCCTACGCAGGTGCTCAGCAGCCCCCCTCCATGCCTCAGCGTCCCCTCCGGCTCAAGAAGCACCCACCACGGCATCCCGAGCCCGCGTCTCCGTAGGTCCGGTCGGGACACTGGCGAAGGGCTGCGGCGTTGCACGTCAGGCCACCAAACCCTTCTCGACAGGGGCACTGCCCTGTGAACTGTGGGGGAGAGCACTGTGAGGGAGCCTCCCTCGCAGCCCCAGCCTGGCCCTGGCCTTGGGGACCGTGCCCCAGAGCCCTGGTGAGCACAGCGTCCGGGACGCATGGACCGCTTGCAGCTCGCCGTGGCCCCCAGAGCGAGGGCTCCCACCCAGACCCAAACTCGGAAGCCAGAGTCCCGCGTGGCCCCGCAGAAGGCCCCGAGCCACACGGGGAGGGACATCGGGTGGCTTCCCCAAGGAGAATGGGGACAGACGCAGCCCAGTCTGACTTTGGGCAGCGTGGAGGGGAGACACAGGCTGGTGAGCAAGGCCTCCTCTCCTGCTGTGGGGCCCTCGGGGCCACCCCCTCTTTACCTGGTTGCACTGGGGGCTGAGGGCATTGTGAGGGTCACAGGCACACGGCTCACAGCCCCGGCCGCTGGCCAGCTTCCAGTGGTAGGGGGCGCACTGGTCACATTTGGGGCCCACCACGTGGGGCAGGCACAGGCACTGTCCAGTCTCCTCATCACACGGCAGGTCCCGGCGAGACCCCAGGATGTTGCAGTCACAGCCTGCAGGGGGGAGGGTTCCTGAGCTCACAAGACACCCACAAGGCACCCCTAGACGACATTCGTCGGGGACAGGGCCCCACCTGGGAAAAGAACCAGGCAGGGTCGTTCTTTCCAGATAACCTGGCTGACTCACAAGGCCACTGCGTTTTCCTGCGTGGCACCGGGCAGCCAGGCCTCCCTCCCTCCCTCCCTCCCCCCTTCCTCTCTCCCTCCTTCCCTCCGCCTGACTCAGTGCCACCTCCTAACCCAGGCCTGTGCTGCCACCTGCTGGAGGCTCAGGGTGCAGCACTGGGTGCCCCCCACCCCAATCTTCCCCGTGAATTCCCAGGCTGGGTCCCCCCCCCACACTCACGGTGGCAGCCCTGCGGGTTGGCATAGGTGAGTCCCGTAAATCCTGGCTTGCACAGGTCGCAGCGCTCCCCCTGCACGTGCTCCTTGCACACGCACTGCCCCGTCACCGGGTCGCAGGGAACCCCCGGCACGGCCCCATCGGGATCACACTCGCAGGCTGAGACAGAAAAGCAGCCACCACAGTGAGAATAAAGAAGAAAAGCAGAAAGCTAAGAGCCCATCTAGAAGCCAGACTGCCTGGTTCAGATCTTTATCCCACCACTCACTGGCTTAGAGCCTTGAAACCTTAGTCCAGTTACCTAACCCCTCTGTGCCTCAGTTTCCTCATCTGTGAAATGGGGATAATTATACGACTCTCACAGATTCCCTACGGGGAATAAAATGAGTGAATGAAAAGCAGATAGAACAGTGCTTGGCACAAGATTAGGTACGAACGATGGAAGTTTTTGTGGTCATTATTTCCAGAACGACTGCTATATATATATATATATGCCAAGCGCGGAGCTGGGCATGCTTGTGTGTCGCCTTATGTAGTCGTCACGACAACCCTGAGGGGGGAGCACACTCAAGGTCACCCAGCAAGTAACTGCGGGGGAACAGAGGCCAACTTGTCTTCCTCACTCTTTCCATAAACAAATAACAGCAACAGGAAGTGAAGCGGCCCTCTCCCAGCCCCACACCCTGACCTCTTGCAGGCCTTTCAAAGTGCAGATTTTCATTTGGGGACTATAAAAAATAGTGAAAGGGAATAAAGGGGAAAGGAGAAAAAATGAGTGGGTAATATCAGAAAGGGAGACAGAGCATGAGAGACCCCTAACTCTGGGAAACACACTAGGGGTGGGGGAAGGGGAGGTGGGCGGGGGGTGGGGTGACTGGGTGACGGGCACTGAGGGGGGCACTTGATGGGATGAGCACTGGGTGTTATTCTATATGTTGGCAAATTGAACACCAATAAAAAATAAATTTATTTAAAAAAAAAACACAAAGTGCAGATTTTCTTCCTCCATCTAAAAAAGCCGGGCTGGGATGGCTTCAGTCCGCTCTGCTCTCTCTCCTCTCTCACCCGTGGGCCCCTGTGGGACACGCTGGGTACCGCTGGGTGTTCCATGCATATGTTCCTTCAGGAGCCCTCTCTGCAGCATCACCTGGCAATTGTGGCTGTCATGGTCCTAGGGCCTGAGGACCTAAGGCATCTCCCTGCCACGGACGAGCTCTCAGTACTGGGGGAGGTCGGAAATACAAAGCAAACCACACCACCGCGTGGCAAGGGCAGCAACACGTACGTAGACAAAGTGCTTGGTCCACCTTTTTCACTAGGGTTTACACTGCCAAACAGCGTGTGTGTGTCTTGGCAGCAGGAACTGCGTCTGATATTTACTTTCGTGTCTCCTGTGTCCAAAGTAAGGGCTACATAACTGTTGATGGACGGATTGATTGATGGTCCAGAGAGGTTAAATGATCGGCTTAGAAGGGCACAGCTAGGGCAACCCGGGGGGCTCGGCGGTTGAGCACCTGCCTTCAGCCCAGCGCGTGATCCCGGGGACCCAGGGTCAAGTCCCACGTCAGACTCCCCGCAGGGAGCCTGCTTCTCCCTCTGCCTGTGTCTCTGCCTCTCTCTCTGTGTCTCTCATGAATAAATAAATAAAATCCTTTAAATTAAAAAAAAAAAAAAGACAAAAAAGAAGGGCACAGCTACATTAAAACAACTGCCTGCAAGTCCTGACAAACAGCCAAGGCCTTGTGCTTCCTGAGGGCTCATGTGTCCCCAGGGACACGTGCTCTGGTGATACCCGGGGTCCCCAGAGCCCCTACTCACGGATACAGGTCTCCTGAATGGGGGCCCCTGGACGCCGGTTGCGGAAATAGTGCAGCTGACACCGCTCACAGTTCTTGCCCTCCGTGTGGTCCCGGCAGTTGTCGCACACACCTCCATGTGCCCCCTGGCTAGCGGCGAACACCGCTGGGTCGAAGTGACAGGTCTCTGAGTGCCCGTTGCAGTCACACCCTGAAAAAGGAGAGTCCCAGGGCTGACCGTAGACCAGCACCGCTTCCATCCACAAAGCACGTTCCACGCTAACGCACGGGCATCTCTTGCAACTCTGCAAGGTGCTCAGGTCTAGGAAATGGGGAAACTGAGGCCCAGAGAGGGCTTGTGTGACTCCTTTAAGGTGATAGGGCCAGGAAGAAAGTAGTGTAAGAAGTCAGGCCTCCTAACTCCCCATGTGGGAACTAACCCAAGAATAACTTCTGGGTTGGGCCAAAGAGGGAGCCCTTCGAATGGTCCAGCCCTCTCCCATTGCCTGAGCGGATCTCCTGATGGGTCACTGCCTGTCTCTGGGCTGGGGACCCTTGTTTCTCCTTCTTGTGCAGAGAAAGGCCTGACTCCAGGGGGCCCTCTGAAGTAGGGAACGAGATCCATCCTACACAGGACAAGGCACGTGACAGGGACAGAAGAAAGAGGACTGGGGAATCTGGGGAGATCATGAAAGCCATGTGGCATCAGTAGCACGCACCAGCCTTGGTCCCTTCAGGCCTGGCTAAGAAGGAGGTCTGGGGAGGCAGAGGGTGGTTGCAACTCAAACTCTTTCCATCCCCGCAGAGTAAGGAGAGCTTACGCTACAGGGGTGCAGTCAAGTTGGATTTAAATAATAAAGAATAGATTCTCCCTGTGTCCAGGTAAGATCATTGAGGCCCACCGGGGCCAGCACCCCATCCAGCCACTACAGGGGAGGGGGTGAGTCCAGGGCCATACGTTGGCATTCATGGGGGTCCTGGTCATCTGCAGGTCTCCAGGGCTGATTGTTGTAGAAGGGCGCACAGCGTTCACAATTGGGGCCAGCAGTGTTGTGTTGGCAGACGCAGACGTCATGGACCTGGGAAAGGGGCCACCAGATATCCAGATATCAGGACTAATTATCAAGGACTGTCCCAGCGATGGACCGGCCACCTTCCACCCACCACTCAGGGTCCAGCTCAGACCCCACCCCCTCCAGCCCTCACTCAGCTCCAGTGACACCCAGCTGCCTGCTTGTGTGCTATCGTGGGTGTATTATGTGTGCGTGCACGTACCTGCCCTTCTCGTCCAACTGGGCTTTTAAAAGCTCATTCCTGGGGCGCCCAGATGGCACAGTCAGTTGAGCATCTGACGCTTCGTTTCTGCTCAGGTCCTGATCTCAGGGTCGTGGGATCAAGCCCTGTGTCGGGCTCCCCGCTCAGTGCAGAGCCTGCTTGGGACTCTCTCTCCCTCTCTCTCGCCCCTTCCCCCCACCCCGTGCTCATATGCACTCTCTCTCTCTCACATCAATCTTTAAAAAATAATAATAATAAATAAAAGCTCATTCCTTGGCCCTGGACATCCCCGTGATGCCAAAGCAGCACCTGGAAGGGGCCCGGATACCCCTACTGGCAAACTACGATTCTAGAACTTCGTGGTCCCTCTGGAGATTTATATTCCAACAATCTTTTGAGTGTGGCTGTTTGGCTAATGGGGCTGCTATGATCGGTTGTTAGTAGACTCATTAAGATATAAAAATAGAGCAGTTATTATGTGCTCATTGTCTTCCAAATTGAGCCCGGCACCCTCAGCCTGGCATTGAAGACCTGTACTGTGTACGCCCCATCTTCAGTTCCCAGCCCCAACGGCACAGCCCAGCTGAACCTCCAGCTGCGTCCTGCACGAGCCCTGCTTTTCCTCACCTCTTGGCCTTTAACAAGATGTTCTTCTCTCTGCCTGGAATTCCCTTCTTTCTCCCCCTCACCAGTAAGAACCTGCCAGCTAGAATGGCACCTCTTCACCAGCCCCCCGCCCCGGGTTCCTCTAATTCCGTGGATCTCAATCCTGGATGCAACTCTACAATCACATGGGTAGCTTTTTTTTTTTTTTAAATGCCATTGCCAGGCCCAATTGGATCCAAATCGCAGGGACAAGGCCCAGACATGGATACTTTTTTAAAGTGGTGTTTCGGGGGTGTGCCCAGATTCTAGAGCCCCTGGGGCCGGGCGTGCCCTGTCCCTCCTCTGCAGCCCACGGCACATTGTATTCCTCATCCGTCAGCAGTCCTGTCCTGTTGGGCCTGTGCTCTGCTCATTCGTCTCCAGGCCCTAATAGATGACACATTCCTGGAGCCGGTCTCCCTCTGGCCTCCTCTGAAGCCCTGGGTAGGGGCTGGCCCAGGGGTGGGAAGGACGAAGCTGCCCAGGGCTCATTTCACCTGTGTTGCCCTCGCAGGCCATCTTATAGGATTGCCTTATATGATCGCCAGGGGAAATGAGCTCCTGTATGTTAACAGGACCGAAGCCCCAGCTCCGGGCCCAAAGTCCTCTCTCCTCTACTGGTGGTGCTCACATTTGGTTTGGAGGCAAAAACCCCAGCCAGGGTGGCTGGTGAAGCTGGAGCTTCCCCCTCCCCTCCCGGGTGCCTCTGACTCACCCACTCTGGGGGAGACTCTGTTCCCTCTCCCTGCCCCCGATCTCGCCACTAGGTGGGACTCTAGAGTCCCCAAAGCCAGGCCTCTCCACGTCCCCCAGGAATGCTGAGAATCACCTGGAAGCTTTAAAAACCAATAATAGAATTGGAATATCTGAGGATGGAGGTCTGGGCAGTTCTTTTTCTTTTTCTTTTTCTTTTTCTTTTTCTTTTTCTTTTTCTTTTTCTTTTTCTTTTTCTTTTTCTTTTTCTTTTTCTTTTTCTTCCTTTCTTTTTAACACCCCGGCAAGACCCACAGATGTGCGGACACTTAACTAAAACTCAAACCACTCCAAGCCATAAGGCAGGCTTGAGGAGGTGCTACACACTTCTGCCCTTTGAGGCCACGGTCACTTGGGACTCGTTTCCACCGTTGCTAAAATGTCAAATACCCAAGTCTTACATTTAAGGCCCTCCCTGTTTCTTTCTTTTTTTTTTTTTAAGATTTTATTTACTTATTCATGAGAGACACACAGAGAGAGAGGCAGAGACACGGGGAGAGGGAGAAGCAGGCTCCATGTGGGGAGCCCGACGTGGGACTCGATCCCCCGACTCCAGGATCACGCTCTGGGCTGAAGGCAGGCTTTCAACTACTGAGCCACCCAGGGATCCCCCTCCCTGTTTCATAGGAGCCCCAAGAATGGCCTGAGCCTGCCATCGGCCTTGCCCTCTGCCCTCCGCCCTCCCCAGCCCGGAGCTGTCACCTGCACAGTGGTGGAGGGGCCGGCGGGGGCTCCAGGTTGTGGGGCGCAGCGGTCGGCGTGGCCGTGGCAGAGGCAGCGGCCCTGGAGACGCAGCTGGGACACGGCGTAGTAGGCACTGGGCGGGTGGTAGCCCCTCTGGGGCACCGGGGCCAGCCTGGTAAAGTTGACTCTCAAGTTTGTGATTTCCCCCAGCTCTTAGAGGGGGCAAGCAACAGGGAAGGAGGGGGGAAGGGGGAGGGAAGGGAAAGAAAGGACGTGAGCGCAGAGTGTGGGCCTCCCCATCCACCCCATCGTCCCTGCCTTCATAAGGGTGGTAATATCAGGGGCCATCCTCCTCAGCCCGCGGCCCTCCCACGACAGAAAAGACTCGTCGACCACGCTGCCCGTGGAATAAGCAGGGTATTACATCCCACCAGGCGGACAGGAATATGAGAGACCCGAGAATTTCTGAGACTCAAGCTCCAACCAACCAACCACATCAAGTCCCAGGGCTCCAAATTTTGCTCCCCACCCCAGGTCCACCCAAGCCAGAGGAGGAGCCACACTGACCTCGAATTTTTTGACTTTGAGTGGCTGGGATCCCAGATGCTAAATCCATAATGTGAAGCTGAACCTGCAGAGAGAGGGTGAAGAAGGGAAGGCCTGGGGTAGAGGTACATGGGGTACCCCAAGCTCAGAGGAAGTCTCCCTTTTCATCTGTCACAGTGCTCACAGGCCCTACCTGGAACCTTGAGGTTGCATGTGACCGTGCATGTGAGGCCTGCCACCACCCTGGGAGAGCGAGATGATCACTGGGCCCTAAATGTGTGTGTGTGAGCGTAGACAACTCTCCTCTCCACTTGAAAATACAGATAGCCCAAGAATTTCCTGATTTCTGAGTCAAAACCAGTGGTGAGATATATAACGTACACACAAGGGTTTAGGGGATAGTAATTTTCCAAGCACCTTGGATGAATGAGAAGGTCCAGGGCCCAAGGATTCATGGATGTGCTCACCACCACCCTCTAGACAACCCCCATCTCAACTGTGTTTCTCCTTTTGAATCCAAACAGCTCATTCTATGGGATTTCATCTGCCTATCCCAGAGTTTTCCTGACAGCCCTGCACGAATCAGGAAGAAGTCCCATGTTTCAATCTGGCATGTAGGGAACGTGGTTAACACGGATGTGGGTTCGGCTGTAACCCAGGAGGACTCGCTCCTGCAAAGGAAAGAGGCACTGCCCATGGGGAGGGCACTGGGCCCAGCAGAGCTGCTCTGAGGGAGCAGGAGCCAGAGAGGGGAGGACAGAGCACAAGGCCTCCCTTGGGTGGCGGTGGCGGGGAGGGGAAGGGTAGTTACGAAAGAAATGTGAGAAGCCTCCCCCCAGGTGGGAGGAGTGGGGGAGCGAGTCCTGAGCTGTTTCCAGAGGCAGGTTCTCTGTTTCTCACTCAGGGTTTAAGGTCAGGTGACCCGGAGCTGTGGCTTGTACCTGAATTTCCCCAAGTACCAGGTGGAGGGATTAAACTGAGAAAGCTCGTTCTTGTGTTAAACCCTATCAAGGTGAAATCAGAGCTCAAATTAAATTTGTGCAATTTGCTTACTTAAATCTAAACCAACCATCTCATGCTCCTTGCACCGAAGCAAAGTGCATTGTACCTTTTCCACTATGGGGACGTGCCAACGGGCCAGGGGCGGTGGCCAAGGGGGAGGGCAGGGTTGGGTTATGCGGTGCCCCCAATGTGTTTTTGAAATATTTCCCCTGAGTAGCAAAGGGGACAAGTGGCAAATATTCTGAGCGTGGCCAGGGAGCAGGAAAGCTAGCAAGGCGCACCGAGGGGCCATCTGGTCTCCAGATGTTGGGGAACTGTGTGAGCAATGTGATGTCAGAGACCTCACACACACACACACACACACACACACACAAACTCACACACACAACCCGTGCCTGTTTTTCAGAGTCCCCTCTACCTACCTTCCCCCCTTCCGGGCGCCCGTTAGGCCTCTGGGGCAGGGACTGGCACCGAACATCCTGCCAGCTCTGAGGCTGGCCCTGGCGGACCCGAGGGAAGGCGGAGGCGCAGTCGGCAGCCAGGTACTGGTACACCTGCCAGGTGTTGCCGAAGTCCGAGGAGCGCTCAATCAGCATCCCAGCGGGCATGGGCCCCTGCAGAGACACAGATAGGGCGGCCGCCTGAGTGACTAATGGGAAGGGGCCACCAAGAAAAGCTCAAGATGCACAGGTGGTTCCTGAGAATCACAGTGAGGGCGCGAGAGGGAGCAAGGCCTCAGGTCATCCCTGTCCAATGCTCCTGATAGACACTGGCCCCATCAGATTTTCCCCAGGGGAACCGTGGAGACCAAGAGAAGGTGATCTACATTCCCGACGAATGGATTCCTAGCTCAGCCCACCATCCAGGTGGCCAGGCCAGAAAATTATCCCGCTACACTTCCCACAGCCAAGTGTCCGGGCCCTCCAAACCTCTCTCCCCACTCCCCTGGAGAGGCCTTCCTAGATGACTACCTGACTGTCACTCCTGCTCGAGCCCCCTCAATGGATCTGGATTAGCTAACGATGAAATGCAAACTTCTCCGCGTGACACTGTGTCTGTCCTTCCTCCCTTGGTGGTTTCCCCCATCTCTCGGGGTTCTCAATGCTGCCCCTAGGCTGATGGCTCCCAGCTTGGACCACCGCCTCAAACCATGGCTTCATAAACCCAGCCTCCAAACCCTCATCCCCCTCAACTCTCCAGTAGGTGCCACTTGAATTTCTCTGTTGTTCACTCTTACCTTGGTGACACCCACCCCCACCCAGCACATAGACTGTGTCACTCTTCTGCGAGAAACCCCAGAATCACTTCCCACTGTTCTTTATTTTTCCCAGCTTTATTGAGATAGTATTGACATATATACACATTTAAGATGTGCGGTGTGGGGATGTGACACATGTAAGTACTGCCGAAGGGTTATTGTAATAGGTACACGCCCATCCCCTCACATAATTACCATTTTCTGTGTGTGGTGGTAACACTTAAGATTTCCACTCTTAACCACTTTCAGGTATATAATACAGTGTTACGTAGTCACCATGCTGTCCACTAGATTTCTAGAACTTACTCATCTTGTAGCTGGAAGTTCATGCCCTTTGACCAACATCTTCCCATTGGGCCCCTGCCCCCAGCCCCTGACAAGCACCATTCTAGTCTCTATGGCACGAGTTCAGCTTTTTTAGATCCTGCATATGAGAACACGTGGTGTTTTTCCTTCTTTGACTTCTTTCACGTAGCAGAATGCCCTCAAAATCCACCTATGTTGTCACAAAAGCCAAGACTTCCTTCTTTCTTAGAGCTGAATATCCCATTGTGCACAGATCTATGGCTATAGATTGCATTTTCTTTGTCTGTTCATCTTCTGATGAACACTTAGCTTGTTTCCATGTCTTGGACTATTGTGAACATGAGGGTACAGGTATCTCCTCGAGACAATGATTTTATTTCCTTCTGATATATAGACCCAGGTAGAACTGTCAGATCGTAGGGTAGCTCTGTTTTTAGTTTTTGGAGGAACTTCCATATTACTTCCATTCGTGGCTGCACCAATTGACATTCCCACCAACAGGGCACAAAGGCTCCTCTTTCTCCACATCCTCGCCGACTCGTACATCGTGTCTTTTGGATCACAGCCGTTCTAACAAGCACGAGGCAATGTATCAATGTAGTTTTGGTTTGCATTTTTCTGATGATTAATGGTGTTGAGCATCTTTTCATTTGCCTACTGGCCATCTGTGTGTCTTCTTGGGAGACATGTCTGTTCAAGGCCTCTTCCTTGCTCTTCTTGAATGAGTCCGAACTCCTGCCCAGGTCCCGAGATATGTGGGCCTGTCTTCTCACCTCATCTCATGTCCCATACACCTTCATCTTTGCAAGCTCTCAGCTGCATCATATGCTCCTTCCTTCCTCAGAACCTTCGTTCAGATTGTTTCTTCCAGCTGGAATGTTCTTCCCCCTGGTGGGTTCCTTCTCATTTTTTGTTTTCAGCTTAAATGTCACCTCCTCATGAGACTCTTTTGTACCTATGTAGCACACATTCTTCTGCCCACACTCTGCCCACTCTACCTCATTCTAGCCTTTTGTTTCCTTCATAAATGTCACTACAATTCCCAATCATTTATTTGTTGGCTTACTCCTTTTGATTCCTCTCCCACTAGACCAGGGTTTTCCAGTCTTTGGCTCTGTTACTGTTTGGAGTTGAGTTATTCCTTGTGTGGGCTGTCCTGATCATCGTAGAATGGTTAGCAGCATCCCTGACCTCTATAAACTAGATGTCACTAGCACCTCCACAGTTGTGACAACAAAGAACATCTCCAGAAATTGCCAAATATCCCCTAATTAAGAACTACTCTAGTAAATGGCAGGCTCCCATCTGTCTTTTTCAAGTTGAACCCCCAATATCTAGCACACAGGAGGCACTTAGTCATTTGGTGGATGAATGGATGAAGCTTTAGTCTACTTCCCTCCTCCCCAGTTATATCTGTAAACTCATTTCTCACCAGCTTATAGCCTTCCACATCCTTCCTTCTCACCATCGTATACACATTTTCCCCTCAAGACCCTATATGTGCATTCCATTGCCTTCTCCCCAATTTTATACCTTCTTGCCTCTTGTCTCCAGGCCTTTGCATTTTATGGTTGATTCTCTTTGTCAAGAATGAACTTTGCCCTTTGTCTGGCTTAAATTAGTGGCCTTACAAAGGTTCACCTTTTCCCAGACACATTCTCTGACTCACCCCCCAAAGACAGACCAATTGGGACACTCCTTTGTATTCCCAGCATCACTTCCTACCAACATCAGAGCACCTCACTGTCATACCTCCTCACTGTCAGTCCTTTGTCTTCCCAACATATACTAGAGCAGTATGAGAACCATGATTTAGCTCAATGCATCTTTCTATCCATAACATCTGGCCCCAAACCTAACATACAACCAGTGTTCGATATGTGTGTATCAAGAATGATCAAGTAAATGAATGAGTGAGTAATGAACAAGCAATGTGACTAACAATATCCATCCAGATGCATGTTGCCCTTCAAAGTTGTCACCTTTAGAGACTAGGCATTTATTCAAATGATACTGCCATTTCTCAAAATACTTTTGACCTTTTCTTGAGCAGAAAATCTCAGAGCTAACTTTCTGAGTCAAGGAAGAAATTAGATCCTATTGCTTTTTATTCACAGCTCATTTTAACTCCTAAAAATGACATCACCCTTCATGATTATCTAATCTTATTAACCAAGCTTGCTCTTTAAATATTTGACTATTTCTGTAGAAAGAATAAAATCAAATCTCCTCTGAAAAAAAATAAACGACCTGTGACAAATGAACAAAAATATTCCCTCCCAAAGAAGTATCTCAGGAGGCTAGTCTAAAAGCAGAATCCAAAAGTACTCTGAGAAGGAATAGCAGTGAATAAGTACATGGCCCACCAAGAGGGCTACTCCAAAAACCTATCTTTCATAAGGATGGGCCAGTTGTTGGCTGTCTGTTAAACTCAGTCTCATCAGCAAAATTATGAAACATACCAAGAAGACACAAATGTATAATAATTGACCAGGCCCAGTGGAATTGGTACTTGGCAGAGCTGAATTAATTAGATGGATTGAAGATGAGGGATTCAGAGAGAAAGCGGATATATAACCACTGCGTGGCCAGGACAGGGGCCTGGAGGTGCCACCATACTCCCAGGAGTGGGCCTCTGCTGTCACCACAATATAGTCTTAGAGTAAGTGTCGTCTCAGCTTGAAGAAGTGAAGCCCACCTACCATGTGGTGTCCTCACCCCAAGCCTGGCTAGACAAGGACACTATGCTCCCCATAAGCCCAAGCTCACATGGCCCAGGGTCCCCTCTCCTATCTACTACCATCCCCAGGAAGCATACCTTAAAATCCATCAAGATGTCTTGAAGCTGGAACCTCCTATCCAGGTCCAACTGCAGAGAGACGGGGTTTACATCTAGAAGGACAAAAAGTAGAAACATTAGACCAGAGAAATTTTACCTTCCTGCCCTGAGGAAGGCTCTAGACTCTACTAGATCTGGGAAACACTAACCTCAATCTTCTGATTTCCCTCTTGGAGAGGAATGGTACCAACATGCTTCTCCTTGTATTTCCTACTCATGATCCTATCTGTCCTTGGCCAAATTTCCTTTCCATCACCTCTTGATGACCCTAACACACTGAAGGATTTCAACTTGTCTGTTCTTCAAGCTTCATTCCTTCAACGACCTCATTGTAACCAAGTGGGGTGAAATAAAGGCATCCCTCACTCTTTTTACCCTTTCCTTAACTTCCAGCCAATTCTTCTACCTACAGGGTCTGAGAGACTTCAAATATAGAGGCAGAAGGTCTGTCAACCACGCATGTCCCACCACATAAGAACTGCTTGGGACACTCAAAAGCGTTCCTGGGTACCCTCCAACCACCCTCATCCTTTGGGACCTCCCACAACTTTAGACCCCTGGAGATGGGCAGTGCTTACCATTCTGTGACTGCCACCAGCGCATAGGGCCCGAAGATGAAACCACATTCTCCACTCGGTGACTGTTGTAACTGTGAGGCAACCTAGAGTCACACTTGCAGCATTTCATCTGCCACTGTGGGACAGGGAGATGAGAGAGCCTTGTGGGTGGGGTCCACAGAGGACTTCCCCCCTGCATCCTGAGAGCCTAGAACATTCTCTCTGTGGAAATCCTACCCCCAGGGATCCACTGGTTTCATTAATACTCTTGGAAGGATTGGCCTCTTAAAACAAGGCTATTGGTCATCTTTGAATGTAATTCTTTTGTGTCCCCCCTAACACACAGCTAAGTAGACAGTGAATAGGTGTTATTATTGTCAGGAAAGAGGCGTGAAGTAGCATAAAAACGTTGGTACAGAGCACTGTCTCAAAGAAAAACTTGAGGGTTGCCTGGGTGGCTCAGTCAGTTAAGCATTGGACTCTTGGTGCTGTCTCAGGTCGTGACCTCAGGGTTGTGATATTGAGCCCCATTCAGGCTCCATGCTCAGGGTGGAGTCTGCCTGGGATTCTCTCTCTCCCTCTGCCTCTCCCTTGACCCCTCCCCCAGTTTGCTCTCACTATCAATCAATCAATCAGAAATAAATAAATAAAATCTTTTTTTAAAAAAGATAGAAATTTGAAAAGAGTATCAAGAGCAAACAGAAGAAAAGATGAGGAACTCACTTTAATTTAGTATCGTTTATGTGCTAGGTATAGGTTAGGGAGTTTTATATGTCATCTCACCTAATCCTGGAAGCTCTGGGGGAAAACCAAGTTTCTGAGCATCAGGGAGAGGGGGCATGGCAAAAAAGGACAAGAGAATTTGGGGTTCCTATCCTACCTGTGGTACCTCATTTTCTAGGCTGTTTTCTCCTCTGTAGATTGGGTGGAGGTTGGAATAGAATCATTCACTCAATCATTCAACAAATAGTGTGTACTATGTGCAAGACCCTGCTCTGGGCTCTGAAGTTATAGTAGTGAACAAAACGAAGACCTTGCCCTCGGGCAGCCAACATTCCAGAAACGCTTGGATAATCTTAAAGGTGTTCCGGCACTGGCATCTGGAACTTGAGAACCTTCCCAGGTTTGGCATTCCCTACCCACAGAGAGAATGCAAGGGTCCCCAATCAAATGGAGCGTTGTACTAGGTGGTCCCAAGGCAGGGATGCATAGGACAGGGAAAGCTGCAGCCCTGGGGCTGAAAGTAAGTGGCCTTGCATGAAGATATGAAGATGGAGGCCAAAGTGGGCAGCCAGAAGGAAACAGCCTCACTGAGGGGCTCCCCTCAAAACCACACCTTCCCTGGCCTGACCATGCCCTGGAGTGAGACAAGAGACAGAACCAAACCCCATGGGCTCCACAGCAGGCAGAGATCACCAAGCAAAAGAACAGGGCCAGAGGACATGGCCTTTGTTCTCTTAGTTTATGTGCACACACATACACACACACACACACACACACACACACACACACACACACCACAAAGACGGCATGACCTTGCCCCAGCTCCCCCATGCAACACAAATAAATTCTGTTTTCTCTGAGTAACCATGGTACCAGACCTTGTGCCCAGCGTAAAGAACACTGTTCGGAGGGCTCCACATTCACCCACGAGTAGAGGCACAATTTGGACAAGAGCCTCACTGGTCTGCTGCTCCTTCAGGGTGGGGGCAACTGTCCAAACACCCCCTGCCTCTGCTTTACCCTGAGGCCTCCACTCACCAGAACCAAGCTTTGGCTTCTCCCAGGCCTTCTAGCTCCTGAACCTCTGCCCTGTCCAGGGAAGGTGATAAGCTGATGTCTTAGAACGGATAGCATCTGCAGAACTGATTAATCTGCGGGTCAGTCCTGAAGGGATTGGGCCATCGCCTGGGGTCATAGAAACTCCTCGCCCAACACCCATCTTCCCACTCCACAGCTGACAAAGCTTGGGGCAGTGCAGAAGCAGAGGGGAGCCAGGAGTCCTGACTCTCAGAGCCTCTTCTTCCCACCCAACCTTCCAGCTCTCACCTCTAAAATAAGAGACTTGTCATCCTTCCTGGTGCTTGGAAGTTTCCTCATCAGCTCTGAAAGTGCTTTATTTTCTTTAAGATTTTATTTACTTATTAATGAGAGGTGCAGAGACAGAGGCAGAGACATAGGCAGAGGGAGAAACAGGCTCCCTATGGAAGCCTGATGTAGGACTCGATCCTGGGACCCCAGGACGCTCAACCACTGAGCCACCCAGGCATCCCTCAAAAGTGCTTTATTAAGCAATAATTTTCTGATACTTAATGTTCAAACAAGGGCTGGCACATGAGCCCTGTAGGGAGCACTCCCTGCCTCCCTCCTGGTCACGGCCCCATCTACTCCTTGCCCTGCCACATTTTTCTTCATAGTACATGTCTCCACTTAAAATACCATGCATTTATTGTCTATTTATTTGCTTATATTATTTGTTTACTGTGAGCCACATATGTACACTCCATGAGGGCTTGTTTTCCTCTTCTCCCAGTGCTTAGAAAAATGCCTCGCACATAGTAGACCCTTAATACTCATTGAATGAAGAGTAAATACCCAATAAATAAATAAATAAATATAATAAATAAGAGTAAATGCTCAATAAGTGCAAGTAAAATAACATTTTTTGAAGATTTTATATACTTATTCATGAGAGACACAGAGAGAGATGCAGAGACATAGGCAGAGGGAGAGGAAGAAGCAGACTCCTGCAGGGAACCTGAGGCGGAACTCGATCCCAGGACCCCGGGATCACAACCTGAGCCGAAGGCAGACGCTCAACCACTGAGCCACCCAGGCGTCCCTCAGTGCTAACATTTTAATTCCCTTCCTGCAGTCAGGCAGTTCAAAAGGAGGAATGGGAAGGGAGGCAATAAAACAGCAATATTATGTGACAGAGAGCCCACCATGGGCCAGGTACTGTACTAGGAGTTTGAATACGAAAACCTATTTAAGCCTCACAACAGCCCTATGTGGTAAAGACTATTAGTCCCATTTTATATATGTGAAAGATGAGGCTCAGAAAGGCTCATGACTTTTCTACTAGTGACTGAGAGCCAATGTCAATGTCAACACCAGCACCAACCCCAGAGAGAGGGTCCCTCACCTCCTCCACCTCCCCCCTCCTCCTCTCCCCCTCTCTCCTTCTCTCTCCCTCCCTCTTGCTTCTGCTAGGAGGCCAGGTGGGTGCACTGACATCACAGGAAGCATGATAAAGGGTGACAGCCTCTGTCTCACTCAAAGGGCTTGGCCTGACCCTGCAGCTGACCATGGGGGAGCCTAAGGTGGAAAAAGCACTTTGGGAAGCAAGCTGGCTCCTCAGGCTGACCCAGCTCAGTTAACACAGAAACTGTAGATGTGTCAGTGGCTGAAATAAATACCTGAGCACTTAAAATAATCCTTTCTGGGCAAGAGAAGCCTTTTGCTGGAATCTGACTCTCCTCCAGGATCCTATTTTGGTCCCTGGCAATGAGCGTGCCCTCTCCCCACTCTGCGCAGCCTCGCGGGGGCAAACTTTTCCACTCCCATCCTCTGTCTGCACTCAGCACATGTCCTGCAGAGAGACAAGGGCCAGCTGCCTTCCGGCCGCCTGTCACCAGAGCTCTCTCCCCAGCGCTGCTGGGACCTGATCCCGGCCTGTTCCCTGGCCAACAGAACGCCAGAAACAAGGCTCTTTCTTTCCTCGGGCCTGGAGCACAGGAGCTAGAACAGCTCAACCTGGAACTGGAAATGACCTTGATGGTCCCAAAGGATGAAATATTATGTAACTATTAAAAAGACTGCTCACAGAAGGTTTTTAATTACTTGGGGGGTGGGGTGTGGACACTGTAAGGTTTTATAGGAGAACAAACGTTGGGCATGAACGTATCTATGTCATGATCTCAAATATATATATTTCAAGGAATAGAAAGTGTTTGGAAGGAAATATCCAATAAATTAGGTGGAACCGTATAAAATTGCTGATATCCAGTCAACCTGACCTACAAAAACGACAACCACATGCAGCTTAAGCTAGTATGTCTGGGTAATAGGATGACAGGGAACGTCTTCCCTTATTTGTTATGCTTTAATCATTTTAACCTTTTGTGCCTTGGATATATATTTGCTTTAGGGGTACATGGGTGGCTCAGTGGTTGAGCGTCTGCCTTCGGCTCAGGTCGTGATCCTGGGGTCCTGGGATGGACTCCCGCATCCGGCTCCCTGCAGGGAGCCTGCTTCCCCCTCTATGTCTCTACCTCTCTCTCGATCTCCCATGAATAAATAAATAAAATCTTTAAAAAATATATTTGCTTTAATATTCAGGAAAATAGACATGTCTATAAAAGAAAACAAACTAAAAAATGTCCAGGGTGTTCAGTATGGGCTTTTTACCCTGCCTGCTGGCCCAGGCCACCCAGTGAGCCCAGGGGGTGCCCCATGCCCACCCCACCTTCCTTCCACGTGTGCAGGGCACTGAAGGAAGATCAGATGCCCTCATGGGCTTAAAACCTACGTGCTGCTTATCATAGAAACATAGCTAAAGGAGGGATTTATTGCAATCCTTGGAGACAAGCTAAGCCAACAGGCTCGGGACAGGTATTTTAAGTAGCTCTGCTTGTCAACCAGCTAGCTGGATGGAGACCTGAAATAGAGCCGCTTACGGCAGAAGCCCACGTGATGACAAGCTGCTAACTTCCTCTTTCCCTGTGGGCCTCAGTTTCTCTTTCTATTTATTCTTGCATGCCCCTCTGAATATGTGTCTAAATGTGTGTGTGCGATTCTCAACACGAGGCTCTTCCCCTCATGGGTGCTACGTGCCTCCATCACTCCCGGAGGTGGAAGCTCTCAGCTGCAGCAGCCCCCCTCCCTGGGGTCAACTGGCCAACGTTCTCCTGGCTGCGCTACCTCAGAGACAAGGCATTATTATCAATTCAGCCTGTCAGGCCTCCAGCCAGTTTGGCTCCTACTTGCTCTCCATCTGGAAAGGCTGGGCCTCTTCCCTTATCCTGGAGCTTTCTAGAAGCTCAGCAGTCTGGCCGGAAGACAAACCCTCCCAGAGAGCTAGGGGGAGGGCAAAGGAGCGAAGCAGGAGCCTGAAGCACAGTGGAAATAGGTGGAAAAGGGAAGGTAAACGCAAATCGAAGCTCTGTGCCTTTGTAGAACATGGAACTGATTCGAGGGGGAAATAGGAGAACAGTCTCTGGTTGTCATGGCCCAGCTCCCTCCCATGAGCGAGCCAGAGGCTGCCTGTGTCTATCTAAGGAGATAGCATCAGGGTCATGGCTGCCAGCCAGCGCTCAAAGAAAGGAAGCCAGGACAAAAAAAAAAAAAAAAAAAAAATCCAGCTGCCTGCAAGAAAAGCCATTCTCTCCACTTGAGCTTCCTCGTTGGTAATATGCAGGCGTGGAAAAAGATAATGAAATTCCTTCTTGCTCTAACGTGCTATTAGAATTCTCCCCTACTCCAGCTTATCTGCCCAGAAGTTTAAAACACTCCAAATAAGAATGCAAAGGAAGGAAGGGAAGAAAAACAAAAAATAAGACACTAGCCAGATGCTCTACTGTAGAAATACTCCTCTCAGCGAAGTGAGAAGAAGGAGCCCTTTAAGGCCGTCGGTCAGCAAGGCCTCCTTCAGACCCCACTGGGATCCGCAAGCCTCCACTGCTCTCGGTCAGCGTATGTTGCAGGTCAAGGTCAAAAGTCCGGTTCTGCTGTGGTGCTGGGAACCAGACAGTCCCCACCCCCAGTACTGTCAGACACTTTCAACTTCATCTTCTCTCTTGTCATGAAGTAACACCTTCACCAAAGCCTTAACTCAACACCGCTCTATCACCATCCAAACGAAGCTCAGTAGGCTGACTTTCTGCAGCTGATTAGAGATGATGTGTACCACACACCCAGAAATTACACTGCACCAGGCTCTCTCCTGAGCACTACACATACATTATCTCATTTCACCCTTCCAAAATCTCTGAGGTCAGTATGTTACACTAAATGGTGGGTATACTCATTGACACATAGGAAAGCAAGTCTTAGAGAAGTTAAGAAATGTGTCCGAGCCCATAAAGTCGGGAAGAGATAAAGCAGGGATTTCTGTCTCAGGGTGTCTGCCTCTAAACCTTCTAAACCTTCTAGCTCAGTTCTAATTCAAATGGTCACTTGGCAGCCACTGGTCAGGGCCAGGGTTGGTTGTCAGGATACTCCCTCCTTACTTCCCGGGGAAGGACAGCTTTAGCTCCAGCCTGGACCTCTCTAGAAACAGATATTCCCCCAGACCGGAGTGCAGAGAACTGCTTTGCTTCCCTGGACCTCTGCAGTCTCTGCCAGTGACCATGGTTCCTACAGCCCCTGACGACAAAGAGGCAAAGCAGGTCTGCTAAATGTTGCCCAGAGACTTCTAGGGACCTGGACCCCAATGGGGTGAGAGACGAGGCCAGCAAGGCCTGAGATCACTCGGGTTTGTCCCGGCCTTCCCACTCCATCCTTCCCCTCTCTTCTGTCCTTCTAGCCCCATGAACCATACTCCCCAGCCCATAACCACCAGGACCCAAGAATCTCACATGCCATCAACCCAAGCTTTTTTGCTTCCTTCTGATGGCAGCACTTTCCCTCAGTGTCCCTATCCACATCCTTCTATCCCTCAAAACTTAACCATCCTGGCTTTTACTTTCTTGGAACCCTTTACAAAAGCCACAGCTAATTTCCTGCTAAGCAAACCCTTGCTAAGATATAACGGTTGATGATAGATTGATATGGTACCTTTCCCAAGAGTGCTTGTATTCAAATAGGGAATGCAACAATGCTTCACCCAACAGAGTGAATCCCCAATGGTAGGAGCTTTGGAAGTTTCAGAACTGCTGAGAACTTCTGGGAAATGGGAGGGCAGACATTTTGGTCAGAGGCAGTCTCGAAGTACTCTGTGGGCAGAGGATAAGGAGCTCAGGATCTATATGAATACATCCTCTGCCTACATATTAGCCACGCAAACATCCAGAAAACAGACAGTTGTCAAGCCAAGAAAGGCAGTGCTCACTGGGGTGTGTGCATGTGGATGTGGGTACACTTACATGCAAGTGTGTGTGTGTGTGTGTGTGTGTGTGTGTTGGGGTGGAGGGGATGTCAACTGGCTACTGCTCCTCAGCTTGTTTCCAAGAGATAAAAATGACAGCTGTTTGGTTTACACAGCTAATTAACCTGAGGAATGCACTGTGTTAAACTGTTATTAAGGCAGCTGGGTAATTAAGTTTTCACCCAGAAAGGGAGGGAGTGGGAGATAAATAAAGCATTTAGGGGGAGCAGACACAACATTGGAAGAGACATTGTCAGAAACAGAAATCAGGGCTGGAAAGCTTCCGGGCAAAATGCACTGGTTCCTGGGAAGCCCGAACCAACCCAGAGATGACCGAAGGGTACAGCTCAGCCCCTGCCAGTACCTGCCTGAGAGAGACCATGATGAACCCCCGGGGTCACACACAGCCCCGCCATCGCTGTGAAGCAGCCAGAGATGCGAGAGCTGAGCAAACACAAAGGCCAACTAACCCAATTCCGTCATTTCATAAATGGAGATATGGTGGTCTAGAGAGAACCCATGAGCTGGCAAGG
Source organism: Canis lupus familiaris (assembly GCF_011100685.1). Lineage (NCBI taxonomy): Eukaryota > Metazoa > Chordata > Mammalia > Carnivora > Canidae > Canis > Canis lupus. The sequence continues at coordinate 8,094,396 of NC_049228.1, forward strand.
TCACATCCCTAATCTAAGTGTCAGAGCCAGGATCAGAACCAGACAGTCCCCATCCCCAGGCAGGGCGACTTTGCTAACCATGATTCCCTCTGGATTCCCCAACAGTCCACTGCAGACCAGACTGGCAATGGCCACCTTGGAAGCAGAGTGGGCTGGTCCAAGGATGGGTTGATTTCGACAAGTGTGCGAGTGTGTGTCCTAATCAGGGAAGAAATGCTCAGGAGTATGATTCACAGATGGGGCAGCCTCTGCACATAGACACAGATGCTAGGAGGCAAGTGTGTAAGGGAAGAGGGGATGGAACTTTCAGTGTCTTGTAGACACTAGCCCCATGGTCACTTTGCTCATTCCCTTATACAGTCCTCACAATGACTCCTGGGACTAGGTGCTGTTGGTACTCTCATTTTTCAAATGAGGAACTGATGTTTGGGGAAAGCACAGAAGGGAATAAGGATAAGGGGGCAACACGGAAATGCCTTGAGCTTTAGGGAACAGTGAGTCTACCTGGGGGTTAGTTAGGGACTAAAGGAAGGACACCAAGGAGACGGGGCCATTTTGGTAAAGAACAGCCTGGGCCCAAGCTTGGATAGTTAGAGGGCAGTGAAGGCAGACAGGCCTAGGAAGGGCAAAGTTGAGGGTGGGGTACCCAAAGACTCAGTTGGCCAAGTCCGATATCCATTGTAAGGGTTGCAATACGGACCCCAAAACCACAGAAGCAAGCCCTTGAGGCTGATAGGATTTAGCCACTGAGATCAAATGAGGCAGAGGACGTAGCATGCCAACACGCAAAGACTGGCCCACAAAAAAGGAGCCACACTCTGAGATCGGGAGCTGGGAGAGACAATTTTGGAACTGGAAGGAGTCCCCACACTCCTGTAACTCCATCCCACTGAGTCCTCCCGGGGTTGAGAGCAGGGGAATGCACAGTGCTGAATGTCCAAGAGCCATAAATCTCTAAGGCACTTGCATTCACGCTACATCAGTGAAGCAGGCAGCAGGTGCTGGGTGAGGTTATGCTTGGCTCAGGGCTCGCCATGTCCCGGAAATAGAACGGAGGCACTAACCAGAAGCTTCGACTTAAGGAAAGTATATATATACGGGGGCAGGAGCTGGTAGGAAAGGAGTGAGGGGGAGAAGGGAGAGGGGTAGACACCAGGAATAGAGCTCCGCATCATGCCTCATCTCCAGCTGGGGCTGCCCAGTACCCACCCACCCCCATCTCTAAACTACTCAGAAAACTCAACACTTGTGTGTTTCCAGCAGAAGTTTGGGGCCCCAGCACACACCCAAACCCTCCCGACAGCACACGGAGGTCACAAGCGCCACCACATGAAGCGCTGTGAAAATTAATTGAGATAATTTTTATAAAACTCTGAGCATGATGTCTGGGACACACAACATGTGCCTAATAAAGTATAGGTGCTAAACATATCATTTGATAATAGAATACATTAAACTTAAAACTGAAATTGGAAATCAGCAGAGTTAAAATATTGATTTCAAATCTTCATCACAGTGCCACCACTGTGCCCAGTGAGGATTCGGGATACATCTGTGCAGAGCCCTGGAAGTGACTCCGTGCCTTTAGTGTATGTCTTCACTGCTGTCAACCAATAGCCGCTAGGAGGTTAGCAGGTAAGGGAGAGAAAAGGGGAAATGGAACAGGGAGAGGTGGAAGGTAGGGGGACAGAAGCTGGCTCTCGGCAGTCAGCTCCTTCCCAAAGAAACTTGGGGCCAGGAGCAGACCTAAAGACCCTTTCATCTAACGCTCACTCATGGAAGAGGAAGTTAAGTCCTAGGGCTAACAGCTTGCCCAAGATCACACCACAAGTTAGTGGTGGTAGCCCTGGGGCTACACACCGTCTTCGAGATGCGGTAACCTCTACTCTTGAAAAGAGGTTCATGGCTTTATTCCCCCTTGTAGAAAGGGGGAAAAAAAGCCAATGCATCTCAGCTTTCACAGCTGCAAAATAGCTGAGATTTATCCATCCCCAGGGTTGCAAAAGTCTAGACTTCTCTTTTGCAAGCACCGTTTTTGTTCTCAAAAGAGCAGGGAAGGGAGTTGGCACCCTGGGGCATCTGAGAGAGGCAGAGGGCAGGCCAAGGTGAAGCCAAAACCCCAAGGCTTTGGGGACAGAGGCTTTCCGGCAGGGGCTCTGTGCTTCTTCCTGCTTTCCCTCCTAGAAGGCAGGGCAGCTCCAGGAAGGAAGTCAGCAGAAGTCTCCCTAAAATTTTTAGACATGGCTCAGTGGCACAAGATTTTGAGGGCATGTAGGAAGGGGGCAGCTAAAACCATTCCATTGGCCAGAAAGCCTAATGGTGCCAGGTCCCCTGATGCTCATGGAGAAATCTGGGCCCACAGGGAGTACTTGCCTTATGCTGGCCATCTTACCCAATACTGTCAAACTGGCTTTCCCACATCCAACTGGGTGAGATGAAGAAACTACAGCCAGCTCTGTTCAGCACCTCCAAAACCACTACCCAGTACCATCTGCCATTAAAGGTCACCAAAAGAACACTGGAGACTTGAAGGGCAAGGGCCCTAGCGGCAGTATCAGATGCCACCTCCATCATCCCAAGGACAAGGACAGTCTGGAAAGAGGACATCACAGAGAACTCAAGTCTCCTTTATGACAATCTCTCTCACTTGCCTTCTCTCTGTATTTCTCTCTTTCTCCTTTTTCTGAAGAGACTAGAGACTCAGTGAAAACTACTCCCTCATACATTCCTTTGTCCAAACCTTTGGTTTCAGGGTAGAAAAAATGGCCAAATGAGACATGCAACCAGGAAACAAGAAAACACTAGGTGATTTCAACTTTGGTAAATACGGGGCACCGAGAATGACCTACCTCACTGAAGAGAAAAGAAAAGAAAGCCAACAAAGGTCCAGAAGCATGTAGAAGAAAAAGCACAACAGCTCTTTGAAAAACTCAAGTGCCTAAACAGGGAATGTTAATTGACATAGGTCAGTGTGTCTGAGTTTCTGCATTGTTCAGTTTGTGTTCTTACTGATCAGCTGAGTCGCTGAACCCCCTTGCTGGCCTCATCACTTCTTGGCCTATCTCGCTGATTTAGATCTTCTAAGAGCAGTTTGTGTGGTTCCCGCTTTGTCTGAGGGGACCACTGGGGCTGAGGGGTAGGTAAGTTGGCTCTTCATGCACGGCACTTGCAAAACATAGAAGGTAAACTCCAGCCTATGAGCATATATTCTCCCGTTAGCTCTGTCCACACTCATATCCCAACACCGGCCAGAGAGACGGTGGCAAACGAGTGACCTGGGCACAACTAACTCAGTTCATCCCGTGGCAGGAACACAACCCAGTGCACACATCCCACCACCTGTGCTCCATCAGCCTTGACTTCGCCTACCCCAGACAATGCGTTAGACCCCCCATTCTAAAGGATCAATATTCATCTGATTCCATTCCCAAGACTTGAAAAACTGGCCTCCCCATGCCCGAAGGGTGAGGACAGACTCCAGCTTTATCAAGCAGAATGGAGAAGAGAGCCAGTCAGCTAATTCTGAGTACGTCTTCTCTTGCCCAGTGAAGGAGAAAAGTCTTCAGAGGCAGAGATCTGGCCTTAGGCTTTTCTTGCACTGTCCACAGCTCATGGGGCTGCGGCCATCCCAAATACACTCTAGGCATTCTGGGAACAAATGGCAGCCTCACCCAACCCCACCCCACCTCGTCTTCTCCGGTCTTGGAGGCCGCACTGGTGGGGGCCTACCTCGCCATACTGGGTGCAGTAGGTCTCAGGCTTGGTCAATCCACAGGTGGATGAAGCTCGGAGAAACCGGGTCCTCCCAATGAGCAGGTCCCCAACAGGCGGATAGCAGGCCCCACGGGAGCAGGCTTGCTGGGCACATAGGAAGCTGGGCCAGACTGAAATCACAGGGGTGCTTGGAAATTACCTACAGAGAGGAGGCCAGGCCACCCCAGTATTCCCCCAGGGGAGCAAAAGTCAACAAGACTAGACCCTTTCCCTCACGGGTGCTCCCACTCGGTGGTGGGCCTAAGGATTGGAATCCCGATGCCGTTAGGTTAAAAAGCTGATTTCGTGTTCTGTAACCCATAACTTAGCAAGGAAAGGAGGAGAAATGCTGGCAACCAGAAACCCTGGATGATCTTGAAATGTGGCATCCATATGTGGCTTTTAGAGTCAAGTCGCAGGCACATGCTCGGCCACCAGGACACACTCTTCAACTCCTTCACTTGCAGCCTGGCCCCTGTCAGCAGCCAGAGCAGGACCAACTGCTCACCATTTGTGCCACACTGGGAGATACCTGCATTCTTTCTGGTCCTTTATCTGCAAAGGGGACCCAGTCACAGTCTGGGACTGCCGGGCTACAATCCGCTGTATAATCAAGCTATGATGGCTCTGGAACCAGCCAGAGAGTAAAAGGCTGGGGAATTAGCTGTGCAGGTCTCTCCTGGGAACCACGAGACACCCTCGGTAGGAATAAGAAGACACTTGGGAGCCTCTCAAGAGGGGCAGAGAATAATCTTTCCCAAAGGCTCAAAGAAGCCAGGCAACCCCCCATGGGTGCCCCAGTAGACAAGTGTTCCAAACTGAAGGACTACAGGGTGACAGATGATGCTCACACTTTGGTACACTAACTTCCTACCCATGGTAGTCACCTCCCTGCGCTATAACAGGGCCTGGAGGATGGGAAGGGACACTCACCAAGGCACAGGAGGAGGAGTGGCCTCATCTTCAGCCAGTGGGGGAATCCCCTTAGAGGACCTCACCTGGGACAGAGCAAAGCAGCCTGGATAAAACAATACAAACTCTAGAACACACTAGCCCCCTTTACCTGCACTCTTGACCTAGGATACTTCTAGGCAGCAGGCACTTTTGCAGCCAAAAGCTTGGAAAATGCCAGAGCCTTGGACCCGTGTCCCAGCTGTCCTATGACTCACAGTGTACCGTGAGAAATGTCCATCCCCACCTCAGACTTCATCTTCACCCTCTGAGATGGAAGGGAAAGAGCGTTAGCCCCTCCCGGCCCAGAAAGTCGTAAGGACAGTTGGGCAGCAGAAAGGGGCTGAACCCTTTGGAGGACAGGAGCTCTAGGGACACCCGAGGCATTGTTGCTGCCCTTAGAAACAGAAGGGGCCTTTTTCAGGGCTCGGCCCAGCCAACAGGCACAAAGATAAGTGGGTCAAAGCGGCCAAGGGCCTGGAGGCGAGGCCTCTCTGCCACTGGTATGGTCTCTGATATCTCCCAGCCACCTTGAGGGTGAAGCTGTCGTGGCCACAACTCTGGGCTAAGCAGGTACCTGGGATATGATGGGCAAGTGAGGTGAGCCCGGCAAAATTTAAAAAGTGAGTGAGGATTTCACCTGAACTGGAAGCAACTCCAAATGTCTCCCATTGTGGCCCCGGGCCGTGCAGGAGGGAAGCCCCAGAGCAGGGATTCTGGAGGCTGAGTCCCTCCAGGAGGTAGGCAGGCCTACCCTGCGGAGGCATGCCCCAGCCCTGTTCGCACAGTGCCCAACTCTGCCTCCAATGACAGCCACAAACTCCTCTGGTGGGGGTGGAAGCAGGAGGGGGATGGCAAGGCAGGAGCAGAGGGGGACCCTCCAAGTTTACATACCCTTAAGTTACATACCCTAATCCTTCAAAATCATGCCTTCCAATCCCCTCCCAGAAGAGTCAGGGGCCCCGGGAAGAGACAGGTTCCACAGGAGGTGGAACAGCTAATGTGAGGTTGCACAGCTAATCATGGCCTGAGAGGGAAAGCCACTTTCTGGTTGTCATCCAGTGCTGTCTCTGCCCCTCCCCCCCGCCCCTGGGCCAGAATCCCCCACAACAAGGCAACCAAGTGGCCCTTGGAAGAGCTCAAGCTGGGCCAGCCCACACTTTTCTACTTCTCTTTGTGCTCAGCCCCAACCTGAGGCTGCTTTCTTATAAGTCACTGAGACACACTTATCAGATGGGAAAAGCAACATTTAACCTGCCTCTGGAGGCGCGCTCACCTGCTCAGGTGTGCAGCCAGGCCCCAGCCGCCCCGGGAGACACACACAGCCCTTCCCCGGGCCCGGTGGCCAGGTGAAGGCAGGTAACATACCTTGTCCCGTGCTGTTGCTCTTCTTTCTCCAGACGACCTCTGAGAGCACCCCTTGAATGCGGGGTCTCCTCGCCTGGCTCCCAGTTTTTAAAGGACGGCCTCACCTCTGGAGACTCCCTGGCTGGGCGTCGCCCACTGCAGGGCGGCTCTCAGGAATCCGGCGGCTGGCACGCCCATCGGCAGGCACCGCACCCCCCACCCTCAACCCCAGGACAGGACTGGGCAAGTGCCTTGGTCTCAGAGGCCTCACAGCAAGCTCATCAGTCGCCAGCTGCCTGTGGGTGCTTGTGGGGATGGGGATGCAGGGCACCCCTGCAAACAGAAAGCACCCTGCGGTGGGCAAACGTCAGGGACTCCCGGGGAGCAGGGAAGGGCCCTCACATCTGTGCTAGGCACTGCACTTAGCCCTTCCCCAAGGCCTACGGGAGTCAGCTTCCTCCGCTGTCCTGGACGGCCCTGGACAGAAGACCAGGTGGAGGATATAGGATATTGTTGCCCAGACCTGTCGCTGAGCTGCAAGGTGAAAAGACCCAAACATCCAAGACCCTGGAAAGCACCAGGATCCTCCTGAGGGAAAACTAAGAAAATGGAAAACCCCTGCTTTGGGGGGTGGGAGGGGCAAGGGAATCTGCTGGAGTTGTAGGTTCTTTGGGAAAGGGTCAGATCCCAACTCACGCAAGGGAAGCTTAAGAAGAATCAACAGGAATGAACTCTAAATGCCCCCCCTCCGGCTCCATCTGCAGGTTGGCAAGGAGCCCGAGGACAGGTAACTACCTGTGAGTCACTGCCCCCGGTTCAGTAAGGGCTGGCCTCCCAGCCCCTCCCTCCCTGGGCAGGAATGCCAGCCTGTAGGGCCCGAAAACAGACCTGAAGCATAACTAGCCCAGCTTCCCCTGCCCGCCCCCCACCCGCACACCAGGCCCAGAACACAGCTTCCTTTGTGGGGCTCTGGGTGTGCTCCTACCTCAGGGCCACTGGACGTGCCAGTCACAGGCCTAGCCCCGGGGGCCGGTCTCAGAGGACACTTGGCCCCCAGGTGAGGGTCGGGGGGCTTTCAGAGAGATGTGGAAGGTCTCCCAGTCCAAGCTAGGCCCTCCCGCACTCGCATCGCTCTGGAACACCACTGCCTCAAAGTTTCTATGGAAAGGACACTCTTACTACCCGGCCCAGGCTACCAGGGGCTCCTAAGCAGGAAGTTCTCTACAGTTTGAGGGTTACGTCCAAGAAACTGCTTTGAGAACCCTTCAGGGGAAAATATAGGATTTTTGTGGATTAAGCTGGGCATTTCTAATCCTTAGATTTCTAACCCTAAACTAAGTTTAGATGGGCAGGGGAAGTACTGCAATTAGCAAATGGGCATGACGTTGTTTACACGCATAACAGTTACTCCAGTAACTGGGAGCCTCTAGACTCCGGTAAGAATTCCAGCAAAATGTGGCTTAACTGGGCAAGCCAGAGTCAGTACCAGCAGCTTCCCTTCATGGGCCAGCCTGTGCAACAAGAACCCCGAGAGTCACCCCCCCCCCCACTGTCATTGTGTCTTCCAGAGAAAGATCACTGGTGACACCCCCCACCCCCACCCCAGGGTTTTGAGCCCTCCTGCCTGGTCCGTTTGTCTCCACCTCTCCAGCTCCCTGAGCTCAAGGTTTCCAGGAAGCTGCTACCCTCCTGGAACAGCCTCATCCTCTGCCCACCACCAGGAAAGAGGATGTGACAAAGAACTCATTAATAGTTAACCAGAAGAAGGAGCAGGTGTCGCAATCCCAGATCCTCAGACGAGGCAGGGGGGCTGGGGTGTGGTGGGCGGAGCACTGAGTGACTGGGGCTCTTCAAATCCCCCTCCTTCTCCTCTCTTAGGAGGCCAGGAGCCCAGGTAAATAAGCCTTCGGTGTCTCAGACTTCACAGGCTGGGGCAAGTCCCAGCAGTGGTTTGGCCTCGCAGAGGAAAATGGTAATTGCTCTGTTTGGGCCCCCCACACCCTCTGGGCCAAGTCCAGGACATCTGTTCTGCAAACCCCAAGGGCAGCGCAGGCAGCCTCACTCCTCAGGGACACTGAGCACACCCCGGGGTGGGGATCTAGACCCACCCCCTCCCACCCCCCCCCACCCCACCCCACCCCCCCGTCTCCCCCCAACCCCCACCAGGATGGCCAGGGCCCAGACACAGGCTTTGAACTTCAGAACCTCATTTATTCAGGGACCAGAAGCCTAAAACAGAGCCAGAGGCAGGGTTAGGACCTGGCCAGGGCTAAAGGGCAGTTGGGGGCATCTCTACAGTGCCCCAGTGTCCCTCTGAGTGTCCTCGCTTGCCCCGCTTCCCAGCATACTGCTCGGGAGCCCTCAGCCTCAGCAGCAGCAGCAGCAGCACCACCACCAGCCCTGGTTCATCAGGACCCACGCTCAGGGAAGCGGCTAGGCGCCGGATCCTTGACTCCTGCTTCTCTTGCACCCACATCACGCTACCAGGAAATGCTCTAGTTCCCCTTCCAAAGGCAGCTCCCACCCTCTGGGCCTGAGCCTCTCTCCCCAAACTTCTGCAATAGCCTCCAGCCTTCTGCAGCACGCCCCACGCCCCAGGCCGTGTCACTCCCCCAGCAGAAGCCTGCGCTAGCTCCCCGTTAGGGTCAGGGCCAAAGCCAAACCCCTAAAGTCTGTGAGGCCCTGCATGATCCCAACACCCCCATTACTTCTCTGTCTCTGCCCCTCACTCCTTCCACTGCAGGTGCAGGGCCTCCTTGCCGCCCTGCCTCCAAATCTCCAGGCTGCTGCTGGCCTGGGCCTCTGGCCCCAGGGGCTCTCTCGGTCCCCTGGGCATCTGGGTGACCTCTTTCCAGGCTTCATTCAAACGCTTTCTCAATCATTCCAACCACCCTGTTTAAAATGACAACCGGGATGCCTGGGTGGCTCAGCGGTTGGATCTGCCTTTGGCCCAGGGGGTGATCCCACAGTCCCGGGATCAGGCTCCCTGCATGGAGCCTGCTTCTCCCTCCTTCTCTCTCTCTCTCTCTCTCTGCGTGTGTCTCTCATGAATAAATAAATAAAATCTTAAAAAAAAAAAAAAAACTTCCCTGCCCAATGCCACTCCCAATTCCACTTACCCTACCTTATGGTAGGCTGGGTCATTTTATTGTCGTTGTTATTGTTTGCAACACTTACCGCCTTTAAATCAACTACAGAACTTACCTATTTATCATGTTTATTGTTCTGACTCCTCGCAGCGGAATGTAATGTAAAAGAAAGAGGAGATTTCTGCCCATTTCGTTCACTACTATTTTCCGAGTGCCTGGAAATAGTGCTTGGCACACAGCAGGTGCTCACTCTTGGTATAATGAGCAGGTTCACACTGAGGTGTCAACGACTGATTTAAGGAGCCCCCACGCACTGTGGGTATATCTCTATTCTCAAAGGGGACGGCCTGGGCTTCTGGTCACCAGAACGGATGGCTGAGAGTGGAGATTCCTGCTGCAGTCAGCCGCAGAGAGGGGGCCACCCGGCCTCAGATTACAGAAATGTCACCGTGTTGATGTAGGCAGTATCCCGGGCCCTCCGCAGTCATCCCTGGCAATGCCTGACAGGGTGCGGGGGTGGCCTCAGCAGCTCCAGGCTCCTTATCCATCTGTCGGGGAGACCAGCCAAGATCTGATCAATGAGAGATCAAGGGACAGAGAACAAGGAAAGGGGAGAAACGTTTCCGGAGGATAAGAGAGCCTGGCCCAGGCTGTGCTGAATCGCAGGGGTCGGAGGAAGGGGCACCAGGTGACTAAGGCCCAGGCACCACCTGAACATGGTGAGTCACGTCTGAGTCCTCGTCTGTGGGACGAGCTAGGCTCCAGGAACGTCCCTGCGGCTTCGCCGCCACCTGACTCAAGCTGGCGTGGCCCTCCACACCTGCACAACAGCTCAGCCGCCCAGACGTCGGTCACTCTTCCATGCTCCTCTCCCAAAACCAGAGAGAGGGAATCTGCTCTGACCCTGGGCACAGACAGGAGCCCAGCCTCAGGCAGAGGCCAGCAGGACAGGAGGCTGGGCTGTGTGCACGGGGTGACTGCATTCCATGTCCCTCTCCTCCCCGCACCCTCCCCTCCTCAACCTGAATGTCTGCCCACTAGACCATGGTACCCGGTAGCGTGGGCCTGGGGTCTGGGAGAAATCAGGCAGTCAGCCTAACTGAACTACAGCTACCATTTTACCAAGTGCTCAGGGAGTGCCAGGCCCCGTCCTAAACCCTTTATATGTACTAACTCACTTAACACTCACTGCCTCTCTGTGGGGGGCAGACAGTTATCCTCACTTTGCAGATGAAGAACAGGAGGCATATAAATATATGACTTGCTTCCAACTAGGAAGTGGTTGGTTGAGCCCAGACCAGTTTGCTCCAGGACTCCTCACTTCACTTAGATTCTAACATTGCCTCAAGTCCCTTTCTTTCCCTTGGATCATCTTTGACTAGAATCCACCAGACGGTGAACTAACTCCATGCCTCCCAAACCTAATCAAGGCCCGATACCTGAAAATGCCTCTTGGAGCTCTCTTGCTCCAGCTCTTGGAGGACTGACTGGTGTTAGCTGAGGACTCCTGGGAAGACATTGATTCTGTAGGAACATCCAGAAGAGGCACCACTGGGTGCCTTCTTGTTTGTTTTTCAGATGGACAGCCTCTGTTGTGTGGGCAGACATGGGGGGGGGGTGGCCTCCAAAGGCCCCACCTCAGAGCCTCAGGTACATGCAGGCAGGGTTTCCTTGGCATCTGACAGGATGTGGCTCTCAGGACGGAAGCACCCTATAAGGAATGGAAACAGAAGGTAGCCGGACAAACATCACGGTGACCTAACAAGATTAAACAAAGTGTCTCCAACAGGATGACACAACTTCCGCCTTACCACGGGAAGGGGGAGTCTCCTACCCTGGGGTCAGGCTCCCGGGTCACCTCCGAAGCCTCAGCTCCTTCTGTTCTACCTCCCAGGGCACACCCCCAAATGCCCCACCCCTGCCCTCCTGAGGGGTGCAGCCCAGTGTAGCCGGCAGCTTGCTGGAGCAGGACACTGGCCCATGGCTGGTCCCTTGTAGGCTGGCTTCCCAGAGAAGAGGGAAGAATGTGTGGACATTTTTACCACCTTTACTGTCCCCCCCAGATTCCTGACCTTCCTCCAGCAGACACGCCAGCTCAGGATCATGCACCCTCCTCCACCCCAACCACCTCTACCTCTGCCCTCGGGGCATTAGAGTCTCAAGACCTAAGTCCAACCTCTGTGACCTTTGGCCACAGAGACACCATGTCAAGCTGGCCATGCGGCCATGGCACAGCCTGAGAGGAGGAGGGATGTATGCCTCAAGGGGGCAACATGCAGCCACATGGCAGGTCAGAAGCATCTGGGGAGACACTGAGGAATGGCTGGGAGGGACATGGGTATTTGCATCAGATCTGCCTCCCGAGCTAGCAGAGGGCTGCCAAACAGGACTTTACCATTCTAAATAAGATCCTTGGGACGCCTGGGAGGCTCAGAGGTTAAGCATCTGCCTTTGGCTCAGGTCGTGATCCCGGGGTCCCGGGATCAAGTCCCACATTGGGCTCCCTGCATGGAGCCTGCTTCTCCCTCTGCCTGTGTCTCTGCCTCAATCTCTCTCTGTGTGTCTCTCATGAATAAATACATAAAATATTTTTTAAAAAAAGATCCCTGAAAGGGCCAGTAGAACAACAAACTAAATATCCAAATGTTCAAATTCACATTTGTTGACTGAGTATGGGGAAGTGAGCACCTTGTGGTTTGAGGGGGAAGGGAATACAGATGTTTCTGGCTGCATGCCTGGAATCAACCTCACCTAAGGGTTTTTAATCAGCATCTCCCTGCAGTACTTGTGGTCACTTCGGGTCCACGTATGGACATGAATATCTAGGAAATCCTAGACCCAGCTCCAGCTCTGCTACTCAATAAAAGTGGAAACTAGGGCAAGCCCCTCGATGAGTCTCATTTTCATCATTTATAAATAAAGGTGTTGGATTTTATTGGTTCTTAACCACGGCTGTCCCTTAGAATAACTTGCAGAACTTACAAAATCATATACTTAAGCCAGGCCCCACTCAAAGATTTAATTGGCTTACAGAGCGGCTGGGACATCCAATGTTTTTAAATCTCCTCCGAAGTCCCCTCCAGAATGCTCTGCTGTCCATCTCGGACAGACATCTTGTTCGGACCTCCGAGCGAGAGGTAACGGCAAAAGTCTTGGTCCTGCACCCACCAGATGCATGCCTTTGGACAACCACAGCTACTTGCCTCCAGTGGGAATATTAGCCATCTAATTCACGGATCCTTGTAAAGATTCCAAGAAACAATGCAAATGTCTGGCCTGGCTAGTTGTGTCCTCTGTAAAGTGTATCTATACTCACGTATGCATCACATGCAAGTGTCAAGGCCTCTGATCAGCAAAATCTGCAGTTGTTCTTATCAAAACACAAATATCACTCCCATCCAGATATTTCATAGCTCACTTACCAGGTAGTGAGCCATCCATGGAGGCCCCAGGTCCCAACCTGAGAAGACTTTGTGCAATCCACTCTATTCCTTAGGGGCTGCAAACTCCTCAGAAGCCATGACCTGGAAGAGAAGGGGTGAGGGGACACTCTGGAGGCCAACAAAGCTAAGTTCCCAAGAGCAGGGCAATGCTTCCAGCATTCCTGGACAGGGAAGGACACGGGATAGAGTGTGGGGAGTGTTTAAAATAGAGGACAGAGGGCAGAGGAACAGGTGTAAGCAAAATAAACCTATTGTTTTATGGCCATCAAGATCTAGTAAAACCAGAGTCCAACACCTGATAAAAATAGGAGTCTGAAAAAAATAAATAAATAAAAAATAAATAGGCGTCTAAGTAAATCTGGACAGAAGTTTTGTTCTTAACTCAGAGCGACTTGTCCAGCAAGTCTGTCCAGCAAGTCTGAGGGCTCTAGATAAAAGGCACCTTCTTTTCCTGGGGCCTTGGCTAACACAGATTAACTAACATCCAGTCAATATCTTAGCAGACAAGGTGATGAGTCTTTACCCAATCTCATTCCTTCCCCCTGAAAACATGAGTCAAAACTGACCCTCTTCTGATCTGAAATATTGGTAAGACATTTAATACTGATGAAGAGGGAGGTGTTTATGGGATACTGTTAAATGGGGGGGGGGGAATTAGGAAAAAAATGTGCATAAAAGCCACTTAACTGTAGAGAAAACTAATACTCAGAGAGAAGACAGGGAGAAAATACCCAGCACACGAACATTTCCTGTCTCTATTTCTCTGCGTGCCCTTGTCTTCCATAACGAGCATATTTTGCTAGATAATCAGTAAACCTAAAGCTAAAAGTGTCAGGGGAAGGATGGTAATTTTTGTTCCTCTACAAGTTATTAATCCATTCTCTCTCTGCTCCCTTCTGTGCCCTGAACCCCTTCCACTATACCCACAGACTGCCAGGGAGTTCACTAAAAGTTATCTAGATCATCATCGATTTTGTAAGATGCGGTTTCCCCTTCTTAAGAAATACTGCTCTTTGGAGCTATTAGATGTCTTATGTCAAGAAATCCCTTTGCATAGTTCCTCAATGAATGTGTTTACTAATAAATGCGTAAGGAAGGACAGACTAACAGAGAGGGAGGGCAGAGAAAGCACTAAGTAACCAGCAGCACCTTATCCTCCTGCTCGTATGTCTTAGGGCAAATCAAAAGAAAGATCAGTTAGGGCAAATCAGTTCTCATTTATCTATATTTTGAGGGGAAGGAGGAAGGGAGGATAACCAAAATTCCCACCCTCACCCAAATTTGCCTCTCCCGTGCAGTTCTCCCAGAATAACACACCTAATTCTAAACTTCCCCCTTGCTCACTCAGAAATCTGCATACCCAGCAGCTCCGGGTATCCAAGTATAAACACACATTTGTGTTCCTAACTGTGATGTTGCATCTCTATCTGATATGTGTGCACTGTCCTCAGTAATCCTGGTAGCCTGGGGTTGATTCCAGGCATGAAGCCAGCTACATCCATATCCCTATCCCCTTCCCTCTCAAACCACAAGGTGCTCACTTCCCCATATTAGTCAACAAAAGCCAACTGGAACATTTGAATATTTAGTTCGTAGTTCTCCTGGCCCTTTCAGGGATCTTATTTAGAATGGTAAAGCCCTGTCTGGCAGTAGCTAGCACTGTCAGATAAAATACAGAGGACCCAGTTAAATTTGAATCTCAGATAAACAAGAGATACCTTGTTAGTATAAGGAGACCCCAAAGATCACGTGAGGCAACTTATACTAAAATAGGATCCCTTGTTTATCTGAAATTCCAATGTTACTGGGCTTCTCCTATTTTTATTTGCTAAATCTGTTAACCTTACTTGTAGTAGGTTGTTCATCCATCCCCATGACTTCCAGGCTTTTCTTAACCTGCTCACCTTCCTCTAGAAGTACCCACACCTGTCAACAATTCTCCTAAAATATGATGCTTAGAGGTGAACATGGTGGGGGGAGGTGGAGTCCTGGTGTCCAATGTCTTACATCACGGTGGCATTTTCTGGGCAGGGTCCCTTGATCAAAGACCACTCCAGGTGAAAGACCAAGAGCCAAACAACAGTACAGAGACGGGCCGACCTGCATCATCTGGAGACTCTGTGCATGTTTCCCTGGACATGAGAGGTTGTACTTACTCCCTTGGTTAAGTATTACTCCAGAAAGAAACATCTATTTCCCTGATAGAACAGAAGGGAACAAAATATTGTTCTGCTCTTGCTAAGTATGACGAACCATTCTAAACACCACATCTACAGTATCTCATTATGCAGCCCTATAAGATAGTCCTTTGAAAGAGATATTATATCCCTTTTTTATAGCCTCAGCATTATTAGCTAGCTAGACAAGCTTACAAGGTGTTACGGACTGAATATGTGCCCCCCAGACTCATAGGCTGAAACCCTAACCCCAGTGTGATGGTATGAGGAGATGGAGGGCCTTTGAGAAGTTATTAGGTTTAGATGAGCTCATGTGGGTAGAGTCACCATAACGGGATTAGCGCCTTTATAAGAAGAGGAAGAGGGCCGCCCAGGTGGCTCAGCCGTTCAGAGCCGCCTTCGGCCCAGGGCATGATTCTGGAGACCTGGGATCGAGTCCTGTGTCGGGCTCCCTGCATGGAGCCTGCTTCTGTCTCTGCCTCTCTCTCTCTCTCTCTCTCTCTCTCTCTCTGTATCTCATGAATAAATAAATAAAATCTTAAAAAAAAAAAAAAAAAGGAGAAGAAGAAGAAGAGGAAGAGACACCAGGGCTCTGCCTCCACAGAGAACAAGGAGCCACCTGTCTGAAGCCAGGAAGCCAGCTCTCACCAGCACCTTGAACTTGGCCTCCGAGCCTCCTAGAACCACGAGAAGTAAGTGCCTATTGCTTAAGCCACCCAATCCATGGTATTTTATTAGGGTACCCCAAGGTGAGGAAGACACAGAACTAGTGTTTGAGTCAGGTTATGCTGCAGTCATTAACTAACCGCAAAATCTCAGCAGCTAAACAAACAAACATTCATTTGTCGCTCTTGCAAACTAAGATGAGAGACAAGGGTGAGGGGAGAGGTGATTTCTGCCATCCTGTAGTCACACCAACAAGGACACGTGGCCTTAATGGTCATGAGGGCAAGGATAGAGGAGCACGGAGACACCCTTGTCATGTTCCACGCTTCAGCTCTAAAGTGACAAGTCATTCGGCTTACCCCCTATTGGCCAGAGCTCTTCAGAGGGGGCCTAACTGATCTCCCAAAGTGCCCAGAAGAGGAAAAGGCAGTAGAACTTGGTGAATACACAGCATCTACTACAACTGGTAGATGGTGAAACCAGAATCCACCAGCAGATCTTTAAGCTTCCAAAAATCCATTCTCTTTCCATTATAATATCTGGTCCTCCCAAGATTAAGGGAATCTGTTTCTCATGAAAAGGGAAAGTCACATGGGACAGTTTGTAGACGATGACAAGGAAAGTAATAGAAAAAAGGGCCTTGTGAATATTTTACATTTGCAAAACCTGAAGCATCACAAGCTTGCCCCCTTGGAAAACCTTAGGAACACAGACCATGAGATCTCTGCAAGTTGTACCTAGCGGGTAAATATCTATGAGACAGGCAGGTTGCTCCAGTTTCTAAGACAAAAACCAATTGGGTGTGGGGATGAATCTTCACAGAGAAGGTTCTGGTATATTGTAGGGTGACCAACCACTGTAGATTTCCAGGATTCTCCTTGTTTTAGCTTTGAAAGTTCCACGTCTCAGAACACCGTTTCATCCCAGACAAACGCTTGCTCACCTGGTGGTGCATCAATACTTACTTCTCGCAGATGAGGTTTGACCATGTCCCCTCAGGCGGCTCAGTAAACTCTGCATGAATAAACTCTGTGCAGTGCTCTGCGGGAGTGAAGTTGGCTCTGGGTCCTAGAAAAACCTGAATGGAAATTGCACATGAGGAAAGGACCCTCCCACAGGAAAGAACTCAGGAAGCCCCTATATGAATATTGGCCATCTTATCAAAGTAGTCCTCTTCGAGGATTTGGGGAAAGCAAGTAGGATGCCAGGACAACTTCTGTTCTGGAGACTCCCCTCCTGCTGCTGAAGCCTGAAGTGCAGGAGGCTTTCCCAGCCAAATCACACCAACGACCCATACTGAGCTTATAGATATATTAACACCTCTATCTGTTTCAAGTCAAATACTGTTAAAACAGGCTGTCCCCATCTTGAATTCATGCTCGTCTTAAGAGGTGCGTGTTCACACACACACATACACACACAGATGCACACACATGCCATTGCACTTTTTCCCAAGGTACATTTCATCCTGTTAGCATTGGCCTCGTGCTTCATTTGCTGAGTTGGATTTGGCATGCACTTTGACCTGTATGCTTTCCATCATCTCCAGATTAAAACCCTAAATCCACAGCCAGGCTAGGCTCTCAGGGTCCTGTTGAAAAAGCTGCACATCTGACCCTATCTCACACAGCCCCCCTTCATACAGTGCTCCGATCCAGCCATTCCATTCCCTTGACCACACTTAGGCTCAATTCATCCAGCTCTGCCTGTCTACACTGCTGTCTACACCTCTTGTGTACTTAGATGAATTCTAAATCCAAGACTCAGATCAGGTTCCTGGATCGGTGACTTCTCTGCTATTCACTGAAATTGCAGTTCACCCAAATTGCAGCAGCAGACCTGAGACAATTCAAGAAACAATCAGTTCTGTTCTGTTTGCAAATCGCTTCTATGTCATATTTACATATTTATGGCTATTCAACTTTTAGTTATTTTGTGATTTGTCCCCAGGCTTGGATTGTAAACTCCTTGAGAGCAGAAACCACCCTTGGTCACTCTTTTTATCCCCTAATGAATACATAGCCCTCTGTTCGCACATAGCAGGTGCTCAATAAATAAATATTGGCTTATTAGTACGGATCCATGGGGCAAGGGAAAACCCTATCAAAAAGGGTTGAAAAATATGCCATGAATATGACTGCATAACTCCCTTTCAAGACAACAGAAAGAGAAAATCACCCAGAAAAATCAATATTTTTTTTTTCTCCTGAGAACTGGAACCTGGGAAAATTCATGGTGAGTTGATCCACTGATCAACAGACTCTCAAGGTTAGGCTTCCTTTTCCAACCACCGTGGCTGGTACATAGGGACAGAGAGGCCAGGGATTAAAATGTCAGTATTTTTGGTTTGGGGCACTGAAATACTTCTGTGGTCGGGCCATGGACCTAGGCACTCAAGGCGTACAAGGCCCAGCTTTTAGAACTTGCAGAGTGATGAAAGGAATAAAGTGGCTCCAGGGGAAAGGAGGGCACAAATGGAAAGAGGGTCTTAGTTCACAAGGCCTCCTAAACATTTTTTTAATTAATTAATTTATTCTTGAGACACACAGAGAGAGGCAGAGACACAGGCAGAGGGAGAAGCAGGCTCGCTGTAAGGAGCCTGATGTGGGACTCAATCCCAGGACCCCGGGGATCACGCCTTGAGCCAAAGGGAGATGCTCAACCACTGAGCCACCCAGGCAACCCCTCCTGAACATTTTTTAAAGGATTTTATTTATTCATGAGAGACACACACACAGAGAGAGAGAGAGAGGCAGAGACACAGGCAGAGGGAGAAGCAGGCTCCATGCAGAGAGGCCGAGGCAGGACTCGATCCCGGGTCTCCAGGATCACACCCTAGGCTGAAGCACTAAACCGCTGAGCCACCCGGCTGCCCCTTCCTAAGCATTTCTAAGGGTTCTTGGTCACTCACAGAGAATCAGGGAACACATGCAGCCAAAGGTCTGTCAGTACCTGAGTTCCTGCCTATCCTTGTGCTGCCTAAGATAACGTGTCCCGCCGGTCACTTTAGGCCCATTCCAGCCCTGGGCCAACAAGCACCAAGCCTAAGACATGAAGAAACCCCTCTCCACAACCTAACAGGATCTCAGAATAGTTGTTTCTCTAAGTCCACTGCCGAGGGATCAAGACTGTCCTGTTATCCCTCCAGCTGTCCTGGGGGCCTGAGCTTGGATCTGAATCCTCCCAACAAATCGGGCTGTACAGAAGCCCCCGCCACCCCCAGCTTCTACTGGTCCTGGTCCTCAGAGCCTGGCCTTTTCTTCACGTGTCAGCAGACCCTTCTGACTTTTGACCCAGAAACATAAACACCCAGAACTATTCATTCACAAACAAGAATTTACTGAGCACCCACGGAGCCAGGCATCCAGTGACCAGTAGTAAACAAGTCAGACGGCATCACTGTCCAGAGGGAGACCATTGTCTCATGGGACACAGACACTGAATACATAATTACCAAATAACTTATTAATTATGTAACCAGAGTGACCTCAACTTTTTAGCTATCCAAACCACCCTTTCCTCTACTATCCAAATAACCATGATGCTGACAACTCAAAGGAGATGCTAGCAGATGATACTAATTTCATTGTAGTTGCTGTTTGTCCTCAGACAGTCTTAGCTTTCTTTCGAGCACCATGCTCCAAATAGAAACACACAATCCTTTCTCCATTTCCCAAAGAACAAAACACACAGCTGTTGAGTTTAAGACATTTTACTGAAAATTTGGAGATGACACTGAGAAATTACAACTTAAAATTATTTACTAGCTGGCATCCATCCAACATCATGGCACATACCTGCTGTTCTAAGCCTTGACCAGGTTGCTGGAGCCAAGAGCCTTCCTCCTTGTAACCATGAACTCACTTCCTCCATGAACTCACTTCTCCCATCCTACCCCATGAAGACAGCCTTCTATAGGGTAACAACCCAAGGGGGCCTATCTGCCTTGGGATTCATCCTCTACTGCTACTTGCCATACATCAACCTGCACTCATTCATTCATTCTGGAAATGTTTATTGAACACTTCTTTTGTACCAGACATTGTGCTAGATGAGATCATAGAAGACAGCAGCAAAAAACACAGATGGGACCTTGCCTTCATGGATGAGGTAAACAATAAACAGGTAAATCCAAAGCTAAATCTGACAATTACAAATTTCAACACTTTTTATGAAATATTTTTAATGGGATGATATTATAGATGCGAAAGTTTGGATGGGGGGCACCTGGGTGGCTCAGTGGTTGAGCGTCTGCCTTCGGCTTGGGTTATGATCCCAGGGTCCTGGAATCAAATTCCGCAGTGGGCTCCTCGCAGTGAGCCTGCTTCTCCCTCTGCCTATGTCTCTGCCTCTCTCTCCATGTCTCTCATGAACAAATAAATAATAATAATAAATTCTTTAAAAAATAGAAAGGATGGATAAGGGGTGCCTGGGTGGCTCACTCAGTTAAACATCTGCTTTTAGCTCAAGTCACGATCCCAGGGTCCTGGAACTGAGTAACTGAGTTTCTCCCTCTCCCTCTGCCCCTCTCCCTGCTTGTGCTCTCTCTCTCTCTCTCTCTCTCTCTTTCTCTCCCTATCAAATAAATAAATAAAATCTTCAAAGAGGGAAGAAAAAAAAGAATGGACAAGAGAAGTCTCTTTAAGGAGGTGACCTATAGCATGAGATTTAGGGCTAGACTTCCTAAGCCAGCTAAACGTGTATTTAAGGTACCAGCAAAGTAGAGGTACCAAATTTTTTTTGGAAAATTTTTATATCTAATTCTTTTAAGATATGGAAATAAACACCTTAGGCAAAATTAGAAGACCAGACATCTTCCTATAGATATTTTAAGATTTAACATTGTTGTTACTTTTATTTATATGTGCAGAGTAGAAAACTCAATCTTTTCACGGCTTTGGACCTCTAAAGTCTTACTCCAGCCCCACACGAGATACTAGAATCACTCCCAGGAATTAGAGTCCATCCATCTTGGGCAACTCCCAGGCAAATGAGAGCTTTTAAAAGATCTCAGGATGATTTTAAAGTGTATCCAGGGCAGCCCGGGTGGCTCAGCGGTTTAGCACTGCCTTCACCCCAGGGCCTGATCCTGGAGACCCGGGATCGAGTCCCACATCGGGCTCCCTGCATGGAGCCTGCTTCTCCCTCTGCCTGTGTCTCTGCCTCTCTGCCTGCCTGCCTCTCTCTCTCTCTCTCTCTCTCTCTGTGTGTGTGTGTGTGTGTCTCATGAGTAAATAAATAAAATCTTAAAAAAAAAATAAAAATAAAAATAAAGTGGATCCAGAGCTAAGAACCACTGACCTAGGGAAATAATGTTAGCTGGAGAAGATGGGTCAGAGTAGGATCCTAGAATACTCCCAACATTAAGAGCAGTAATTCAAACTGTGGCTGCACCATAGAATCACCTTTAGAGTTTAAAACCTTACTGGTCTTTGAGTCCTACTTGGAGAGATTTCTGATTTAATTGATCTAACCTGGTCTTCAGAAACTTTAAAAGCACCCCAGTGATTCTAATGTGTGTTCAAGGTTGAGGATCACTGACCAACAGAAGAGAAAGATGTAATGAAGGAAATCTGGAAAGAAGAAACTAAGGAGTACATTAAAGAACAGGAGAGTGCAGTGTCCCTGATGCAAAGAGGAGTTTCTAGAAGGAAGAAATAGTTTTTATCTTTTGAATGATAAAAATCTGGTTCATTCAATAAACATCCTGTTAGATTTTGGTGGGGTAGTGGTAATGCAAGCCAGATGCACATGGGTCAAAAGAGTGAATGGTTGATGAAGAAATGGATACAGTGATTGTAGACAACTGTTAATAAACAGTTTTAGTAATGAGGGAGAACAAAGAATTCAGGCAGTATCTATAGCCAGAACTGAGAACCATTTCCCAGATGATTTCCTACAGTTCCATGGACTGAGACCCAGTGTTCTCCTATAGAACTTTCTGCAACAATGGCAATGTTCTATATATGCACTGTCCAATATGGAAGCCACTAGCCACTTGTGGCTATTGACTGCTTGAAATGTGGCTCAAGTGACTGTTGAACTGAATTTTTAATTTTATTTTAAATCAGCTGTCCATATAATATAACCTAATCATGGGAGTGACTATCCCATCATATTCACTAATCCTGGGGGTTTTGTAGGGCTTGTACATCAGAAGCCCTCTTAAAATTCTACGTAGTACATTAGAAAAGAGTCCTTTATTCCAAGAGGGCTCCTGGCCTAGATTCTGGATGTGAAGGAAGAAAATCAGATTTTATGATTAATATTCTGAGAAGTGAACTACTCTGCAAGATGATTTAGGAAATAAGACCTATTGCTCTGCCTTACCACCAGCCTCAGGCAAGCATCAGTGTTTCCTCAGCCCCCATATATCCATCCTTTCTCTCTTCTCTCTATTTCTTCATGGGTTATCACCCCCATTCCCAAGATCTCAGCCACCTCCAACTCACTGAAACCTCTCAAATCCTCAACTCACAACTCAATCTCTCTCCAGAGCTCCAGAGTCATGATTCATATACAACTGCTTAATGACCACCTTTGACCACCTTTGCCTACATGTCTCATAAATAGCCCGCACTCAAAATATCCAAAATGGAACTCATTCTCTTCCTCCCCAAATGTGTTCCCTCTTTCCTCTCCAAACCTGGGGTCATCTCTGACTCCTTTTCTCTTCTGTACCATTAAGCCTTTCAGCTTTACCTATGGTGCACCATTCAAATCTGTCTACCTCTACCCGCATTGCTTCTCTTAGCCCAGTCCCTCACTACCTGAATTATTCTAACTACATCCTACTCAACTACCTCTAGTCCTGCTCCACTCATGCATTCTTCACTCTGCCAATAGCAATCCACTTAAAAGGCCAACATTATCGAACTGTTCCGCTGCCTGAAATTCATCAGTTTGTCCCACCACCAAGAGGATAACCAATTCAATATAAGGCAAATTGATAGCTATGATTCAATAACTCCATAGACTACACATTGTGCTAGCTCTGAGAACACTGACCAAGACAGAGATAGTCCCTGTCCTCACAGAGCTTAGAGTCTGTAAATAGAGACACACAATTTAGTTGTGAAAGGGAAAGATGGCTATGGGAACGTGCAGCACAGAGAGCTCCCCTCACCTAAGCATCAAGCAAGGCCTCCCTGGGGCAGCGAGAGGACAGTGACACTTAAAGGATGAGTATGAGTTCATAAGATCAAGGGAAAGGATGAAATTGTTCCAGGTGGAGAGAAGAACATGGGAAAGGATCTAAAATTGTGAAAGAACAGAACTGCATGGCTGGCACCTAGAGAGCAAGGGTTGAGGGATATACAATGAAATTGCAAAACCAGACAAGGACAAGCTCATGGGTGAACTAATACGCCATGCTAAGAATCCAGGGCATTATCCAAAGGGCAACAAACATGGGGATCCATTGAAGGGCTTTAAAGAGAAGAATGACATAATAAGGTTTGCTTTTCTTTTTTTTTTTTTTTTTTAAGATTACATTAGATTGGATTGGATTGGACTGGATTAGACTGGATTGGATTAGATTGATTGGATTGACTAGGTCAAGACCCAAGGCAGAGAGACCAGTTGTGAGACCATAGAAATACTCCAGGTGAGGGATCCCTGGGTGGCGCAGTGGTTTAGCGCCTGCCTTTGGCCCAG
This sequence comes from Canis lupus familiaris, assembly GCF_011100685.1. NCBI lineage: Eukaryota > Metazoa > Chordata > Mammalia > Carnivora > Canidae > Canis > Canis lupus. The sequence continues at coordinate 8,117,478 of NC_049228.1, forward strand.
GGTGCAATCCTGGAGATCCGGGGTCGAATCCCACGTCAGGCTCCCGGTGCATGGAGCCTGCTTCTCCCTCTGCCTGTGTCTCTGCCTCTCTCTCTCTCACTGTGTGCCTATCATAAATAAATAAAAATTTTTTAAAAATACTCCAGGTGAGATGATGAGGGCTTAGACTTGGAAGATAGCAAGGGGGATAGAAAGCAAATAAAGTCAAGATATATTTAAGAGGCAGAATGACAAGTCTTGGTGATTATATATGAGAGGTGACAGAGAAAGAGGAGAAAGGGATGGCTCTCAGGCTTAGGACCTGAGGTACCAGATAGGTGGTAAAATCTAGACAAAGCAAGATGATGGTAGAAGTTTTGGGGGTGGAAATACTGAATTTGGCTTCAGACATGGAAAGTTTGATAGCTGCAAGATATCCAAGTCAAGATGTAGCTTGGGCAGGAAGGTACAAGAGTCTAGGGCTCAGATGTATACGTCATCTACACAGAGGCATAACAGAAACCTTGCAAGTAAACTAAATCACCTAAAGAGAGCATGTAGAGTTTAAAAAGAGGTTCCAGGACTGAGTCTTGAGAACTGCTGATATTTAAAGATCATATAAAAGGTAAAAGGATTGGGGCACCTGAATGGCTCAGTCAGTTAAGTGTCAAACTCTTGATCTCAGCTCAAGTCTTGATCTCAGGGTCATGAGTTCAAGCCCCACTTTGGGCTCCACGCTGGGTATGGAGTCTACCTAAAAAAAAGGGGGGGGGGGCAAAAGTGAGGGGGAAAAAAAAACCTAAAGAGTATCCAGAATAGAATAGAAGGAAAATTAGAATATGATGACATAGAAGCCAAGAATGTCTTTCTAGAAGAGGGAAGTGGCCAATAGTTCCTAGATATCACATACATAGGTGATCATCTACATAATTGTTCATTATGGCTCCTGCCTACTGCTTCCTCCTCAGTTCCTGCTATTTCCCAAAACCCATCCTTTATGCCCTGACCCCAATCTCATCTAACTTCTCTTTGACCATGCAGTGTATTCTCAGGCATCCTATCCTTTTTTATATGCAGCTGTCTCTCACTGCAGGCCTCCCCCAACCCTGAGGCCCCACTCCCTCCCAGAGTCACCTAGTGAACATCATCATCCATCCTTTAAGTACCCTCAGCTGCTCAGGCATCATCCACTCTTGGGCCTTCCTTGACCTTCTCTTCCCCGAACTGAACCAGTCAATATATTGCTCATTCTACTCTATTGGTTTACCCGGTATATAGTTCTATTATTGTGCTTATTCTAGTATATTGTAATAACGTCCTTAATCTCTGAATCCTCTCCTTGACTCTGAGCTTCACGAGGACAAAAACAATGTGGTATTCTTCTTTCTTTAACTATACTTAACACAGTATCAGATACACGGCTTCAACAAATGTTTTTGGACCTTATTGTTGCCTAGATGTCACCTAAAGAATGTGAATGACCTTCATGGGGACAAAGAACCACAAGAATTGCTGACGTGAGCAGGCAAAGACAACAGAATAATGATTGAATCAATAACATGTATTGATTGCTTTCATTTGTGCCAGACTGCTAAGCCCTTTCCAGGGCTCCGCCTCATTCAGGCTTCACCACACCTCACTTAATAGATGTGATTGGGACGCCTGGGTAGCTCAGTGGTTGAGCATCTGCCTTAGGCTCAAGTCGTGATCCCGGGATCCTGGCTTCTCTTTCTGCCTGTGTCTTTGCCTCTCTCTCTCTCTATGTCTCTCATGAATAAATAAATAAATAAAATCTTTAAAAAAAAAAAAAAGGTGTGATCATTACCCTCATTTTACAGACAAGGAGATATGACTAGAGAAGTTAAGTCCACCTGTCCAAGGTCAGAGCCCGGTAAAAAGAGCCAGGTCTTGAATGAACCCAAGTCTGTCTGACTCCAGAGCCCTATACCCTTAAGTCTAGCTGGTATTTGAGCTTGGGGAAGACTCCCTGCTGACTCAAACTTAGAAAGTAGAGTAGTGCGATTCAGAAGTGGGACGTGGGCAGTAGGGTGCTGCTGCTCCCAGCACATCTTGCATGGTCCAGCAGATAGTGGCTCTGCTTGGCCAGAAGCCATGAGGGACTAAAGTAAAATGTCTCCGAGCAGGCTGTTCATCGGTATTCATTTGTCAAGGCCCTGAGGTCCCAGGAGCAGGCGGGAGGAGTGCTCCAGAGTAAGCCAATCGCTGCAATGTCAGACACTAAGTTGGGAGTGCAAGTGAAAGGTGAGGAAGCCAGAGTGGAAGGAACCAAGCCAAGCTGCCAGGTCTTGAGCAATTTTAACCCCAAGGCTCTGAGCCAAGGACGAGCCACAGTGCCTAAAATAACCACCCAAGAGAGTCTCGTCATTTTGCAATCTCTATCTCAATACTGACTTTCAGGTCAATGTAACTAGTATTGATTAAGGCCCTCTTACACATTAGCACCATGAGAGGTACAAAGATCTGGTCTTTCATAGAGACAGGGCAAGCCCACAGGGAACAACGAGACAGTTGTATAGAACAGTACACGGTGCAGTGCCAATCTGTGCAGGACGAGCCACAGAAGCAGCTGAAATTCAAAGAAAAGAGAGAGCAGGGTGTGCTGCTGGCTTCTTGGAGCAGATGAATTGAAGGAAGGAAGACAGAGTGGGAAGAGAACAGCATTTCAGGGAGGAAGACGATTATAAGCAAAGGTGAGGTAGCCACAATGAGAATGGACCATTTCTCTGGCCATGAGAAACCCATCTCTGGAGCACAGGGCTCTTGCTGGAATGGAATACAAAGTCAAATGAGTAGGGAAGAGCAGATCATAGAAGTCTCAGATTCCAAGAATACCAATCAACTAAAATCCAATGTGCAGAACCCAGGAGTCCATGTAGGCAATAAGAAATGATCCAGGCTTTAAACAGGCAATTTAGAATAAAAATTTAATTTTAGGAAGATTTATTTGGTGGTAGTGTTTGAGATAGATTACAGAGGAGAAGACTAAAGGCAAAAAAAAAAAAAAAGAAGAAGGAGGAGGAGGAGAAAACAACAAAAGAGAAAAGAAAACTGTCAAAAAACAAAAACAATGGGACTCCTGGCTGGTGCAGTTGGTACGGTGTGCAACTCTTGATCTTGGGGTCAGGAGTTCAAGCTCCATAATAGACACAGAGCCTACCTAGAGAATAAGAAGGGAAGGGAGGGGAAGGGTAGGGAAGGGAAGGGAAGGGAAGGGAAGGGAAGGGAAGGGAAGGGAAGGGAAGGGAAGGGAGGGGAAGGGAGGGAAGGGAAGGGAAGGGAAGGGGAAAACCTGATGGCTTCTTTGAGAATCCACTAAACGTCTGACTGCACAAACTTAATAAACATAGTCCCCACCAGTCCAATGGGGAAGACATTTATTAATCCCATGGTTACCTATTAAGGATCTACTATATGCCAAGGATCATACAGGGCTATGGGGACACAGTGAAAAACAAAACACAGTGCCAGCCCTCCCAAAGCTTATCCACCTCCAGTGATCATGGAAGACAACACAAAACCAAAGCAACAGTTACATCAATATAAAGTCAGGGGCTGGCTAAGTGCTATGAAGAAAAATAAAGCAGGGCACTGAGTAGGGAATGGTGAGATAGCACAGTCAGGAAAGGCCTCTCTAAGGAAATGCCAGAGTATTTCAAGCCCAGAAAAGAAGTAAAATGGAGATGCCACTCCCTAGCAATAGGGCTATGGAGAAGGTGACTTAGTTTGCAAGAGTACAGAGAATATGGGCAGTCTTATTTAAAGCGTGTTAAGCCTGTAATAAAAGCAGGAGACCCCCACAGAAATGTCTAGGCTCTAGAACTCTAATCTACTAACCCTCCCTCAAAGGTTAGACATGTAGATTTAAAAATCATCCATTGATATTTGAGAGATAAGAACCTCTCCAAAACTAGTGTACATGAAATGAAAGTAACTCAAGGACTGGATTTAAAAAAAAAAAAAAAAAGGATAAAAAATATGCAAAAAAAAAAAAAAGAAATGGAGCAAAATATTTTAAAATAAAGGATTCAGAAAATCAAAAAATTAAAAAAATAAAATAAAAAGGAGTGTAAGATTTACAAATGATTTTATCCTATCTCCTATGATGGATGATCCTCTCCCTCCAGCCTCCTATAATACCAGGGGTGGGCATTGACTTTAGTAGGCCGCAAGGAGCTGTTAATAAAATAACAATACTAATAATTGAGGCTCATAAACAACCAATCATCTAAAAGGCCTCTATCCACTGTTCCTTCAAACTCCAAGGCACTGTTGTGGGGACAGCCCTATCTCTCTTCTTCGCTCACCTCTAATACCACCTGCTGCCCCTCTGTGATTGTTTTTTCTGCAGATGGCTCTGGGTATCTGTTTTAATTTAAAGTTTGGGAGAAAAGGATTTGGAAAGCAAAATAAATAAATTTTAAACTGGCCTTTCCTACCTTCCTAGAAATGGCACAATTAAATGTTAGGGATAGATTCAAGGGTAGGGGGACCAACTATCCCAGTTTGCCCAAAGCTGTCCCATTTTCAGCCCTGTAAGTCTTGCACTCAGGGAAACCCCCCAGCCCTAGACACACTGAAATGGCTGATCGCCCTACCGCTGGTCTGGCCTGTGTGATGCAACACAAGGCTTCCCATCTCTAAAGTGACATCAGCACAGTTAAAGCATGTGCCTAGTTCCCAAGCCCTACTAAACCCCTACCCTAGAAGTTGGGTTCTCTTTCCCCACGTAGACAGAGGAGCTATCAGAAATTCCTAAATATAAGTTGACCCCAGATTCCTCAGCCTTCTGTTCCCACCATCTCCTACTCAGCCTCAGCTACCCCCTAAACCAGAAACACCAGTTGCACTGGCAACCCCAATGCATACCCCCTGCTCCCCAGTCTGCCCAACCCTGACCAGCAAGATGGTAGGGTCTGAGGGTCAAAGTCAGATTACTGAAGAGGGAAAGAGGGGAACTCACCCAAGGGAGTGATGTGCTCTACCCCAGCAAATCACAAAAAGGGGAACCCCAGATAAATTGCGATCTGGTGACCTTGGAAGACATGTGGTTTGCGTCTTTGAGTTATAGAAATACCGGAAATGCCTATGATGAGGTCAATTTCAGAGTTTTGGGTCCCAAGCTGGTCTGACTCACCTTCAGAGAAGGAACGAGGTGAAAGCCCTGATAGTGAGGTTCACATCACATACCCTTCCAGAAGCCACAGTGTTTGGCACACTCACACCCCTGGAGAAGGCTCACATATCATTTCTGCCAGGTATTAGAGACTTCTCCACGATCATAAGGAAGATTCAAAGAAAATGCCAAGAGTGATATTAATCTCAGCTTGGTCCCTTGTTGCAGAAATTTCCTGTCTGACAGCATTAAAAGAACAATGAGCGGGGGACACCATCCTCTAGGAGACACCCCGATTTGGTCCTGTATCACCTTGACTGTTTGGGTGCAGACCAAAAGGCAGAATTTTGCAAAAGCTGGTTAACTTGCCCAATCGGCGTGCACGCACGGATCTTACTACCTTAACAGCTAAAAGCCAAGACAAAGGGTAGTTGTAATGGCTGTCTTTTTTAACTGAATTATCTGGGAAAACTGCCTCAGCGCCCCCCAAAAAGATTACTGTTAAAATTGGCAAGGACTCAAACATTTGATCTTTGAAACTGTCCCTTTCCCTGTCCCTCTCCACAGGGCTCAGCCGAACTTCGACAGGCTGTTGCAAGATTGCATCACTGACCTTTACAATTTTCTGGCCTGTCTGATTTCCCTCTCCTCCCCCCTTTGCTGCTTGCAGTCCTTTGACCCACTTACCTCTGCTTTTCCCCTCTTGCTTGCTGGCGGACTGTGGTAAATGGATAACCAAAGCTAAATCATTACACCCTCCACCCCGGGGTGATGATTTTGAATCTCAGCCAAAATGCATCTTTCTCTCCTCCCTTGCTTCCAAGTGTGGTTGGTTTTTGTTTTGTTTTGTTTTGTCTTAACTAAGCTCTACACCTAAGCTGGGGCTTGAACTCAAGACCAGGGGTCAAGAGTAACACGCTCTTCCAACTGAGCCAGCCAGGTGCCCCCCCCTCCCCCCCCCCCGCCCAGGAGTTCTCTCTTTAGCTCTTACCCAAACCCTCTACTCTCACCCTTCTGGCCCTGTTTGTATAAGCTGAGCCCGCAGGATGCTGGGGCACCCCCAGACCCAGGGAAGTGGCAAGTAACTATTGAGAGCATGAACTAATGCATTCCGGACCAGCACAGGAAATGTATGGACAGCCGCCCCCCCCTCCCTTGCATCCTCACTGTCCCCTACCCACCCCCCTCCGAGTGCACTTCTCAAGTAGGAGCAGGGATACTTTGGACTTGATGATACACAGAAGTACAAATACAATCAGAGGCATCACACACACGTGCGTCAAAGGGCACCCTCAATAGATATTTCTCCATCCAGTGACCCTAGCAATGCAAGCACCTGTGACTAAAACCAGTCGGGGAAAGAATCACAAGCACAGCGGAGCCTGCAGACCTTGCTCGGCTCCCACCAGGATCCCTCCCGTCGCCCTCCCCTCCCGACCCCCACACCTGTGCCAGGACGACACCCTTAGGAACAAAGACTAAGGGTCTTCCCTCTCCCCCGCGATGTCCTCATTAGGGGCCCTAATCGGGACAGCCCCAGACCCTGTGCCGCCCATGCACAGCACTAAGGGAGAGTCACGTGGGACATGTCCCCACCGGTGCGCGCACCCCGCCCCCGGAATGGGGCCTCCTGAGGCCTGGCCGCCCCCCGTGCACCCCCTGCACCCCCCGCCGCGGCCTCCCCCGCCCGGGGCGCCCAGCTCACGCGACCCGGGCGTGCACAGCTCGTGCCGCCTCCACCTGGGTCCTGTCCCGCCCCTCCTCCCCCCTCCCCTTCCTCCTCCTCTCCTCCTCCCGCGCGGGCCGCGGGCCAGGGGAGCCCGGGAGGCGGGCCTCAGAGGAAAGATATAAGCGGCCCCGGGGCACCGCCTAGGCGCCAGCTGCGGAGCCTGCACCTGGGAGAGCCGGGCCCCGAGGAGGAGGAGGAGGAGGAGGAGGACGCGCCCCCACCCGCCCTCGGCTCGCGCTGCCCCCTACGAGGTGAGCCCCGCGGGGGGATGGGGAGCGCGGCGGGTGCCGGGCGGCCCCCCTCCCTGCGCGACCTCCGGGGGTGGGGGGGGCCGGAGCCGTCCCTCCGGAGCTGACGGCCCGCTCCCCGCGCAGGTGCCCCGCAGGTGCCCGGCAGGTGCCCCGCAGGTGCCCCGCAGGCGCCCCGGGATGGAATCGGTGCAGGAGCTGATCCCGCTGGCCCAGGAGCTGGTGGCCCGGAGGCCGGGTCGGAAGCTGGTGAAGCTGTACGTGCTGGGCAGCGTGCTGGCCTTCCTGGGCGTGGTGATCGGCCTGGTGGGGACCGTGTGCGGCCCGTTCACGGCCGCCGGCCGCCGGCGGGACGAGGAGGCGTTGGTGGCGGAGCTGCGGGCAGTGCAGCCCCGGCTGCAGGGAGGCAAGCCGCGGGGGGCCGTGCCCTGCGGCCGCGCGCTCTCCTACCGGCCCCCCGCCTCCTAGGAGCCGAGAGCGCCCCACAGCGCGGGCAGGGCCCGAGACCTGCAGACCTGCGCCCCCCGGACCGAGCCCTGAGAAGCCACTGACTTTCAGCCCTGAGCTGCCACGTGGAGCCACCAGGAGGAGGTTGGGAGTGATTTTGCTGCTGTGCAGCATTGCACGATGACATGTCCAAAATCTATGACCTTTGGGCTATCTTGGGTGCATCTACCAGTTTGCACTAAGGTGGAAGGCGGGGAAATGCTTTTTATATTATTATATTATTTTACGACGACCACCCATTTTGCATTTTTGAAATAAAATTCGTTTTATAGTATGTCTCCGTATCTGATTCCTGAGGGGCACGTTTCCCTGGGAGGGAGAGCAGGGAGGGCGGGCATGCTGGCTAAGGGGGGTCTTCGCTGAGCCCTGTGGGGAGAGCAGCTGCCTGACCGTCAGCATCACTGTTCCAGACTCTGGTATTCATATTACATGCTTAGAAGTATGTTGAGGGGATGCCTGGGTGGCTCAGCACTTTAGCACCTGCCTTTGGCCCAGGGCGTGATCCTGGAGACCCAGGATCGAGTCCCACATCCTGCTCCTGGCATGGAGCCTGCTTCTCCCTCCTCCTGTGTCTCTGCCCCCCCCCCCTCTCCCTCTCTCTCTCTCTGTCTATAATAAATAAATAAATAATAAATAAATAAATAAATAAATAAATAAATAATTTTAAAAAAGAAGTATGTTGAGGATTCGTTTTTGTTTCATGTTAGGGGTGGCAGGAGAGAAACTTTTATAAGTCCCACCGGGCTTAGCATTTTAAAATCAGAAGATAAATTAACTTCTGAGCTACAGTACACTAATAGCAGATACTGATTGATTCTAGGGCAGAAAAAACTATTTGCCACCACCTCACACCTGGCCAGAGGCTCGTATGGCTGATACCTCTGTCTTTCTGTGTTTTAACAAGAGAGAGAGAAAAGAAAAAGAAAACTCGATAGCTGGTAGGAAGAGAGAAGGCAAGCTCCCAATATTCCCAGTTGGACCTCTCGCTCTACCCAGCCTTCCTCCTCATCAACTCAAATCATAGTAAGAAGCTCTAGGTTAAAAAAGAAGAAGAAGAAAGAAGAAGAAAGAAGAAGAAGAAGAAGAAGAAGAAGAAGAAGAAGAAGAAGAAGAAGAAGAAGAAGAAGAAGAAGAAGAAGAAGAAAGAAGAAGAAGAAGAAGAAGAAGAAGAAGAAGAAGAAGGAGAAGAAGAAGAAAAGAAGAAGAAGAAGCTCTAGGTTAGAAGGAGAAAAAACTGGTTATCACCCATCTGGGTTCTCTTCCTCCAGGAATAGAGTATAATCTTCTTGGGATCAAGGTCCTTATCATCCTCTTCCTCTTTAGTGTTCATAGAAATCATCAACTAGGTGGCTCAGTCTGTTAAGTGTCTGCCTTCCCCCAGGTTATGATCCCAGCATCCTGGGATTGAGCCCTAGGTGGGGCTCTCTGCTCAGTGGAGGAGTCTGCTCCTCCCTCTCCCACTCCCCTTCTTTAAGTTCTCTCTCTCTGTCAAACAAATTATTTTTTTAATAAAAGAATTCATTAAGTCCTGAGCAAATAACAGGTTCTTAATAAATACTTGATTGCTCAAGTAATCTATAAAGGTAAAGTATTGCTTCTCAATGGAAGGAGGGTCAATTTTGTCCCCCCAGGAGACACTGGAAAATGTCTGGAGACATTTCTGGTTGTCTGGTAGGGGAACTGGGGCACTCCCTACTAGCACCTATGAATAGAAGCCAAGGATGCTGCTAAACATCTTATAATGCACAGGACACCCACACGCACACACAACGAAGCACTCTCCAGTGCAAAATGTCAATAGAGCTGAAGTGGAGAAGCCCTGGGTTAAAAAAGGAAGGAAAGAGGGTTTGCTTAATAGTTTCAGAATCAAGGTTTCGAGATGGTCTCAGAAGACTGTGGTTGTTACCAGATGGAAGCCCCTCTCCCAACACAGGAAATCCCCATTCCTAAAAATGGTCCTTGGCCCTATCCTGTCTGGCAATTTTATCATCAATGTAGGACAAGTGACAAGGTATACATATCAATTCAGTGACTGATGCAGAGCTGAGATTGTAGAGTCAGGATTCAAAAGGACTCAACAGGTTGGAACCAAGCACTGAACTAACCAATTGAAACTGAACAGGGAAGAAGATATTGTACAGAATTAGTTCCAAAAATCCAGTTGCAGGGCCACAGAATTATGAAGGCTTATTCTAGCAGCAGATCATGTGAAAAAGACATAGATAGTGGGACACTTGGGTGGCTCAGTGGTTGAGCATCTGCCTTCGGCTCAGGTCATGTTCCCATACGTACAATCGAATGTATGTAGTTTGACACTGTTAATTTTTTTAATGAATATAGTCAAAAGTTTGTTGACAAATAAATGAAGAATGCTGAGGAAAATTATAATGCTTTGTACAAATAAAGAACATTCTTGTTAAAAAAAAAAAAGGGGGGGGGGCGGGGCGGCTTCCCGGGTGGCTCGGTGGTTTAGTGCCGCCTTCGACCCAGGTTGTGATCCTGGAGACCTGGGATCGAGTCCCACATCAGGCTCCCTGCATGGAGCCTGCTTCTCCTTCTGCCTGTGTCTCTGCCTCTCTCTCTTTCTCTCTCTCTCTTTCTCTTTCTCTGTATCTTTCATGAATAAATAAATAAAATCTAAAAAAAAAAAAAAAAAGAGTCCCACATCAGGCTCCTCACAGGGAGCCTGCTTCTCCCTCTGCCTTTGTCTCTGCCTCACTCTCTGTGTCTCTCAAGAATAAATAAATAAAATCTTAGAAAAAAAAAAAAAAACAGAAAGACCTACATGGTTTCCACTGATTACAAGGCTCAATATAAGCCAACAAGGGTCTGCTGAAAAACAAACAAAACCCTAACATCTTATTAGTAGAAGGGAAATGTCCAGAAAAAGGAATGAGGAGGTGGTCTTGTTGTACTTTACAATCTGGTCGGTGGGAAACCAAGAAAGTTAAATGAGACTGGACAGCTTGGGTTTGCATTCTGACTCCTCCATTTGTTGGCTTTAAGACCTTGGGCAAGTTGCTTATCAACTCTCTGCAAGTTAGATAAGTTCTTTCCCCATCTATAAAACAGTGCCTCCCTCATGGGGCAATTTTGCAAATCAAATGAGACAATGCATGTAAAGTGCTTACAGCAGTGCCTGGCAAACACTACGCATTTAGTCAATGATAGTCGTTGTTATATTTCAAGAGAGACCTTGATGAACAAAAACGCACTCAGGTCAGAGGGACCTGGGCATATAAAAAAATCCAGAAACCCTGTCACATACAGAACAATTGAATAGACCAGTAGAGAAGTGCCAATACAATCCTGTCATATAATAATTGCCTCCAGATAGTTGAAAGGGGGCCATATCGATCCAGTGAAGTCCAATAATACAGACTTGTTTTACATGGCTTGAAAATGCAGAATGAAAAGTAGCAAATAGAAGTACAAGGAAGCGGTTCTTAGGTCATTAAGAAATCAGAGTAATGGAAAACATAAGGAGTTTCCTTGTGACGTATAGTAAGCTTATGACTAAAAGCATGCAAGCAGATGGGGCGCCTGGGTGGCTCAGTCAGTTAAGCATTTGCCTTCTGCTCAGGTTGTGATCCCAGGGTCCTGGGATTCAGCCCTGCTTGGGGATGGGGAAGGGTCCTGGGATCCAGCCCTACTTGAGGATGGGGGCTGGGGGGGGGGGGGGGTCCCTGCTCAGCAGGGAGCCTGTCTCTCTCTCTTTAAAAAAAAAAAAAAGCATGCAAGCAAGAGTTTGGAAATCATCTGCCAGTGACGGTATAAACTGGAGAGGAGATTAGTCATATGACCTCTGAGGTCGAGGTCTCACCCAATTAATACGATGCTAAGATTCTTTTTAGAACAAACACCAAATAGGAGATATAGTTCCTATTCCAGCCTGCTTCTCTCAACCCATCCCCACCATCCACACCCTGTTTCCAATGCCTCTTCGTTCTTTTTCTCAGCATGTTTACAAATATTTTCCTTCTTGCTCTCACTATTAAAAACTATTAACAGGGGGATCCCTGGGTGGCTCAGCGGTTTAGCGCCTGCCTTTGGCCTGGGGCGTGATCCTGGAGACCCCCGGGATCGAGTCCCGTGTTGGGCTCCCTGCGTGGAGCCTGCTTCTCCCTCTGCCTCTCTCTGTCTTTCATAAATAAATAAAATCTTTAAAAAATAAAAAAAACTATTAACTATTAAAAATAAAGAATTTACATGTTAACTAACTAGAATTTTTAAAAATGATGATGAATTTAATTCCAATAATGAAGTATTTCCTGATTAAGTTTATCTAAAGCAATGCTTTTTGCCTCTTAGAAAATACCTTAACCTAGTGGTTGAACCTAATGGTTCTCAAACTTTGTCATAGTGAAACACTTATTAGTTACCTCATTCTTTACAAAACACCACAAAGCTCTGATCCATTAGTATAGGTAAATACGTAATTTTGTATTATATCAGATTTCAACTTGCATTATGTTCTAATGAAAACAGATAGTTGGTATCAATTGTGAGAATATTAAAAAGTTGCCACATTCTTGAAGATTTTATTTATTTATTCAGGAGAGACACAGAGAGGCAGAGACCTAGGCAGAGGGAGGAGCAGGCCCCCTGCGGGGAACCAGATCAGGACACCATCCCAGGACCCTGGGATCACGACCTGAGCCAAAGGCAGACACTCAACCAGTGAGCCCCCCAGGTGCCCCAGTTACCACATTCTTAGGACAAGCTTGATTGTTCTATAATCAGGGTATCCAGAACCAGTTTAAACTCATTGGTTCAATCAATGACAACTCGCCTCAGTTAACACATTTTTATAAGCCAACCAGTCAGTGATAGCCCCTCACCTCTAAGGGTCAACCAACCAGGAACTAACTGACGACATAAATACATTTCAGAGTGCCAGGCAGTCAACAAATAAATATGCTTCTACAGGTGATTCAGCCCACGTACGTCTGGGAAAGTATGCCAATCTCTGAATTTGGGGTTTCCAAAAACCAAAGTATGCTTACTAGGTTCATTGTACCCAAACTCTATTTATCCTTCATATCTGCTACCAACTAAGTCAGTTCCAATGATAATCTGAACTCCAGTGGTTTCACTGAGTTCTCACCACGTCTATGATTTGTAACCAAGTAGGTGTTTGTACGAAATCATCAGTCTTTGTACAAAGTAATTAGATATTTTAGTTTACAGGTATACATGCTGGTAAATAATTATACCTAAGCCTTTGTATAAGGTCATTAGACATTTTATTTAGGAGGTATACTATTGAGTAATTAGACATAGGTCTCATAATTCATTAGACCTTTTGTTTTGGAGGACACACCATTTGATAACTATTTTTGTCATTAAACTGCTTATTCCTCTGCTGCTCACTTTACCTTCGCTTTTGTTTGTCTATATTATAGTCTTATCTTATGTGTTGTTGTTTTGTTCTGAAATACCTTATTTCTGATGTATGTATAAGGGAGCGTTTCACAGGAATAGCCTAATAAATCACTGATCCAATCCAAATAGACCTAAGGGATCAGAGCTGAGGATTCATTAGCCTGGCTCCCAATTCAGGAAAAGGCAATTGGCCAAACTTAGCTTTGGGTTCCCTGCAAAACTTTCATGAGAGCATTCTCTGTCTTGTCAATGTGTGAAAGACAGTCACTTTTAGTCTGTATTCCAGTGTCAAACATTGTCAGGTCATTGACTGCATGGCCTTTTACTAACCTTTCTTGGAAAGGGCACCCAAGATACCATTTGCAGGTACATGCTCTTACTAAACAGCTTCTTTTATCTTTCTTGGATTCTTCTATGTCAAAATTGTAACCTCCTCTTGGAAGAACTCCTGCTTCCCATATAAAGCTGTCTGGTAATCCTAGCTCTTGTGCTTACTTTGATAAAGGACAATATCTTTGAGTTAGGATAACAATGACCATCGCAGAGGAACATTTGACATATCAAAATCAGTAAATTCATTTAAGAGGAACTCCAGAATCAATTAATATATTTAAGAGGAACTCCAGAAATCTTAAGAGTCAATAGTTTGCTTCTTTAATTCACATACTGAGGCCTAAAAAGCAACATTCTAATTCCAGCATGGTCTCTCTCAAAGACTCTGACACCCTCTGAAACCCACTCTCATTTCATTTCTCTTTCTTTCCACTCCCCTTTACCTGACCATCTATAGGAGCCTTTCTCATCAGAACCTTCTCTGGAAAAGCAATAACATCCTAAAATTGCTAAACCAGAAGGCAGTCCTAAGGAAATTAGGTGAACTGTTTTGAGGAGTTTTTGTTTTGTTTTTCAATTTAAGTAAATTGAATTTTTTTAAAAACAGCTAAATTTAAGCCCTGGTCTGGAGCCACATTAAGAGCTATAACTAAATTTTTTCCTACACCTAAAGAAGTCGGGTAGAAATTTGTTAAATAATTTAGGATTTTATTAGGTACTTATTGCTCTGGACTACAGACCTGCATTAAGTAGTTCAAATAATTGTTAGTACTACAGCTGGAGAAAAAATGTACAAAAGCAGCAGGAAAGAAAGGAAAAATTTAAATAACTCAGCCATGTAAAATGAGAGAAAAAAGTACCTTAAGAGAGCAAGAAAAAAAATAGAAAATATAGTACAAAAGACAATTTCAGAAGCCTCTCTTTTAAAGGGACAAAGATTCAAAATTATAAATTAAATAAAAATGAAAACAGACTTCAGGAAATTTTCAAAGAGTATTCTGGAGTAGACCCAACAGTTGAAGTAAAGGAGACTTGCCTTTTTCAGTTCTTTTTTCTTTCTTTTAATGGACTTAAATATTAGGGGATTTAATGAGAGAAAAAAATAATTGAAATCCCAAATGTCCAATTTGTAGCTAGACATTTTCAGAGAGCCTTTGAAAGTAAATTAGCTAGAAATCAATAGAACTTACGGTTCCCTAGATAAAACAACTGTCTCCTGAATGAAAAACAAGACTAAGAAGTCTCCTATCCTTTAAGAATTGGGAGCCTATAGAGAAGGATACTTAATGGTTGATTATTGCAAGCAAAAACATTGTTGAAAAAACCCAATGTCCCATTTTGACTAACAGAAAGATGACTATCCAAAATCTGTCCAGTGATGCAGTTCCAAGGGAGACATTAGCACCCAACAATTCCAGTCCTTCCTCTAAATTTATGTCCCAAATCTCAGACACCACTGTGTGACCGTGCCAATTATACCCTCCATTAGGGTGGGGCTATGTCTAGTTTGGCTGACTCTATTCGCAGCTCCTACCTGGGCATGGAGTAGGTGCTCAGTAAATAATCTGTTGAATCGTGAATCAATAAATGGATAAAGAAAGTGAACTTTTTATTGGCACACTGCTGTCAGTGCCTTAGTCCAAAAGAACAAAACCTCTAAACTGAGGTTTGATCCTCCATCATTAATTGATGTGAATCCAGCTGGAATTATTGGAGGCCCTGCCCCATCTGGATCTTGTGGCAGGCTCCTGTCTTCCCCTCTACTGTCTACTCTCTGCTCCTGCTGATGTGATCACCATAACTGTTTATGTCACTTAGATGACTCCCTAGGGGGTTCATAACTGAGGAATGTACAGACACACAGGTCTCAGTCTCACAGGGCACACTGGATCCTAAAGTCTCTTCTGGTGGGGAAGGAAAATCTGCCCAAACCCAGTTCTTATTTCAGTACTTCCCTTTGAGGCAAAGCCAGCAATCTGAGCTCAAGCTTTCGCTGAGGGTGGGACAGAGGTTCGGCCTGGTGTGCCTCTGGCCTGTGTGGAGCTAACAATAGTAATGGATAAGTCTCCAGGGCAACTAGGACCACTTTCAACCCTTCCAGCCCTGGGGTGCTCTGTCCCCTGGGGAGCCCTGGACTAACCCACTCTGGCTTCCCTTCGGGGTTCCCCTCCCAGCACCTCCTGGCTGCAAGCTCTGTCCCAGCAGAAGGCCATTCTTCCTTGGCCTGAGTTTCACCTTCTTGTATCAGGTGGCAGACCAGCTGGTTCCAGGCCCTGAAGCAGGTCTTCTGGCTCCTCCCAGAAACCAACCAACTTCGGAGCAGGAAATCCTGCCCCTCCCCAAAGAGTGGGAAACCGCAGAGAAAGAGAGAGATGAAACAGAAGGGAAGGCAGAGGAGGAGGGAAAGGGAGAAAAGAAGCAAAAGGAAACAGGAGATCAATAAAAAGAAGCCAAATTTGGTTGAAACCTCAAGGTAAGACTTTTTAAAATCACATTATATATAATAGCATCACTATTTGTGTCGGGGCTTAGTACATAGTAGGTCATCAAAAAAACCGCTATTGAAATAATGCATCTATTGGAATAAACTGGAGGTCTGTGCTGAAGAGAGATTTCAATGTCAAATGCTGGTCAAAAAAAAAATGCCCGATGAGCTTTGAAATGTGTAGGAGGGAAGATATGATAAGACGCAGATGGAACAAGACGTCTGTTACTGGCACCGAGAGCATTCTGATCATTGTGGGACAGAAAGTTAGGTTGGAACAAAAAGTTGCAAAAATAGTTTTAAAAAGTCTGTCTGTTCTTTTAAAATCATACAAAGGTTGCAGGTCGTAAGCATTTTTTTTTTTTAAATTGGCTTGAAACCGATGACAGAGCACAAACACTGGGCTGTATCCTGGGAATTGCTGAGAATGCCGATATCTGCATGCTGCATCTGATCATCAGCCCCTTCGATATTCCTAACTTGGAAACCAGGAGACTTGGGCAACGCTTGTTTTAGCCCAAGAAGTCTTGTTCAATGGACCAAGGGAGGCCCAAAGTTGTCGATCAGAATTCTTCTCGTGCTGTTGACCTATTCCTTGGCCCCAGCCCAGCCCAAGTGCTCAGGATACTGACCCTCTGGCCAGTTCTGGGAAAATTCAAAGGCACTTCTCACAGATCCCTTAGAGAAACTGGACAGGAACAGGAAATGCCATTCCCCACCCCAACCATTTCCCCAAACCCTCACTTGCCATCAATAGACAGAACCAACCAGAAGGCTGTAGTTTGCCTATCCAGTCACTTGGAGGGATTAAAATAACTGGACTCTTGCTTTGGAAAGCGACTATACGAGATGATGATGCGTTTTCAAAACAGTTGGCTTTTAAGAGTCCTGGCTCCCCCGACGTTTCCAACAGTGCGTAACAATTCAGAAGGACACACTTGAAGCTTTTTTGGTCTGTGGTTTTGTTTGTTTGGTTGGTTGGTTTTTTAGTGCCAGCCTATCTCTTTGGGGTTTGTGTGAATAAATCAGTCAGAAGCTGAACCGGTGGGAGGGTTGGAGAGGTAAGGAGAGATGAAAGAATCTCACTTCTGCTTGCTTGCCAAGATTGGAAAGGAATTGCCTTTCCCTCTTCATGATACATGAAAATATCATAGGATGTGAAAAATAGATGATATGAAAGTAACATCCAAAAATCTTACCTCACTCTTTATACTAGTATCAGTGCAGCAAAAAGCTCCCTGCACCCGATTTCTGAGCTGGAATAAATCTTAAAGGTAATATAATTTAATTCCTCTTGTTTGCCAGGTAAGGGAACCAGAGCCAAGAGGGAAAGGGTGCTTGCCCAAGGTCACATATGTGTCAGTGGTGGAGAGGAGACTGGAACGCATTTCTCCTGGTCCCACCCAAGGGCCCTGTAAAACACAACCTAGACTTTACAGGAAGATGCCCCAGACACCCAAGAACTCATAAACACTGCATCTGCTGTTTGAAAAAAATAATTCAGTTAAAAGATGCTCAAGTAATCCTTGCCTGGCAGAAATGGAAAGAAGGAAAGATTTTCCTAAGAGTTAAGCTTTTCCAGGATCTGTTTTATAACTGTTAGGGCACTAGAGAGAGAGAAAGAAAGAGAATAGAAAGATTTAAGGCAGGTTTGTCAGGAGACAACTAGAATATTTCAAATTCCTACCAGTGACCCAGCATTTTGCATGCTTTATATCTTTATAGAATCTCACAGTATCCTCCTCTTACAAATAACATTTTTAAAATTGGCTCAAATTCACAGAGGGGAAAAGGATATTATTATTTCTGCATCTCTAATTAGTAGACCCAAGATCACGCTCTGGACTAATGTAGATATTTATAGTTCAGTGACCATTACATTCTTATTCAGGCCACTCCCCAGTGTGGACCCTTGCTCCAGCCATTTCAATCTACTTGAGGTTCCTCTGACACGTCATGCTATTTCTAGACTCCTTGCCTGAACACACACACAGTTCCCTCTATTTGGGATGCCCTTCCTACATCTTCTTCACCTCCATAACTTGTATTTATTCTTCAAAACTTAGCTCCAGGACCACCCTTCTCCCACCATCCTGGACTAATTTGGACACTTTACTCATATTCCCGTTAGCACCCTCTGCACACCTCTATTATAGCATATTATTATGCTATTGTAAGCTTGGATTTACTTGCCTACCTTCCTTATGTTTAACTATTATTTCCTGGAAGGAAGATATCAAAAATTGCTCAGCTTTTATATTCCTAGCCCCTAGCACAGCCGGGACATATATTAGTGCTTGATAAATGTTTGGAGGGGGGGGGTATTGATGAATGAATAAATGAAATATTTCCTCTCCTTTTCTTCTATTAAAATGATTTAATAACAATCTCATTTTCATGCATTTGGCTCTTGAATATCTTGGGGGGGAAGTAGAAGATGTCACTACTATAAGCCCCCCATCACTTCAAGCCTGACAGGTTCCTCAGAAGAGCTATATAGGGTTAAACGTGGCAGTCGAACAAGCATTAATTTCTGCTTCCCGATAAAATGCACTGATCACAGTAGAAGAATTTACATGCTATAAACCACAAGGACAAAGAGAACTGGAATAGAAACAACAGCAGATGAGAGATGTCAACGCCCTCTGGAAGATGAAAAGTGGATGGATGAGTGATAAGTGACTTAGCAAAGCAGAGATTGCTGAAGCCCAAGTGTCCCTGATAGGAAGCCCACAAGAGGCCAAAAAGCACAGGAGAATGTCAGGGATCAGGGCATCGGGCATCTCAGTACACAGCCGGAGAGATGAGGGGAGAAATAGGGGCCACTCTGGATTCCCTCTCTTGCCCCCCGCCAACCCCCAGTAAAAAAGGGAAAGTTGATTTTCTGGAGAGAAACTGGCCAAAGAGGCACCAGACTGAGGGACAATAGGCACAGCACAGAGAGGGGTTAGGCATGAAGCTAGAAACAGGGATTAGAGAAAGATTCAATACTGAAAGATGAGATTCCCCAGCCCCTTAACCTGGCTCAGCTCCCAGAACATGAACAGTGCAGTGTATCCCCCTCTCCATTCACCCTACTTGAGCCTGCATGAGGCAGAAGAATTCAAGATTCCTCCTTGTAAAAAGTGCCCAACCAAGGAAAGGAAAGCTATAGACACTGACATGGGGGCAGGGGGAAGGGGCCTTCGATGAACCTGCCAAGCACTCACTAGATTATCCTACGGTAAAATCCAACAGTTGGCAAGCCCTGCTTTCACACCCAAAGCTTCCAACACTCAAGGAATGGACTCTAAGGATCACCAAGCATGGAATGAAAGCCTCTGGCATTAAAGACGACTCCAACATAGGTAATCCAGAGAGCAGGGGAAATCATTAACAACAACAGCCAGGGCAACATTAAAATCTCCCCAGGGATAAGGGAAGACAGTGCATCCATGAATAAATATCAGGAAGCCACTGTTTTGTTTTGTTTTGTTTTTAAATACTAGAAAACAGGAAAGAGCTTTTTTTCTTTAACTTTTATTTATTTTAGAGGGGGAGAAGCAGGGGAGAGAGAGAGAGAAAGAGAATCTCGAGCAGACTCTGCACTGAGTGCGGAGCCCCATATGGGACTCGATCCCACAATCCTGAGATCACGACCTGAGCAAAAACCAAGAGTGGGATCTATAAGCAACCAGGTTTCCCAAGAAGAGCTTTTGAAAAAATACAACTAGAAATTTAAAGATTAAAATGAAGCACTGGAAGATACAATTGACAGTATCCCCCGAAAGAGGGACAAAAAAGGAGAAGAGATGAGAAACAAGACAAAAACAGTAAGAAACCTACAGGCTCTCTGACGTCTTCTCATAAGAATTCCAAAAAAAGAGAACAAGAGGAAGTAGAGGGGAATACATTAATCAAAAAGATAATTTCTCCAAAATGCCCCCTGATGGAAGATTTGCATTGTCACATTGAAAAGATACACTGGGTGCCCAAAATAATGAATGAAAAAATAATAATAAACCTCTCCGCAAAGTACACTATTAGAAATGTTAGAACCCCAGGAATAAAGAGATCCCCAGTGTTCTAGAGAAAAGAAAAACAGTTCAAAAACCAAGGATTAGGAATCCAGAGAGCAATTGAACTTCTCAGTAACAATACTGGAAGCTAGAAACTGAAAGGCAGTACAGCCGTGTCTTCCAATTCCAAGGGAAAATAGCCTTCAGTCTGGAAATCCTTACCCAGACTAACGGAGTCAAGGGAAATGTAAAAGACAAGCAGAGCGAGCTGCCTCACTGGGGTTTACCTGGCCAAGGTCTGATGGATTCATGCCACATACAGATGTTTAATGTGAAATATCACTCCTGCATCCAAGGTGTCAAAAACATTTCCCTACCATTTAGAAGGAGGTGTGCCAAGAGAGAAAAAAAGCTGAGCTCCCAGGTGGATGGCAAAGGGAATGTCCCAGATAACAGTCTGTCGAGCACCTAGACCAGACTGGAACGGAATGACTTGGGACTCCAGGAGGGATGTCTCCGAAGAAAAATATTAGATAGATTATCCAATGAAATCAGCCAGTTTATTTGAGTCATATAGCTCTTGTCAGAGGATTCGGAGAACACCACCAACTCAGTAAGCAAACAAAAATGAGGTGATTGTTAACTCCCAGGAGGGAAGGGGAGAGCAGAAGAAAAGAAATGCAGTCACAGTACATTGCCTTGCTGGGCTGTAAACAATTGGTCATAATAATATAAACACTATTGATTTAATTAAAAATTGTGCAATCATGGTATTAGGAATCCGAAAGGAAGGAAAGGAGCCTGTGTGAGTTGCAAGAAAAAGCAAAGTCCTAATAATATTCCTTAGTAGGTAATCAAATAAACAATTTCTAAAATTTCAAAATCAAGAAACAGCAATAAAAGCATATTGTTTAAAAATATGGAGTTGATTCCCAGAAAGGGGGGTTGGGGGGGTGGGGAGAAAGATTTCCACCAGTGATTGCCTTTGAATGAGCCTAGGGCACGGGGAAGGGAGGAACAAGGATTGCTGTTATTCATTATAACCCGTTTGGTGCCATGTGACTTTTAAAACCCTCCTCGTGTATTATACTAATAAACACAAAAATTATTAAAAGGAAAATAAGAAAGAAAATGGCTCAGTCCGAACAGCGGTCTCCCACGGATTACATTCCAACTAGCCATCAACATGTTGATGCCTGGAGCCGTTGAATTAAGTCTCGAACAAGCTATAGTTAAAGTATTTACCTAATTACCCAGAGCAGCTCACCAGTCTGTCCACATTCACTTCAGAAGCGCCTGGGGAGCTTGGTAAAAATACAGATTCCTAGGTCCTGCCCTGGATGGTTCTGATTCCACCGGCCTGGAGGGGGCCTGGAAATCTGCCCTTCGGTCCCCCAGATGATTCAGGGGCACAGCAAAGGTGCAGGAACCAGTGGACTGGAGCCGAAATTGTGAGTGTGTCTAGGGAGGGGTGAGGGGTGAGGGATATGTGGTTTGTGTGTCTGTGTGTGTGTGACTGTGTCTGTGTCTGTGTCGGCGTGTTATGAGTCTATCTCCCTCCCTCCCTCCTGTCTGCATCCCCTGTTATCTGAACTTAACCCATAAATAACCTCTGGGCTGCTGAAAACATTGCCAGAATCGAGTCCCCTTCTCATGGTAAACCTTGCGGTAGGATCTTCCTCTCCCAACCCTGGGGCTCCCTCTCCTGGAAGAAACTTGTTAAAGCTCTAAGCTTCCTAAACTTAGAAACTCATTCCATTCCTAAAAGGTCATTTTCTCCCCGGGGGCGGTTTCCAAGCCCTTCAACTTCCTGAACCCCCCCACCCCCACCCCCCACCCCAGGTCAGACAGAAAATGCAAAATTCACCTGGCCTGGGACTTTTCTTGCCTTACACGTGTGAATATATACAGATCAGGAGGGAGGCTGCAGGACGAGGTAGAAATGACAGTGAGAAGTGCCCGTTGTGGTCAAGCCCCAGGAAAAGGAGCCGGGGAGGAGGCTTTCTCCCCCACCTTCTTCCTCCCCTTCCCCCAAGACATATGGATTAACAGACATGGCACATCCGTCTGCTTCCCAAAAAATCAAAGGCATGAAGCACCTTAAGCTGAAAAGCTCACTGAATTTGGAAGCCTGAGACAAGGGTTCCATATCCACCCTCAGTGGACCTCCTGGAGTCCTCTTTGTCAGAGCCTCGTAAACCATACCTGTCCATGGACTCTTGGATTTTCCCCACAAGCCAAACACATGCTCAGCCTGACACAGTGTCTGGCACAGAAGAAATGCTCAAAAACATCTGAATGAAAGCTTAACTCCTTGCTACCCTAATAATCAGAACCTCCCTTCAGATCTGCATACTTCTCAAGCGCCTCGAAAGTACCTCCCGGCTCTCACTAAACTTTGTATTTCTTCAGGTCCCTTTGCTCTCCAACCCATAGCATTCTGGCTTTAGCTCCTCAGAAGCCTCTGACGCAGTCTCCAGGGATTCCTGTATGCAAGACCCAATGTATTCTTGTCACTTATTGTCCTCCTTGACCTCCCAAAGCTTCAAGGCTGTGATCTCTCCCATCTCAATTGAGAACCTCCACCCCATCCCCACCTCCCACCCTCCCTTCCCTGTTCTTTCAGGTCATTCTGCTTCCTGCTTCTTCTTGCTCTCCTTCACTGGCTCTCCTCTTCTGCTTAACACATATATGTTAGTGTACTATCTCCCCCTCCCCCCCAACTTGTACCCTTCATCTTGCCCCTGATGGTGTCATTTATACCTACAGTTTCAAATTTTAACTTACAAGATTTAATTTTCCCAAATCTGTATCTCTAGTCTAGAGCTTTCTCTTGAGCTCCAAATACCTATCAGACACCTTTATCTAGATGTGTGGAAATCACTTTCCTTTAAATATGCAAAAAAATGCTTTCCGTGAACCTACTGTGTGTCAAGCACCATGCTAAACTGGAGATACACTGGCAAGACAGACCAGGCTTCTGCTGTCCCAGAGCTACGTGTTGGGAAAAACAGGCAAATGAGCAACTGTGAATACCAAGTGATGGTAGCTATGATAAGAGAAATGCCCAGCATTTGGGGAGCACCCTACCTGGTCCAAGGAGGGCAGGGAGGATGAATTTGGAGGGTAGAACCTGAAGGAAAAGGGAGTAAGTGAATAAATGATCCTTAGGAAAGGATTTCAAAACCTATGGAGAACTTACAAAGTTAAAACAATGAGTTTGGTCTTTATCCTAAGAACAATAGGAAGCCACTGAATAAGAATTGGATAGAGTAGAGCCCAGAGAGCACAACCACAGTTTTGGCAATGGTCAAATGTTAGCAATGGTTAAGTTGGATGGTAGGCCCATAAGGCTTTCACTCTATTACTATGCTTTATAAATTATTTATGGTTCATATGTTTTTTGTGCACATCAAATATTTCACAACTTCTCTTTTTTCTTTTTTCAGTGAATGGATTAGAGAAGGTGAGACAGGCAGAAGAATGAGATTCCTAAAGCAGAAAATAATAGTGGCTGAGTTAGGACGGTCACTGTGAAGGTGAAGATGTGTCTAGAGGACTTGAGAAGTAGAATTGACTAGACTTGATGAGTAATGGAATTTGGAGATATGGAGAAGGAGGAATAAAGAAGGAGCTCCAAGGTTCTGGAGTACTCATTAACTAATGGTGTAGCCATTAATTGAAATAGAAATTCCCTAGGAGATGATGAATAAAAATAGCAAAGTCATTGAAGAACAGTCTAGCAGTTTCTTAAAAAGTTAAACATAAATGTCCCATATGACCCAGGAATGAACTCCTGGGTATATACCCAAGATGTCTAGACAAAGACTTCCACACCAATATTTACAGCAACAATGTTCATAACAGCCAAAAAGTGGAAATTCCAAATGTCTGTATTGGTGAATGGATAAACAAAATGTGGTATATCCATACAATAAAATATGATTTGGCGATGAAAAGGAACAAAGTATTGATACACACTACGATATGGGTGAAGCTCAAAAATATTATGCTAAAGTCAAAGAAGTCAGACACAAAAGATCCTATTTCATGTGATTCCACTAATATGCAACACAGAGAGTAAATTATTGGCTCCCTGGAGCTGGAGATGGGAACAGGGAGTAATTGTAAATGGGTAAGAAGGATCTTTTTGGGGTGATGGAAATGTCCTAAAATTCTATTGTAGCAATGGTTTCCCAACTTTATAAATTTATTAAAAATTGAATTGTACGCTTACACAAGATACTTTTCTGGTATATAAATTATATTTCAAAAAGGCTGTTTAAAAAAAATCAGGTCAGTTTCAGCATGTTGAGTTTGAGGTGTTTAGGAGACATTAAAAAGGCGAGGTTGAATAAGCAGTTGGTTATGCCACCTGATGCTTAGGAGACAATGCTGCACAGGAGATAGAAATTTTTAAGTTTCATCAACACGAAGATAGTAATTGGAGTCACTGGAGTGAGGGAAATCCCCTGGAGAAGAGGGAGAAGAAAAGAGTGAGAACATAGTCAAGGCCAACTCAAGGGATCCAAAGGGAAGGGAAGTCTGTAAAGAACACTGACAAGGAGTCAGAAAAGTAGGAAGAAAGCCCAGAGAATATAAATGGGTGGAATCCAAGGGAAGAAGATGCTCTGGGGCAGGAAAGAGAGGCTACTGAGAAGTCAGGTAAATATAAACAGAATCCACCATAAAAGTCAAGGTAGAAAAATCTAGCAGGGTTGGAGGAGCCCAGTAACATTGTTGAGTATGGCTGCAGGAGGCCAGAAGCCTCCAGAGGCTCAGGCATAGCGTACAGAAGGAGTGAAGTGTTGATGGTGGGGGCAAGGCTGGATTGATGAGCCTGAGGAGTGTGTGGGGAGGGGGTACAACCCAGAATTTTGACGCAAGGCAATGAGGGAATATAAAAGGCCAGTAAACAGCTAGAGTTCTAGACTAGGGATAGGAATCCCAGGGTGCAAAGTTTCCAAGTCTGGGAGTGAATGGCCACAACTACAAATTCCAGCAGTAGGTATTTAAGGCCCTGTAAGATGTGATTCCCGCTTACTTCTCTGGGCAGATTTCTTTTCTTTTTTCTTTTTTTAATTTACTTTTTAATTTTTTAAATTAAAAAAAATTTTATTGGAGTTCAATTTGCCAACATACAGCATAACACCCAGTGCTCGTCCCATCAAGTGCCCCCCTCAGTGCCCATCTCCCAGTCACCCCCACCCCCCCCAGACCTCCCTTTCCACCACCCCTTGTTCATTTCTCTGGGCAGATTTCTAACCGTGTAACCCCACCCCTTAAATTCAGTGATCCTGCCATATGGAATTGTTAGCAGTTTCGCAAACATGCCATTCTCTTTCACACCTCCTTCTATTTTCTCACACAGCTTCCGCGGCATGGAATGTTCTACAAACCAGCCCTCCCTTCTCCCACAGACACTCCTGGAACCCAGCTCCGTGCTCACTCTTATCCTTCCTCATTTGCCTAGAATATTCCTGCTCTTGTTTCAATATGGGATCAAGGTTACCCTTGCCTCTGAAGCCTCGCCTATTTGCCCGTCCCCCACATAGACCAGCCTATTTGCTTCTTTACACCCTTGGGAGACCAAGGGCAAGCCATCCTAAGATGGGCCACTTTGACGAGAACATTATTTTGAGTGAAAAGCAATCCAAACCAAGCAGATTCAGAGAAGGCCTTTATCTGCACCCCACCACCACCACCACCACCAACTGCCTGCTTGTACCAGGAAGAAAGCTGTAGAGGAGATTCCTCTTTACCTAAGACACCTATCTGCATAACAGCAATCTTTGTTTTCCAAACATCTCCTTTCACCCTCCTGCTAATGCTACACTGCCCACCCTTTGTATCTTCAGACCCCTACCCCTCTCCTTAGCTCTTGTAAGCCTCATGTTGCCTCACTGTCTTTGGAATTTCATGTCTGTGTGGATTCACTGTACGTCTGAAAGTAAATTTGATTTTCTCTTATTAATCTGTCTCATCTCAATTTGATTCTTAGTCCAGCAGAAGGACCTTGAAAGGCAGAGGTAATTTCCCCTCCCCAGCAGTTGACGTAGTCAGAAGGATACTTTAACTCACGGGACACTGCTCACCCCAGACACTGCTGCTGCTCAGAAATCCTGGGACATCTGACATACAGCTGGCAGAAGGTAAGATTTCTTACCATGTCAGCCTCCCAGGATCTCTATGTGCAGAGTCCAATGGAGTGAGAGTGGTGAGAGTCCTTTTTCCCTCTTTCTAAGTTTAGATGAGTAAGAGAAAATATTTGTGGGACTGGTTCCTTGGGACTAGCGACTGGTTAAATTTGCTAGAGTACTCCTTGGTTAGTGATCCATTTCTTTCCAGAGACAGTCTTTTTCTTGGTCTGTGTCCTTTGTGTCTTCTGTCATGGAATGGGTTACATTGACATTAGGCTGCCCACCAACTTCCGTGCAATGAAGTACATAGTAGAACAGCATTTAGTCCCTAACCCTGTGGCACAGCCCTCCTAAGTATTACTGTGGCTCCAAAATGATGTAAAAAAAAAAAAAAAAAAAAAAGGTAAAAGAAAAAATTACATTTCCTTACTGCTTACAGCCCATTAACAAGTCCCTGGAACAGGCAGAGTGACCTTCCTCTGGGAGCTCAGCTGCCTCAACGTGGACACTCATTAAGGCAAAAGGCAGTCTTAGGCCGACCCCTCAGGACCCTGAGTCTACTTTAAACATAGAGAAATTCCTTTATAGTCTGGAAGCTTGGAAACTTCCTTTACCTCTACCCCCCAAGATAGATGTTAGCAATCATCCTCCAAGCATAAGGCCCACTGATAGACAGCTGAAGGGTCTCATGACTGAGTTTTTACTAAACAGTGATAAATGAACTTTTCCTGAAAATAGTCCCCTCAGGGTCCTAGAAATCTTGTTTCCAAAATATCTTGGAGGTTTGTGCTGTCCCTAACGCCCTCCTAACTTAAAAGTATATAATTGGCTACTTCTCATGACCCCAGGGCAGCTCTCTCTGCCCACAGGTCCTGTCCCTGTGCTTTAATAAAACTACAATTTTGCACTGAAGACATTATTATGACATTATTAAGACATTATTCAAGAATTATTTCTTGACCATTTGCTCTGAACTCCAACATTTCCACATCATTTTGGTGCCCGGTCACGTGGCTTGAGTCTTCTCATCTGAACTCCAAGCTTTGGTGCAAATTCGGTGAGTACTTTCTCTTCCCTTCCTTTACTTTCATTTCAAGGCCTTTTTAAGGAGTATGGTCTTATTGAAACACTTTCAATGTCAGCTGTTCATGCTGCAACCCTCTAGTCCGTGGTACTCTACGGGGAGGAGAAAGCTTGTCTTTTCTCTGGAAGTTAGTATCATGGATGGAATGGTAACAAGACCAGAAATTTGATGCCCTCTCTTTCTTCCTGTCCTTATACAAAGCTGTCTGTCTTGGGCACAGGACAGCCACCTGAGTCACCAGGATGGCTGCCAATCTTTAAGACTTTCATGTGAAGTTCCCTCCTCATTGGTCTAATGTGATCCCCTGGTGATCTCTGGTGATCTCTGGTCTCATCACTTCTGACCTCAAGATCTCCACTCAGAGCGGCCGTTCCTGATTGAATTAAAACCCAACCAGGGGGCAGCCCCGGTGGTGCAGTGGTTTGGCGCCGCCTGCAGCTCAGGGCGTGATCCTGGAGACCCGGGGTCGAGTCCCACGTCGGGCTCCCTGCATGGAGCCTGCTCCTCCCTCTGCCTGTGTCTCTGCCTCTCTCTCTCTCTCTGTGTCTCTATGAGTAAATAAATAAAATATTAAAAAAAAAAACCCAACCAGAAACCATTTCCTAGGGAAGGTGACTGTAAATGTCTACATGTATTAGAATGTCACTTAGACTGTGATGGATTTCTTATCTTTACTGTTTTCCATCAATGTCCTCTACTAACTACTTACCTTACACATTTGGGTAATTTCGCCTTGTAAAGCTTTTCTAATATTTTCTAATATTAATATTAGAAAAAATGTTTTCTAATATTTTCTAATATTTCCATGGATTAAAAAGCAGCAGGTTCTTCACAGCAAGGCAAGGCATAGTATCTTCATCCATACACTGGCACCCATTTTGCAGCATAGAATGTGATGGGCAAGGAGGGGGATGCTAGCATCCCTCCTACAGGGCCTTTAGTGAGTGGCAAGGCAGCAATCATAGCGATTTCATTCAAGGGACGCCTTAGGTCGCTTTGATACCAGGAACCTCTGACATAGCCTACGTGGAGTGCCACCCAGGAGTGGTGGGGCGGGGGGGATTTTCTTGATAATGGACCTTCTCCCTTCTTCAGTTCCCAAGGACTCTGCCTCAGAATGCCTTTTAACCCACTAGAAGCAATTCAGATTGCAAAATTTAGGAAGGGACCAATCTCCTGTAACACTGCATGGCCTCATTCAGATCCATCAATCTCTTGTTCAGGAAATAGGGCAAATGGACAGAGGTATCCTCGGTCCAGGACTTCATGGCTCTAAATCAGGACCTGAACCTAACGGCCTCTTCCAGAACATGTTGGGTCACTAACTCAGCCAGTAAACTCCCTCCTGATAATTTGAATGATAATTAAATAGGCCTCCTCCTGATAGAACCCAGGTTGCTGGAGGAAATAGGCCATCCTTGATGGAGGGGACACGACCCTCTCTCCTGTTCCTCCTCCTAATAGATGTGGGTGCTTCTCCTTCATTCATTTCCTGGGCAAATAGCTATAGTTGGAGCCAATTGTGGTTCATTAGTCTCATTAGTCTACCTCGGGATGGGGACTTTAAGGAATAGTCCCAAGGAGCTGCCAAAACTCCCTTTGCTTTGGGGAAGTTCCCTGTCTTCTCTGGTCCAATATGGACTGCATGTTTCCACTTTGGTGGGAAAAAAAAAAAAAAAACCAAAAAACAAAAAATGACATCTGCTTATCTGTCAGTTGATGAGGTTTAAATCCAGGAACCCTCTTTCTTTGCCTTCTGGCAGCACCTGGCCTCTTCTGCCTCACCTCCCCCTCTTGTTTCTACAGCACCTTGGGTGCAACCTGCATAACTGGTTCCTAATACCATCCCCGGTGCCTCTGGCACTATTGGCTCCTCCTCCTACCGTGTCAAGGAGTGAAGAGCACCCCCTCAGACTTAACACCACCCTCTTCAGATTTCCCCACCAGTGCCCCAGGTAAAAATTGACAATGGAGAACAAATTGTTTGACTTTTAAGTGGACCCAGGACCCAGGTTGACTTTTAAGTGGACTTTTAAGTGGACTTAAAAGTGGTTGACTTTTAAGTGGAACATAATTTAGTATTTAAAGTAATTTAAGCTTGTTGGTTTAAAATGACACATTTTTAGCGTTATCTGCATTAAATATAAAACTTTTATTCTACCAAAGTTTACTAAACATCAAATAAGCTCGTGTTACCTCAGGTTATCATGTTGCAGTATCTTAGCAAAAAGATGACTTAAAATGATAACTAATTTTGTCTGTTTTAAAGTTTTCTTGGGTAATTGTTAAGATAGCTTTCACAATCGTTGGTAACTTGAAGTTTTAAAGTTTTTCTTGGTTGTTGAATTGAGATTAAATTCATTGGACATCTAAGTCTTTTCCAAATAGGATAAAGTGCTAAAGCATTGATTACTAAACATACAGTGTATCTGCTTTTGACTTCTTATTGCAGAGAAACTAAGGATATTTGGATCTGCTGTGAAAAACTACTTTGTGCTTAAATGTATCTATAAATTTGCCATTTGAAGAATTCTGGTGTAATAATTCACAACTTATTACTACTTGGTTTTAGGACTGATGGAAATAAGGGAAGCAACAGGGGCCCCTGGGTGGCTCAGTCGGTTGGGCTGAGTCATGATCTCAGGGTCCTGAGACCGAGCCCTGTCTTGGGGGGTCTCTGCTCAGTGGGGGTCTGCTTCTCCCTCTGCCCCTCCCTACTCCCACTCTTTTAAAAAAATGTTAATTAAAAATTAAAAAAAGAAAAGAAAGAAAAAGAAAGAAAGAAAGAAAGAAAGAAAGAAGGAAAGAAGGAAAGAAAGAAAGAGAAAGAAAGAAAAGAAAGAAAGAAAGAAAGAAAGAAAGAAAGAAAGAAAGAAAGAAAGAAAGAAAGAAAGAAAGAAAGGAAGCAACTCTATGTATGCGAAAGATCTAAGAAATTAGGAATACATTTTTGTTGAAGGTTTAAGAAGGTAATTTTGGCCTAAATAAGACTGGTTGGAGACCAATTGCTTGGGACGAAATCTGAATGCAAAGGAAAGTTGTAGAAGGTTTTCTGAAGGGACATCTTGGAAAGGAATTTTAAGTGTGGTCAGGACAGACAAAGGTTGAAATGAATAGATTTTTAAAATACACTGATGGAGCGCCTAAGTGGCTAAGTGGGTTAAGCATCCAGCTCTTGGTTTTCAGCTCAGGTCATCATCTCAGGGTAGTGGGATTGAACTCCCTGTCAGGTTCCACATTTGGGATGGAGTCTGCTTGTGATTCTTTTCCTTCTCCTTATCCCTATCCCTCCCCTGCCCCTCACTCTCTCTCTGAAATAAGTAAATATAATCTTAAAAAAGATACACTGGTATAAGATTGAAATTCTGCATTCTCTCTGTTAAAAAGACACATTTTCTTGGATTGTTAGTCTGCTCTTGATAAGAAAATATAAACAGAGTTGTTTTCTATGCTCAGAAAAAACCAGTTTCTAGGTTTTTTACCTCATCATTGTCAGGTCTTTGATGATCTATAACCCTATTTAGGCATGTGCTTTAAAACTTTCTAAGGTTTTCCATACTTCTCCAAGATTTAAACTATAAATCAAGTCTGACTAATTAGGATTGTTTATTCGGTATGTTATATTCTGGTATAAGATCATCACTCGATATTCCGATTATTGAAGTGTTCTGTGTCGTAGAAATAACTGTATTTGCTTGCCAATTGCATCATAATGAATTGTCATATCAGATCATAAACATGTCCATTTCTGAGTTTTGGTCACTTAGAAGTGTTCTGATGCTTTTATAAAACATGTTTCCCTTCTCCCTCTGCCTGTGTCTCTGCCTCTCTCCATGTGTCTCCCATGGATAAATAGATTTTAAAAAATCTTTGAAAAAAAAGAAAAACATGCTTCATCTTCAAGGACATTCATGAAAAGGACATTTAGGACAAATACAAGTATTCGGTATCTTTACGATCCTAAAACTGAAATGGGTAAGAATATCCAGAACTAAAAAGCCACATTCAAACTAAATAAGGATTATTAACATGGGACTAAAAGAGTTAAGAAATATAATTACAGGGATGCCTGGGTGGCTCAGCGGGTGAGAGCCTGCCTTTGGCTCAGGGTGTGATCCCCCATTTGGGATGGAGTCCCACATCGGGCTCCTAGGGGGAGCCTGCTTCTCCCTCTGCCTATGTCTATGCCTCTCTCTGTGTGTCTCTCATGAATAAATAAATAAAATCTTAAAAAAAGAAATATGATTATAGTTTTTGTAACTATTGTTTAAAATATCGCTGGTTCTCTAATGTTCTCCCAGATTAAGGAAACTTTCTCTTAAGATATCTATGACTTAGAAAAATATAATAAAATATCCCTTTGTGAACAAACTGAACCATCTAACTTTTCTCTCTCTCTGAACCCTATGAAATTCAAAAAGTCTAAGTATTCTTTTTTTCAGGGCAGTCATAGTCATTTTCATAAATTCAATAAGAATCTGTTCTCCTTGTAACAGGACACCATCGAAAACATTGATTATTACCAAGGCTTTGACGGGAACGTCATAGTTGAGAGAGACATGCATAGACTAAGATATGACCAGACAGCTTCAAGGAATTGAGGTTGACTTTATGAAACATGGAGCCATAAAGTCCCATGGAAATGTTGGCCTGATACCTTGCTTATAGAGTTCCCAGCAGCCTTACCAAGTGAGTAAATAATGTCACTTCCTGGCAGGTGCAGGAACCTCAGGATACTTTGGGGACCTCAAGAAGAGGAATTCACCCAAATCTACAGGTATTGCAGGCATGTCTGATGGCAACTATTTGACTTGGCTTCTGGCCTTGAGAAGCTACTAGAAGTTCAATCTAGATTCTTTATGAAAAGTTCCAGCAAAACTGATTTTGAAAGATCTATAGGGGGCAGCCCAGGTGGCTCAGCGGTTTAGCACTGCCTTCAGTCCAGGATGTGATCCTGGGGACCTGGGATCGAGTCCCATGTCAGGCTCCCTGCGTGGAGCCTGCTTCTCCTTCTGCCTGTGTCTCTGCCTCTCTCTCTCTCTCATGAATAAATAAATAAAATCTTAAAAAAAAAAAAAGATCTATATGGCAAATTGCTATTTTTGCTGAACTTATGTAAATAATTAGTCCACATTTGTTAAAATTGGACTTGTTTTTAAATGAATCAGTCTTGATTTGACTATCTCCAGAATTGAAGGTGATTAGAGAAAGAAAAATAATATCTCAATAACGCACCTCTGTGAATGTTAAATTCTAGTTCTATTTGACTATTGTTTGACTTTGACTATTGTCTTTGACTATTGTTTGCCTAAGCTAGACAACTTGAGGTAAACTTCAGAGAAATTACCACAACATTTCATGTATAGACAATCTTCATGCCTGTTATTCTGTGGGGATAATAACAGGACCCCATGGGCATATGATTATTTGAACAGCTGGAAGATGGGATTAATTCCCCAACAATTGTATGTTTCAACTAGCACCTTGACCAGTTCTGTGTGGCTGGGATGATAATATCATTCCCTAAAAGTCAGAGCTTACCCCACTCCATGGGGTTAACTACGGGTTTGTGAAGATAATGGAGGACCCCACTTTCCTTATGATTGGATTGGATGATGCTGTTGGGGATGCTCTTATGTCCTGAGACAAGTCTCCTCCCACTTGCCAGTGATTCTTATAATTAGGATATTGTTAAGGCTAGACCCCAAACAAAGAGGGCTTCTTGGTGGTTTTGTCCTTTAGCCATATTTGTCCTAGGAACTACTTCTATTGATGTAAAATTGCAAATAGAGGCTTTAGCCAAACATACAACAGCCCTCCTGGTAGAAAACCCTCAAACTTATTATTGGACAGTCCATGACAGTGATGACTCCACATCAGATCCAGAGTGTCTTAGAGACCAAAAGCTACCAATAGATGATGAAAGGCTGACTTATTAAATACCAAGCTATACTTTAGATACACCTGAAATAATACTTAAAACTTGTCATACTTTAAACCCAGCTACCCTTATGCCTGGGCTTGACCATCATACTTTCATGTTAGAACATGACTGCTCAAAGATTATTGATTTTGTTTATTCTAGCAGACCAGATTTAAAAGATTCCCCTACTGGGATCCCTGGTGGCGCAGCGGTTTGGCGCCTGCCTTTGGCCCAGGGCGCGATCCTGGAGACCCGGGATCGAATCCCACATCGGGCCCCCGGTGCATGGAGCCTGCTTCTCCCTCTGCCTGTGTCTCTGCCTCTCTCTCTCTCTCTCTGTGACTATCATGAATAAATAAATAAAAATCTTTAAAAAAAAAAAAAAAAAAAAAAGATTCCCCTACTGAAAATATAGATGACAGTTGATTTACTGATGGCAGTGGTTTTACGGAAAAGGGGCTAAGAAAAGCTGGGTACACTATCAGTCACTCTAACTCAGACTGTTGAGGCCAAAGGCCCCCTGGCAAATATGTCTGCCCACAAAGCAGAATTAATAGTGCTCACTCGTGCTTTACAATTGGCAAAGGGCCTGAAAATTAATATCTATACTAACTCTAAATATACCTTCCTAGTCCTACAGGTCCAGGGAGCATTTGGAAGGAATGGGACGTATTACCAAGCCATAACT
This sequence comes from Canis lupus familiaris, assembly GCF_011100685.1. NCBI lineage: Eukaryota > Metazoa > Chordata > Mammalia > Carnivora > Canidae > Canis > Canis lupus. The sequence goes on from NC_049228.1 coordinate 8,151,111, forward strand.
CCCCAATCAAATATGGACCTGAAAATTATGACCCTTCTTGAAGCTGTACTCCCATCTAAGGAGGTAGCTGTAATTCACCTCAAACGACGTCAAAAGGATATGACCTTAGAATCTAAAGGCAACAATCTGGCAGACCGTGCAGCCAGCAGGCGGCACAAAATAAACAAATCTTAAGTATACTAGTCTTCACCCCAATAAAGTCCATAGCTCCAATCTATTCAGACTAAGAAACTACAGAGCCCAGGAAGGAGGATATGCAAAAAATGCAAAGGACTGGCTTCTTAATAATGAGAGAAAAATCTTTATACCCACAAATAACCAATGGAAGGTCATACAGGGTTTACACCAGGCTACCCATTTGGGTAAGAAAGGCCCTGGGACAAATGGTTAACAACATCTTTGATGGAATTAGCTTAACCACCAACATTAAACAGGTCCTTCGATCATGTGCTGTTTGTGCACAAGCAAACCCAGAGGGAGCAACTGCCCCTGCCCTCTTTTAAGGCCAGTCCAAAGGCAGGGGACATATCCTGGAGAGGACTGGCAATTAGACTTTACACAAATGTCACCTTGTAAAAGATATAAGTACTTACTGTTTTTTTTAATTTAAAAAATATTTTATTTAAATTCAATTTGCCAACATATAGTCTAACACCTAGTGCTTATCTTATCAAGTGCCCTCCTTAGTGCAAAAATATGGAATGCTTCACGAATTTGCAAGTCATCCTTGAGCAAAGCCATGCTAATCTTCTCTGTATCGTTCCAGTTTTAGTATATGTGCTGCCAAAGCGAGCACTAAGTACTTGTTGGTTTATGTAGACACTTCTACTGGATGGATAGAGGCTTTTCCTTAAGAAACAGAAAAGACCACCGAGGTGACAAAAACTTTGCTAAGAGAAATTGTCCCTAGATTTGGACTCCCTTGGTCCCTATAAAGTGACAACGGACCATCTTTTGTTGCACAAATAACTCAGCAAATAGCTTGGGCCTTAACAATTCATTACCTTTTACATGAGGCTTGGCATCCACAACCCCCTGGAAACGCGGCCCTCTAAAACCAAATAACCCTTGATATCCTGACTGCAGTTCAAGGAGGCCCAGAATTAGAAAGTTGGCTTATTATTAGAATTATAATTAATAATTATTAGAATTATTAGTTGGCTCCTGAAAGGACCCAATGGCTGTGAGGCTCTACGTGTGGCCATGACTTCCCCCAGGCTGGAGAGACCACTTTACTCTGAGTTTTGTCTGGATGCATAGACACATTATTAGAACCATTACCAACCCAGCAAACCATCCAAATTTAAAACGATGATGACACATTCTGTGTCTCATTGGTATGACCACGTAGCATCCATCCTTGTTCCCTCTTTGAGCCTGGAGGATGCCGTTTGGCATAGGGAAACTTTTTTTTTTTTTAAGATTTTATTTATTTATTCATGAGAGATACACAGAGGGAGGCAGAGAGATAGACAGAGGGAGAAGCAGGTTCCTCTCAGGGAGCCTGATGCGGGACTCGATCCCAGGACCCTGGGATCATGACCTGCGCTGAAGACAGATGCTCAACCGCTAAGCCACCCAGGCATCCCAGGAAACTCTTAATAAGTACACTGCCAAAGCCCTAAATGACATTCAAAATAGCATTTCCCACTAAATACTGAAGTAACACAAATGCAAAAAGCAGTTTTACAAAATAGAATGGCAGTCGATGTTTTAACTGCTGCACGAGGTGGAACTTGTGCTAGTTTAAAAACAGAATGCTGCGTATGCGTTCCAGATGATCACAAAAACATTTCTGGGTTTCTAACTGACATGAAATTGGTGCTTTAAACAATACTTCTCGTTCCTTAAATGATTGGTTGAGCTCCTGCACTGGCAGAGGATTTCTGTCAACCATCAAAAGACTTTTATTTGGGCTTCTTTTTTCTTTTTGTTATTCTAATCAGGTTTTGCTGTTTTCTCCCACTTCTCTCCACCTGATGTTGAGACTCGTTTCCTGCCATAACTTCAAGCCAACATATGCTCCTTTCCACTCGGGAAGACCCACACGTGTGGTCTCCCTTGAATTCAGCTGCCTCTGCCTTTCATAGCTTCTATATATAAAGCCCCCAACTGCCCAATGTTGACCCACAGGTAGGGACATCGCTATGCCCCTATTTGGCCGGAGGAAGTTATGGAAGATAAGACCTTCCACCTTCAGCAACCTTAAAGATCTAAAGGTCAGAATTATTCAGGGGGGAATGATGTGGGAAACAAAGACAAAAGAAAAGTTAAATTTCCTTACTGCTTACAGCCCATTGACAAGTCCCTGGAACAGGCAGAGTGACCTTCCTCTGGGAGCTCAGCTGCCTCAATGTGGACACTCATTAAGGCAAAAGGCAGTCTTAGGCCGACCCCTCAGGACCCTGAGTCTACTTTAAACATAGAGAAATTCCTTTATAGTCTGGAAGCTTGGAAACTTCCTTTACCTCTACCCCCCAAGATAGATGTTAGCAATCATCCTCCAAGCATAAGGCCCAC